>NC_051183.1:68651046-68955786 GCF_013339695.2 Rhipicephalus sanguineus | reverse complement strand
ATTGAATGAATCCAGGCAGTGTTTCTGCATCTGGGACGCAAGCCGGCGATGCACAGCCAGAGCTATGAGCATTGCAGGAGACCAGTTGTTTGGCTATGACTTTATTTTTGCGCAGTGCTTTGCGTGAGTTAGACGATTGCAGTCTCGCTGCCTAGTAACTCTTTCGTGGTAGTTTTTTTTCCAGCTACGCTTGTGAGCCTCTGTTCTCCGATGCGATTTTCCAATGCCGTTTGATTCCTTGTACACGGTATTAGTGATCCTTGACAAAGCTTCGCTTCGTTTCCAGTGAAGGTTTCCATGAAAACAATTCAACGTTGAACGGCGTGCTAGGTAAGCGCGCTGCTAAATCTCTTGAGGAGACAGGTGTGCTTACCGCAGTTTATCAGAGTCATCGTAGCTATGACTGAACCAGTGGGAGGCAATGAAGCTGCAATGGACAGCCTCGGCGTTGGCGACATCGCAGTGTTCAGTATACTCACGGCTATTGGATACTTCGTCGGCCTCTACTTCTCCTTCAGTCGCACACGTCGTCAGGTATGTGTGATTTTTTTTTCAATAGTAACTCGATTGCATTTCTCGGCGTGAGCACTCGCAGGCTATGGAGGCTTTTGTACACAATCCACACTTTAGGCAAAATTCAAACGTTCGAATTTATTCAGAAAAAATTAACCGAGGAACAAGACTTTAGTCTTTCTTGATCGCATTACAGTTTATTTGTGCCCAAACTTCAATAAGGGCTCGCTCATCCATCCTCATGCATAGTGTGCGTGTTCTGAGCTAGGCTTTTACCGCTCGCGGATTTCGGCGGTGTACCCGAAAACCCGGCGTCGGCGTGCGTACAGGAATGCGTCCACGAAGGTGCTCTGGTCAAATTGTGTTTGTATGCGCCTGTTCTAATCAACACATAACATCCGCAAGTTCTAAATATGTGAATGAAGCCATGCCAACATCTGTGTTTAAGCGTTTGTTAATCATATTTGTGTGTCCTAAGTGCCTTCATAGTATGAGCGAGACCTCAGCACCACGTGGTTTTACGACCTTTGTATAAAAAAAAGAAAAAGAATATTTGATTACATATTTTTATGTGTTTCCTCAACTGCTGCTGATAGTACTATGTCACTTTGTTTTCCTCTTTCAGTGCTTCCGCTTTCTGTTGTATAATTTCTGATATGTTCAAAACCCTGTTGACGTGCTTGGGTGGTAGGGCCATTGTCGGCAGTTAATCTGCCTTTAGCCGTACCATCCTTAACAGTACCATGTTGAAATAAGTAAATAATAATAAAAAAATAAATCAATTAAAATAACTGACGCTCTCTCGATCGTACGCTTGTTGGCGATCAGCCGTTTCCGATATGACATTCAGTTTTTCTTTTTGCCGAGGGATATGTCTTTTCACGTTGCCGGCTTTCACTGTTGCCTGGGATATGACGCATGACCGTCGTTGTTGCCCCTAGCAACTGAATCGTTGTACTACTATACCTTGCGACAACTTTCTGTGGCAGCACAGTCAAGCTACGTGGGCGAGCTTCTGCACATTGTTACACGCCAAGTAGTCCTTTTCGCGGGCGATTCCGGTTTTGGTTTCGCGAGCGCATACAACATGTGCGTTTCCTACCAGTATTTGGCTCATGATGTTTATTTGGGAGTTAACGCAGGTATTTATTCACAGAGTGTAGTCGAAATCTACCACATGACTTGATATACTTAAGCATGCAGCACAAATACCTGTAATCGTTGCTGAGCTCTTCTGCAAATCAAATTATATAACGCTAATTGCTAGCGGTTCAAGTCCACGTGCAAAGCGAGCACCATTTAGTATTTTTGCATTTATTTTTTGGGAAAACGATAGAAATATTTTGTATTGCGAAGGAACGCAGGAATCAGCTTTATTAAAGCGGTCGGTTTTACTTTTCAAAGAAAAAATAAAGCCACGGCCCAGCATTAACTGCCAAATGGAAGTCTTACGCAAAGGTAACAAGCCATTTTCGAATTTCGGTGCCCTCAGGGTCGACATCGTCGTTTTCTACATTTGGAGACGCTATAATTTCTCGAACGCTCGCGTTATTTTGTTAGGTGGACGCGAAGGCACGAAGCCAGCAGATATCTTGGCCACGACCATCCCGAAAGCGGGTCTCACGTGCGATTATTCAAACGGGTGAACGCGTTCCTTACTCCCGTGGTCATAATGCTTTCTTTTGAAAATTAAAATCACGCTGTCAGTCGCATAATAATCATGAACGCGTCCGTTGCCGAGGAAAAGCTGTGCATTGGTGATTTTGTCACCGTAAACTCTTCGTTCAGACGCCAAAAAACGCCTCCCGCCGTAGACGCCGACGGCACGGTGTTAGACGCAATCTTCGGTGCGACTGTATTAGTAAAAGTAGCACCGAATAACACCATGTATGCAACGCTTTTATGAAATGGGCCACTTATTTACGTACTGTTCCACACATTTTGCTTTCAAGCGGCTCTTTCTTGTTGAAGACTTGCAGGTCGCCGTCGTCAACGTCCAGGAGCTATCGCGATGAAGACCCACTTGCGATGGTGGTATCACTTGCACACTTCTTTCTCTGTGATAGTATTGGCAAATCAACAAATATTCCACAGCACACCGCTGTCTTCGTTTCTTTCTGGTCGATGAACACAGATCACCTAACGAACACGCTTATGTGCTCACTTGCAAGCCTCGATGTGCACCTGGTGCAGCCGCGCGCCATCGTTGTTTAGTGGGGCGGAAAACGTGAAACGGACACCAGAAAACCTGAAACTCGAAAGAGAAAGAAACGGAAATCTTTTACGTGATTATCATTCTTACTTTTCAACGCAAGCAATCTGAACGTAATACCTATTTCTTTTATTTTTATGTTTTCTTTTTTGCTACGTATTCTACAAAAGCTAGCGTTCGCGGACTACATCAGAAGCGGAGTAAAAAAGTGAGTGGTTCGGTGCGTAGCGTTGGCTGTGCTGCCACAGAAAGTTGTCGCCAGGTATAAGCATGTGATGGAAGCCCAATGCCTGCATAAAGGAAGGGAGCATTGCACTGCGATATAACGGAAATAATGAAAAAGAAAGAAAGAAAGAAAGGAAGAAAGAAAGAAAGAAAGAAAGAAAGAAAGAAAGAAAAAAGAAAGAAAAGAAAGAAAGAAAGAAAAAGAAGAAAGAAGAAAGAAAGAAAGGTCCTAAATATTTGTTTTGTACACAATCTATCTAAAAGACATAGAGTGTATTTAAATAGCATGCAGAAACGTGAGCCGTGCAAGAAGGCTAATTGCTGTGTTTGCTATACACTGTAATCCATGTTCTGTCTGTGTGTGTCGGTGATACTCTGCATTTGATATTTATAGAAAAAAAACCCCATAAATTGGCGGGAATAGACGTCATGCAATGTTACAGTTTCAATTGCGTTTATTTCAAAACAACGTCGGCACCGTCTTTCGTTTCTGATTTTTTCTCGCTCACCAAGCGCCTTCTCCCGCTATGCTTATTTTTGATGTTGTAGATTGCGTTGTGTGGAATCAGAGCCCAAACTAATTCTTCTATTTCACGTATGCTGCACTACATCGCTTATATATACGCCAGTTTGCAGAACAATTGACGGTTTTCGAGTTCAAACAATCGTAACCGACAGCCCCGGAAGAAGCTCGTCTTTTTAGGTCGACAGAAAAATTTCAGTTTAATTTTGTGCGATGTCGTGCCGCTATATAGTTAAGGATTCGAGGTAAGGAAATACGATTGGCTAGCATTTTCGGCCACCATTTCACAGAGTATGCAAAGTGATTTTAAACCCTTTCAGGCGAAACTGAATTATGTTCAATGAATTTTGTTCACTTTGAGATGCGCTTGGTCATTGTAGTCCAAAAACTGAAAAAACAAATGTGCTCGCACTTTTCAATCAATAATAATTGTAATAACGATACTTAATAATTATTTTCTAATAATATTTTTAATATTATTTATGAAATTAACGTTTGAAAACTATATATGTAATCTATAATAGGACCCAATAGCAAACGTTCTACTTTTATATACAGAATTAAAATAATGCCCTCTTTTTGCACGGTGAAAGAAGCTGTCTCAGCGAACTGCAGGAGCAGCGCGAGCGCTTCTGTAATTTCTTCGTTCACACGTGACCTCACTTTATTGAGTCTACGAAGTTGGCAGCACATGTAGAGCAGATGCTAAACATCAGTTCTAGCGGAAGAACAAGCATCTTTTTTTTACCTCGTAGTTGCTGAGTGACCCACAAAATTGATTATTCCATTATAAGTGACTCGGCCAGAAAGGGTTAAAATACTGCTAAAAAAGGGCAACTACCTTGCCCCTCTTCCTGAAAAAAAAAAGAAAGCGAAAGAAATAGCAATACGCATATGAGCAAAACAACCCCATTAGGT
Source organism: Rhipicephalus sanguineus (assembly GCF_013339695.2). Classification (NCBI taxonomy): domain Eukaryota; kingdom Metazoa; phylum Arthropoda; class Arachnida; order Ixodida; family Ixodidae; genus Rhipicephalus; species Rhipicephalus sanguineus. Next base: position 68,951,395 of record NC_051183.1, on the reverse strand, counting down.
ACATAACTGCACAACACAGTCTGTTTCCACTTGCACAGTTTTGCGTTTACACATGGCACCTCCTTCCCAAAAACACACGCAATATACTTTGAGTGTTTACAAAACCGATAATATGTTTTGGCCTCTCTGATGAGCGAACTTAATCGACTTAACCGCCTGCGTTTACATTACTTTTGTTGTACGTATTTTCATATGCCCGGAAAACGAGGAAGGTGGTTTAATTAAGTGCTTTCAATTTTCATGACGTTGGTGAATGTATCGCATTTAATATTGTTAAGAGCTCTCGCAACAGATAATCTCGATAAAGAGCGTCAATTTCGTGTAAATGCTGGAGGAGACGTCTAAGACGACCGTTTTCGGTGGCAGTGTCTTTGCGTGAGGTAGAATCTCGCGCGTCAAATGACTGCAGCGATTGCGTTCCCGCCTTATCTTCAACCAGCCAGACAGCGCGCAGTGAAAGCTGTATTTCGGCGATATCTCTGACTCAGAAGGGGGCCCTGCTAAAAATGCACTTGCAAATTACGCCTCGAGTGTCCCAATATCTAACCGCTATTGCATAAAATTTAACTTGGGCACCCTGGAAATTTTCAACAACATATTCTACAAGGAATTGGTCAGAAGTTGCTCAGATATGCGTTATATTATTTTTATTATTTGCAGTACTGTTGGCTGACTGGGCCTTTACAGGGGTGGGGTAAAATGTGACACAGAACCCGTCATTGCTCGCATAAAGTAGCAGTGTATAGCTAAGCGAATTAGGAATCACGGCGTGCCATTATACATAACTACGAAACAAATCCGGCGGAACAGCCGACGTAAAAACTATGCGATGAAAACATACGTGATGTTCCTAAAACGCATTGCTTCAACTAATATTAAGAATGTCAACCTTCTTTTGTGTTACTGAAAATGTGTGTTTCTGCTGATGTTGATCACTTCGCTTTGTGTATTTCTGTGTAATATTGCAACAAGTGAGAATACTTGTCATGTTGCTGCTGTTATTGCACGGGAAGGTGGGGACCAGTCAAGCTGCCTATATGCATTTTTTATCCCACCATCCTTGCTGTTTATACAGGGTATTTTAACCACGTGGCAATAAACTTCAAATACTTCAAGTCAAGCATAAAGCAGCAATCTATAGCCCGCTAAAAAGTTATATATCAGAATACTACATGCTAACAACTCCCCCCCCCCCCCCCCACACACACACAGGCACACGCACGCACGCACGCACGCACGCAACGCGCGCACAACGCACACACACACACACACACACACACACACACACACACACACACACCCACACACACACCACACACACATACACACACACACACACACACACCACACACAGCACCAACACACACACACACAGTTTCGCAATTCTGGTTGCCTGTTTTCGCACGTATGTGAAACCGCCGGCCGTGAAGAGCGATAACACCGTCAGATCATGCTTCGAAAAACCAAAGCCACTATCAAATTCTGCCCAGCTAATTGGCGCATTTAGCCAGCGCAGAATATGAACATATAGCTTTTCCTTCAGTACACCGGAAACATATTCGGAAGTGTAGAAGAGCGATACCGCTTTTCTTGCCTTTAGGCTGCATCATGCGACGGAGGCGCCTCATCAGCCGTTCTCGAGGCCTTCCTGGGCGGCCGTACTCTTCCGTCGGCGGCACTGGCCGTGTCCGTGCTGGCGTCCGTAGCCACTGCCGTCGGCGTAGTGAGTTTCGTGGGCCACTACTACGCCTTCGGCTTTCATCTCGACTGGGCGCTGGCCGGTATTCCACTGGCGGCGATCATTGTTTCGTTCGTCTTCGTGCCCCTACTCTACGATCTGCGAGTGGCGTCCGTGTTTTCAGGTAAATGCGGGAACCGAGCAGATCGTAGCTTCTAGCTGCTTCCTTGCTGGTTAAGGGTGTGTAAAGTCGCACTTCTAAGTCAATTAAAAGAAGCGCGTGGATTTTGTACGGGATGAAAGTGATAGAAACAATTTAAAATGATTCTGGTTTGAGGCAGATACCAATGGGAACCGTTCCATGACGAACAGTGTCTGACATTGTGCGTGTAAGAAATGCACGCCAATATTGATTGCCATAATTCTGCGATCGAATCAAAAGTCAATGCCTATGACGTCTTAAAACTTGATGCCGCTACGTGCTTAGTCAAGTGCAAATATGTTTACTTTGGGACAGCTTGGTGCCCGGAATTGATTCAGTTTGCGGATACCTTTTTTTTTTCGAAAACAGATTTACAGTTGATACTGTTGCACACATTATAGATTAGCAAATGCGACCAGATTTAGTACGGTGTCACCAAACCGAATTCCACTGCTGTCTTTATGACATTGCACATCCCATATATGGGAAATGCCGTGAAGATGGCTGGAGATGCTCTAAAGATTGCTAGTGTATTGTATACAACGCATTCGATAGATGCACATTTGATGGATATGCGTATGGCACCAGATTTAGTGCAAGAACATGAGACCCAATTACTCGGCTATACTGATGAGGCGTTCACTTTAGATGGGGACGACCTTGTACATGTCGGGTGCCATGTTCATGTTCTGACCCTACACTCTAAGAAAAGAAAATAGTCCTGTGACCTTTTTTGGGGGTTCTGGCTTGCCACGTATACGACTGTCTTAACAGACGCACGTCAACGCTGTTTGAAGATCATATACTATCGTGGGAGAGTCGTGTCACCCACAAGAGAGTTAACGTGCCCCTTTAAAGGGACACTAAAGAGAAACAGTGGATCGGTTTAAATCGATAAATTGTGCTCCGAGAACTCTGTCGTCAGTTTCGCCAACATAGGTTTATTATTAGAGGAGAAAATCAAGTTCAAGTTTTCATTGTTAAATTTCGTGCCGAAATCTCCCCGCGTGACGTGAGGGATTTCAAAGTGTATTTATCGTATTTTGGCGCCATTGGCTCAACAAACCTACCCCAAACTTGGCATGTTCAGTCTATGGCGCCCTCAGAAGACAATGTACTTCATTTTTACCGATTAGGAACTACGTGATCTCTAGTAGGCGCCGTCAAAACAAGTGACGTCACGGCGAATGGTGCGGAAACTTCAAGGTGACGTCGCCACCCACAATTTGCTTTTGCGCGTTTTCTCGTTTACTAAGCGTCTTCTGGCAGCAAGCGTGGTGTTTTTGGTATCGTGAAACGGTACTTTACCAATATCAGAAAAATTGTTTTGCTCTTTAGTGTCCCTTTGACCCATGCCCAGTGTCCAGTGTGCCCAGTGTCCTACGTATAGGACGCTTCTTTGATGCACTATGGCATCACTATTTCTTTAGCTGATGACTAGCGCCAGCTACAGCACGTCAAGCAGGTCTCATTCTCAACTTGTGCAAGCCTAGACATTGCTTGCTTTTCATGCTGCCACGTGCCGACCGCTTTCTCCGGCCAGACGCGTGCTTTGTGTGAAAGACGTCTTTGAGAGGAAGAAGTGCACGTGAAATACCGACCACTTTCTCAGAGCAAACGCGTGCCTTGTATGAAAGACGTCATGGAGATGAAGAAGTGCAATGTCGGGGTGCACGTGAAATGTTTTAAGGCTTACCACACCCGCACATAGCACCCCTAATGCCCAGTGTTCTATATGTATAGGATGCTTGAAAAACAGTGTTGCGTTTACCTGGCAGTAAATAAAAAACTTGTGCTTTCTTTTTAGGGTAGAAGTACACTTTTTGTTAAAAAAATATTTATTCTGTCATTTTTTCTGAGTTTGTGTATATATGGGTTAAAGAGTCTTAGAGTGTACTACCGCATCCAAGGAAAGCGTCTCTATGCGCCCCGAACCCCGCCTTTTTAAATTCGTAAATACTAGAACCAGTGCGTGGTTTCGTTAAGACGTTTAGATAACCATTCTTTTCACGATTTGTTCAAGAGTGGAAGGGCCGTAAGAACACCTGTAAAACATCACTCAGCGAAAATTTTAGCTGTCACTTCTGCGCAGTTTCATTTTCGTTACTACATTTAACTATACCAGTGTTGACTTATCGTGGACTGACTGAGACGTACTGGGAGAATAATATACACAGCTGGCTGTTTATAGTATCATCTTTGCGAAGATTATGTCCCTTCCCACTACCACATCTCTTTACGAAATGGTTTGTATGATCAGCCACCTGGGCCTCTTTCGATATAGCATGAGATGACGAATACATAAAGCGTATATGTCTGAAGGTCTATATACTTGAAGTGCACGTGTCTGTACGAGCGACCAGAGCTTAATTTTTTTTTTCAATCAGTACCTTCGAATGCGCTTCGACAACAAGGTGGGGATCACGGCCTGCTTAGTGTACTTCCTGCTAAGTGTAAGTACAGAACTCGACTGTCGTGCTGTTTTGATGAGCAATGACTCCGGGCAATTTTCGTCGCTATCCCAGCTGACAAGAAATAGATGACATGAAACTTAGTAACGAAATCATTTCTTGCTTAAAAGCGACCGAGTATTGCATTTCTGGCTTAGCGCTTTTTAGTTTCCGACTTACCGGCTACTATAGCTAGATGGAGAATTCGGCAAGCGCCTAAAGATCCGACAATAGTGATTAACAACTACTATAAAGCACAGCTGGTTTTTTGAGCATCTTGGCCCCAAGAATAGACACATTTAAATTTAGTGTACCATTTCGAAGAAGATACATGCCACTAAAGTATGGAGCTGTAATATAACTTATACAGACAAAGGAGGCTCGTTCTTACTGTTGTGACTGCTGCTGTAGCATTCATGTACCAGTATGCGCGGTGTATACATGGTCTTGCACAAAACGTCGAGTCTCACGTGATCCATATTGATGACGAGGCCTATGGTTAGCCGTGTTAAACATTCAGGTGCGAGAAAGATGGCGTAGAATTTCGCGTGCTTTGTGTGAGGAGCCTGTCGGTAGACTCTTAGAGCCTTGAAATAAGCTACGGCATCTACAGTCGCGGCTTAGGTCAGTGGACTCAACAGTGCCGCTTGGATAAAACCGTATCGAGGGCCACTTTCTGTTGTTCGCGGCTGGCAATAGCTTTGTGCCTGTACGCGCTAGTATGAAGAGACCGAACAGTGAAAGCCAAGTAAACCTGAATGAAATAAAACTGACATCAAAGCTACTATTGAATCTATACGTAATAGTTATAAGTTATGCAATTTTGCAATATTTTCACAACTCGCCGCTGCCATATCGAAAACGTGAAGTATGTTGTTTTAAAAAGTCTATTCTTTTACAGCAAAGCGTTGGCGCTGTTGGAATCTTCAGCTCAGCTATTGCAGTGTCAACAAGTGCGTATTATTCATCACAAATTAACCGAAGTGGTAAAGAGACAATTATGGAAGCGTTCTGTTTGTTTTGTACTCATGTCTTGGCCCAGTAATGTTTCCAATTTATTTGCCATGTTCACTGACATTCCAAGATGGATCTGTACTCTAACGTTGGATGCCGGTGTTCTGCACTGCTGCTTAGTCATGCACAGGCGCAAGGTGTTTCACATAATCTCTGCAAGCTGTTTCACCTTCTAAGCAGCGGAGGGCACCCTAAAATATAAAATATAAGTGGTACTAACGTGGTACGAAGTTTGATACATGCATTTAGTCCAAATAATAAAATATGGAGTTAAATCTATGCTCAATTGTTTTTACCAACAAAATCTAAATAAGGTACCCGAAGTAACCGAACATTAATTCGAGCAGTCAGAGCGTATGAAACGCACACCGTGTAGTGGCACAACACGAAGCATGAAAGACATACACAAGCGCTGAACTTCAACTATTTGAAGTTGAAGTTCACCTCTTTTGAAGTTCAGCGCTTATGTCTCTCTTATTTCGAGTCGTGCTATCACGCGTTGTGCGCTGCCACGTGATGTAATGATCAACCAATTAGCCTATCGGTACATTTTAACATTTTAAAAGGAGTTCCGAAGTTAGCCAGAAGAACCCAAAGAAAACGCAGCTGTAGATAATGTCACATTATTCTGGAAACATCCACTTAGGCTACAAAACAACCTTGTCGTGAAATAGCAGCGAAATACATCCCGTTTAAAAAACATTGATCCGGTTGACCAAAAATTAATAATGCAATCGGAAATCTATAGTGGGATACAACTTATAAAGTTCGGAGACCCTCCGCCCACATGAGTGAAGTGCGGCAGTTGAACGGTCGTCCGGCTCATGACGTCAGTCTTGAGCTGCACTCCCATTGGTGGAGGCTGGTGTGCATTCACCTTTGAGGAGGAAATGCCGCGGACTATCAAAAGTTGTATCCGACTGTAGAATGACCGTGTACTAGGGGACATTATTCGCGTGCTTATGAAACGATGACCTATTCATACGATGGTCGAAATCTCTTTCTGGTGAAAGTAAATCTGAAAAGAAAACATATTATGAAACTGAACCAGTGCACGTGGTCTCCGAAAGAAGCACACTGCCATAAAGGACGTATTTCATAATTACTACGCCTCAGCTAATTAGTATAAAGTTCAACCCTTTGCTTTCATTGGCTTCGTTGTTTGTTATTGTCTAACTTCATTATATCCTTGCGTCCTAACATAGAACAGGCACGTCGATCCATTCCTCTGATTTAATTGTTTGTTTCAGTGTTTCCCATTCCACTCGTATACTCTAACATAGGAATCGGTCTGGCAGGCACAATATACACTGCACTGGTAAGTACTCATTCAATATAGTCGGCTCCTGCTCTTAGTGTGGTATCGCTTTCACGATACCAAAGTTTTTGTACGTATCATCCTTAGAATCGGTAAAAAACATAACACAATGAAGACACAATGCTTAAGTGTGACAAAAATTGTTCGTAGAATATAACCGACTGAAAATGTTTAAAAAGTGATTTTCTTAAGGTTCGAGCAAAGGGGCGAAAGCGTAGCTTTGTAAGTACTGCTGCCACAAACTGGCATCCCTCTTTACTTATAACATTGGAACAGGTGTCTCCTGGGCTACGCAGTGAATAACGAGCGTGCATGAATGCCCGAGAGGGTTCTAATGTGCATGCGCTAGAAAGTATGATAGTCTTCTACATACCATTGTAGTTTCCAATAAGCATGACAATATAAACAAGGAGCATACACAATATTCATAGTATCGTTGCCGTCTGCAACTTTCAACTACAGCTTGAATTATTTATTTGAACGAAGGCGTCAGTGTCGTTGTGTGCGATCCCTTTGGTTACATTTTGTGAGTGAATGAATCCATAATTCTAGCGCACACAAGCTGAAGACAGCACAGAACTAAACTGCACAATCGCGGTAGTCTGTAGTTTGTGTTCGCTATAATTATGGATTTATTAAGTCAGTACAAGCTAGCAGAACACTGTCAACGCACACAAGCAAGGACAGAGGGAGGTAATAACACAAGCGCTTGTGTTGTCATACCCTCCCTCTGTAATTGTTTGTAGTTGGTTTGGCAGTGTTCTGCACTGCCAAACCAACTAGCGCATAGGTTGGTGCTCTTCACTGCGTACTAGCCCAGCTAAATGCGATAACGACTTTTCTATGTCTTCTCAATAAAGGGAGGTCTTCGTGGAGTTGTGTGGGCTGACTGCGCTCAAGCTGTCGTTCATGTTCTTTTCGCCCATTGTCATCATTGCAAAAGTCCTCTATGATGCGAACACTGTGACTCCGCCACTCCGCCCCATGAGCGATGCGAACGTCACAGAATTTGCGTTCCGGTGAGCTGCATGAATTTATAATTGACAACCTGCTATTCTTTCTGTTCGTTCAAGCTTCAGCAATGGATGTATCCCGAGTAACTGAAGTGCTCTAATGATGCCAATAAACTATTTGTTACTTTAACTTTTCCCGGGCAACTCCAAAGGAGCATTATCGATCGACATGATTGTATTAACGCAGACAAGATGGACAATATTGTTTATGCACTCTAGCTAACTGTATTGAAAAGAATGTACAACTCTAAATAAATAATGTTTACGATATATCTCTGTACCACATTCGATATCAGGCGTAAAATTTCGAAAAAAAATTCCTTCTTTAACTTTCCGCAAAATTTAGGCACCTTATTACAAAAACAGAACCTAAGTTATAACACTAAAGTGATCATATTAGATGATATGGATATCCAGCATTTGTAATTGCGAATATTTCTCCGCGTGTTGTTACATGAATAACGGCAAACACAGTAAATACGCAATATAGGCGTCTAATTTTTTTCATAGAGATATTGGAAAACGACTTATAAAGTTATATAGAAAATCAGTTAAATTTCCTGTAGATTCGCGGTTACTTACATTAGACTACATACCAAACTGAAAGGGACTGACAACCGATTTTTCTCGACCCAAATCTCTACGGCGCAACAGAAAGCTTACCCGTTGTAGTGCTTGTAGCTGCGGCGGTTGATCGCAAAAGCACACGGTCGTTTATGCCGCATGTTTCGATGTGAAAAGCCTCTAAAGGTAACGAAGGCGTCCTCTAGCAACGCTGCAAAGCGATAGCGATGCCGATAGCCCTACTTGCATTACGCTCAAGGTTCTGATTTCACAGGAGTGAGTGAAACGTCAATATGAAGGTGCTTAACTACCTTCATATTGACATTTCAAACCATTTTTAATATAACACGCAGGTAAAATAAGTTTTACGAACGCTTGTCGTCACATGTAAGTCCCTTGACCGCCTCTGGAGCCAGGTGCTTGCGGCCTCCGCGATTAGCTTCGCCAACGCGTTGCCGGAGCTAATCGCGGAGGCCAAGAGGCGCTCTTCGTACTTCTCCAACTCTTCGGCAGGTGCTGCTAGGCCCTCAGCTAAAAACGTTCATGGAATCGCTCATGAGCATCGGATCATACGTCATGTCAAGGCGGCGCCCCTGTTCCTCTCGGTGGAAACGAAGGCATATATTCACGTTTTAAGTCAGAAAAGATTACAATAAAAGGTGTGCTGCGTTTCAACGCTAATATAGAGACCATTATCAGCGAACACCAGTAAAGGGTCATGTGAGGGGTACAAGTGCACGTTCACTTTTTCACAGGGTTAATTTTGGAGAGTACAATAGAAAATTTTACCATTAATGGGATTATGTCAATTCGTGTTCTGAGCGGTTGTCTGTCCCTTTAAGAGTGCTTGCATGGTTGTCCTGTTGAAAATAGGATTGTTGCTAAGGCTTCTGATGAGGATTCAGTGTTTTTTTGCGTTTTCTCTATTCTTTTATAATGTCAATATTTCGTGGTTGTTCTACACAGGCTGACCTTTGATATAACAAATGACGAAAACCTGTGGAGTGGAATGGCGGGAGCACTGCCGTTCGGCTTCGTCAGAACTGGATTCGACCAGATGGTGGTGCAGAGGTTCATGGCTGCCAGGACAATACGGCAAGCAAAAGTGTTAGTACGTCTTCTTACCCAGTAAAAGAACCTCGCACTCCTTGCAGCATGGCACTGCACAAAGGGGACGAAATAACAAACGTCTCTGCTTTATGATGAGCAATTTTACACCATCTGTGTACTGTGGTACTGTGGCTTTATAGATCGTGCTTGTAAATCATCATTCAGCGATGTCGGAGATTAACAGTTATTACGCTGAAGGAAACTGGAGTAAATCAGGGATTTGAAACAGTCTCTGTAGTGGTATTCTCAACAAAGCTACGGTTGCATCTTTCACCCAGTTTTACGTTTGTTGTTGCTGACTGCTTCCTGCTTCGAAAAATTCGCCGGCACCAGTCATAGTGCAAACAAGCACCAGATCTAATGCACAGCAAGGCCAGCAGGGACGGCAAATAATACATGTAAGAGCGGTCGTGCGCTACAACGCTAAGAGGCCGCCGTTGTCATGCCATCACTATGTTTTCATCGTTGTCGTCGCCAATGCATTGCCTTAATTTTTTCTTTATTGTGTTGCTGCCCTTGCGCCATGCTCACGCAGTCAGCGTTATTCTGATGTTGCCTTATTATCGTTATGCCGTTATGCCATTGTTTTTATGGCGTCGTCATAGACTTGCGCCACGCCGTCATGCAAGCGCCATATCGGCGCCATGTGGCGCATGCAGTCATTCATTATGTCATCCTCATACCGGTGTCGTCATTCACTTGTACTTATCCCTTTGACGTTACACCGCCGTGATTAAACCATCATTGCTGCGAAGTCTTTATTCCAGCACATGGGCGTCGGCAGGGGTGTGCAAAGGGGGCACTTGCCCTGTCCAAGCCACAACAACACTTACCCTCCCCCCTCCAAAAGCCACACCAAGGATGCTCCCTCCCCCGGCCGCTGTAGAACGCGGGTTTGCACCCCCCAAGACAAAATCCTGCCGACGCCCATGTTCCAGCATCATCATGGAATGGTCCTCAAGCCGCTGCTGTCAGATCGTTGTTATGACTTCGTATAATTTGCATAGGTAGAAATCATACCATGCTGATCATTACTACGTCGATATTTCGTATTTATCGCGTCGCTGTTGCAGTGCCGTTGTCATAACTCCAGTGGTGCATACCTTTGTCGTCATGCTGTCATGCGTCATTTGTTGTGGCCGAACCGTCGTCGCATTCGCATCATAACCTTGTCGCTATCGTGCTATCGCTGCTATTTATCTACATACCATCATGCCTTAGTTATTGTAGCGTCATTATCCCGCCACAGTCATGCAGCTGACTACATGCATTCTTCCTTGCACTCGTGCTTTCTCCGTCATCTTCATTCCGTCGTAGTGCTATTTGTCTCGTCAATCCGTTATCACCATTCCATCATCGTCAACTGTCGTTTCTATCTTCATCAATAAGTTAACAAATATTCTTTGCGTTTCAAAGGTGTCGGTCCCCTGAAGCGTTCACGGCGTGGTATGTAGGCGCTTCTAAAATGTGGAGATGTGCGCAACAAATCCTTCGCATTTCTTGCGGACCATGGTTTAGGCATGACGTTTATGTTTACCTATTTCCTCAATACATCGTTACACTGGAAGAAGTATTGAGTGAACTTGCTTTTCTTCGAGGTTTTCAATGCGTTAGGATTGACGAATATGTTCTGGGAAATCCATATCTTAAGTCGCGCTTAGTTCATTAGACGTTTGAGTATTGCAGGGCATGCACACGTTGTTTGAGAGTGACGCCGAGTTACTGCTTATCAATACACTTTTTCTTTTCTTTTGCAGGATAGCTCTTGCAGGTCCCATTTTTGTGCTGGTTTATTTTATCATAGGGGAATTCACTGGCGTATCCATAATATATTGGTTCCGAGACTGCGATCCGGTTCTACGTGGCGCCATCAAGAGTTATGACCAGGTAATATTCGCACATTTGTGATTACAGGATGACATATAGAAAACTCGAGCTGAAGCCATCTGTAGGTCCCAGAAACGGGAATATTCTGACTACTGGACGCCTTCATGACTGCCTTACTGTCAATAGTACAGTTCTCTGTGGTTACTATGCACGGTTTTCTTTCATAAATTGTAGAGCTAATCTGATCGACACCCTGGTATACCCACACCCGGCAGAGCGTAGGAGCTTAACAGAACACTCTGATCTCGCGATGTTGTCCATCTCCTCTTATTTTTTCAAGTAGTCACCTATGGTTTGATGATGCCGTGGCACACATGCTTCCTAAAGAAGCTTCGGTAAAATGTAAACTGTAGTTAATTGAGTACGCTCTGCCGGCCTTGATGGTATATCTTCTAGGGCTATCGCGAGGTATCGGTTAACTCAAGAGTATAAAGTGGCAAATGTAATGTGAGCATTCTTTTAAGCATCGTCAGAAGTGACATTGGTCATGTTTTATAAAAGGAACCGGCGTTGTGTTTGAAGAGTAGTGAGGCAGCAGCACATGAGTGTGTACGTTTGACTTATGACATAGCAATATGAGCGTATCGCGGACAATACGAGACAGTCATGAGCCCAAAACATTATCCAATACCAGCCTACAGTGAGGCAGCCAATGTTGGTATTATGGGAGTACATGCCACACAGGTCATTGCGCGTCATTCCGCGTCATGCCATGCATGCTATAACCTGGTTAACAGAAGGCCCGCAGCGGCGTCATTTCCTTCATGCGATTGACATCATGATGCGTCATTGACTAGTGCTATTCATGCACGTCATGATATGCACATTGTCACGTGTAGCAAGTTAACGAAACGATCCCGGCGAATTCAAGACGTACGCATCATGTCGTGTCGTTCATGTCGTGATATAGACGCCATGCATATGCCGCTTCACTCATGCACTGATATGTTATTCATATTTGTCACATACGCTTACCATGCGGCGCCCATTCTGTTATATACTCAAATATTGAAAGATATAATGAAACAACGACGAGGGCATGGCGACGTGGGTGTGTTAAATACGTTCAAAGTGCGCTTGGTTCTTAAACAAGCTTCCCATTTAAAAGTGTATTCGTTCTTCTCTTGCATTGTTCGAAATACGCGTACAGTATGTTGGCCTTTATTGAAAGCCATTAAGAAGCATGAGTTCGCAGCTTTCGTTTTGCGTCACGCAGGTGTAGCGCTTCTGTTGATATGTTCTACCGCAAACGTTTCGTCTAATTGATTATGTCCAGTTCGTTTCTTAATATACCTCTACATTCCTGCCAATAGATTGTTCCGTATTATATGATGAAGAACCTCGCCGACGTGCCCATGCTCAGAGGCCTATTCTTGGCTGGACTCGTTGGGGCGTCCACGAGGTAAGATATGGAGAAGCGTTCCACTGGGTTGAGCGAAAGCGCATTTGAGTTTGTCCTGCGCGCATAGCAATGTTGGATGTATAGATATTCTGATCTGGCATATCTCTAATTGAAATCATGTACCGTGAAGAGAGACATAAGCTGAGTGGATACGGATGTACGTTAAGCGTAAGATTGTGTGTAGTTTGGTGATTACAAAGTCACCGGGAACAGATTCAACAGCAAAAAAGTTGCAGTTTCGCCGCAGCGGCGAAGCAATGAATGCGATAGCCACAAATTAGAAAGCCACACGAAGAAGGGCAAGCAGCTCGATACTTGCAGCGCGCCTCTCGAACGCAAAGGACTCAAGAAATGAACACACACAGGACGACCGCGAACTAACAACGGTCCCAGCTCGACACTTGAAGCGCGCTGCTAAAACATAAGGAAGGAGACTGAAAAAGCGCGAACTTAACACCTGTTACGGTTGTTACTTCTTTGTGTTTGAGCAGCGCCTCACAGCCGAACGCTGTTAGGTTTTTTTTTCTTTGAAACTGCGGCGCGTGGAGGGACCCCTCCGCGTCCCCTGCCACGCGTTAGCATTCGACGCATGGTTTACTCGGCGTTCCACATCGTGAATGGGTACAGAAATGGGCGACCTTCGAGTACGCGTCTTAACGGCAGACTTCAAACTGAAGGAAAATGTGGGAGCATTGCTTTAACGCGCCCTTCGGGCAATCTCGCGGGGGATACTGCGCACGCTGAAGGACTTCTGAGCTCTGCGTGCCGTTAGCGTTAAATGGTGTACGTAAATAGCTCGCCGTTGTTATGCGGAACAGCCGGTGACGCGTGGTCGAGTTGTGTAAAGCGGCGCGCTGCGGAGCGAGGGGTCGCATGTTCGAAGCCCGGTGGCGCGCTTCAGCAATTTTTTTCTTCTGATTTATTTCTTTGTGCCTTTTATTTATATATACATACATATACATATCCGGAACAGGACGGTGATATATGTCCATATAAGTGCTATCGCAATAAAACAACAATGAAACGTGACCCGATATTACTGTGCTACACTGCGGCTGTTTCGTTTCGGCTTGTGAAAGATGGTGCGCTATATGACGGCTACTATAGGGCGGAATGCATATCATTGGTGAAACGGGGCTTTACGATATTTCGACAAATTAGCCGCGACAAATTGTGACAGTCACGTCAGAATCTACGTAGGATATAACCTGAACAGAAAATGCACCTTCACCGCAATATGTTCGAATAAACTATTTTTATAAACAAAACTTCTACCCTTGGTTGTATATTCTGTGATGGAGTTTATTATGTTGAGAAAGTTTGTACCTCGGTTCAGTACCACACGCCAAAGCCTCTGTTATTCTTTTCAGCGCGCTGCATCACGCAGACTAAAGTGCATATCAATGTCTCCTGGGCTATACTTAGCCCACTGTGCGTGAAAATGTTTTCTGCTTTTGCAGTGTCGATTTGTAGATGATGTTTCAGAAATAGCGAATTGTTCTCTACAGAAATAAAGCTGATATATTTGCACAGAGCAAACATGACTGAAAATGAAATTCATGCTTTGCTGCCATACTGCGATCGCTTATTGCAGTTTTCCGCATAATATACTTAAGCGAGCCCAGTTAAGCTACTATGTACCACCGAGGAGTTGCCGCTTTTAATTTTTACTTTGTATTTATTTCTATTTGAAAAGACTACTTCGCATGAAAATATCTTATGTAATTAGAAAGAACGCTACGGCATGTAATTCAAGAAATAGGGGCGGTAGAAGAGGTAGTACGTTAAAGATCACAATTTTGCCATCGCTAAACGTTTTCATAACAGTCAAATAAGCAACCAACATTCCAGGGGCCACACCAAAACAGAAATTCAGTAATTTAGAAGGTTAGCCGAGTTGGCCAATACTAATCATACCGTCTAGGTGAAGCAGCGCGCGGATCATGACGAAACGGCAAGACAAAAGTGGATGTCGTGTTTTCTCGTCTCCTCCCGCTTTGTCATTGTCAATGCGATGCTTCGCTGACCGGGTATAATGATCATAACGGAAATCTGTCAAAAATGAATGACTCGAAAAATTACGAAAACCGAATTGCTTTTCCGGGTTCGTGTATCAGTCAAGACGGATATTCAGCACACAGCACTCGTTCTGTAGAAATCACAAAAAATAGCTTTAGCAGTTCTCTTGCGCATTTAGAATTTAACGTAAACGTAAAAGAAAAGCAGACAGGAGTGTTTTGGTCCCGACTGAAGTCAATAGAGTTGAGTTCCATAGTTGGTTGGTAGAAGCTGCATAAGTGGCCATCACAATGGCCACAAGACATAGCATAAGACGCTACAGCGTCAGCCGGATAGCGTGTGTGAACCGTCGGTTGCTTTTCCCGAAGAGAGCTGTCATATTATTGTAGATTTGCACGGAATAACCCCTTGTTTAGACTGAGTTGATTTGTTTTGTTAGCCAGTTACAACGTGATTTTCAGAAAACAAAGAAGCAAGCATGCAGAATCGGAAGCGTAGGCCGACGGAACGAAAGTCAAAATGTTTCTGCACATTTGTTTTCAGGGCAGCTGTTTTTCAAAATGCCAAGATGCTGTACAAAACTTGTGATGCAGTTTTTTACCAAGCTATGAATGTACTGCATTGAATAACAGAGTACCAAATCGAATATTTCGTTGTTTTTTCTTCACTTTCAGCACTGTTTCATCGATTGTCAACTCTCACGCGGCAATATTTTACGTCGATGTCGTCACACCCTACGTCAAGTTGACCGAGAAAAAGGCCGTCGTAGTAATGCGCCTCCTAGGTTTGTGCGAATCCAATCATTTATAGCATGTATAGAATGCTTATATGCGTTTCACTTACGGGATTGGGGAGTGATGCAGAGCGCCGTTTCTTGAGTATGCATAGGGGAGGAGTACGTGGGTAAACATTTGATTGTATATTATTTCATTAGTTCACATTTCGTAATTGCTTTATTAATTAAAAACCACTGTGATACTTAACGCGTCATTCTCGCTGCACTAATTTCAATGTATCAGAAATCGTAATTCAACCTGAAAAAGATCCCGAACGCTTGATAAGCATTTTAGCTGCGTTGGAGCGAGTCTCCAGTTGAAGGCAGTGCAACATCCTAGTGTTTGAATAGTTACTTACTATGAAAAGATTTACTAAAATGAGATTTCGCTGTAGTATTTCGCGATGTTCACAGTGAAAGTGAGCAACCATTTTTCTTTCCTTTTCTTGAAATAAAGGGTAAGCATAATAAGTATCGGGTAAAGTTTAGGATGGATGGATGAATAAACTTTATTTTGGTCCCTCGGAACGCGCCCTAGCACGTTGCGGGCCGCTCCAACGTCGGAAAAGAAAGACCAAGTCTCTCTGCTGCGTCGCGGGCCCGTTGGACTGCCCATAGCTACTCTTCGAGCCCGGAGCTGGTAATAGCAGCCTCCCATTTTGACGGCGTGATGACTGCGCCGCCACGTAACGTGGGGCATCGCCAGAGCATATGCTTCAGATTCGCTATATCCGCGCATAATGAACATGAATTAGTTGGCTGTATTTCTGGATAAATGTTGTGCCATAGCGCGGGGTTAGGGTACGCCGCGACCTGAAGTAGCCCGAGTGTCAGAGCCTGTGGTGTGCTTAATATTCTGTGTGGTGGAGGGTACTGTCTCTGCCCCAGGTAAACATTTTTACCTGGTGTAAAGTTTAGGAAAAATAGATTTATTAGAGATTGACGCGTTAAGCATCGCAATGCCTCAGATGTCTTCAAAGTAGATCCCTCGAGCGTCCACACAATTTTGCCAACGGTTTCTCCACGACTCGAAGGCTTCCCGGTAGGCAAATTCTGGAATGCCTTTAAGGGCACATGTACAAGCTTATTTCGCAACACCTGGGGTCGCATGGTGATGTTCTTTGAGGGAGGAATTCATTTTCGGGAACTGGAAAGAGTCTGCTGATGTCAAGTTGGGGCTGTTATGAGGTACGGGAATTGTCGCGGTGTCGTTTATTGTCAGGTAGTCAGGTATCGTCAGGCCAACACGAAATTTGATGCCCTACCGCTGCTCAGTCGTGCGCTGCATTTTGCGCGTGTACCGAGTCACTCGACAAGTGCCCACTATAGACGCGTCTAGCCTGAACGCTCGCAGACGGAACCTACCGAGACTGAAGACTAGCTTAGAGTGACATTGTGGGATTGGGCGAGTCTGGGCATCGGCTCGCAATACTTGGCAACACTTAGCAAAAACTTTGCTATACCTAGCAAAACTTAATAACACTTAGCATAACCTCGCTACACTTACCAAGTTAGCAATGCCTAGTAAAACCTCGCAATGCCAAGCAATTCATAGGAAAATCTTGGCAAAAACATAGCAATGCCTGGCAACATTTAGCATAACGTCGTAATACTTAGCAAAACTTACCATAGCCTCGCAAAACTTAGAAAAACCTAACGTAACCGCACAAAACTTAGCAAAAACTTTGCAAAACCTCGAAACGCCAGGACCAGCTATCTGCCGATCAGCTTCCGCTCATGTCTCTAGCGTTGCGCCACTAGTGCAATCTACGCCAAGCATTTATTTTACTACCTAAACTAAATGCGCGAGCCTTTTTGCATTTCGCCAGCGGCCACCGAAAGTGGTCGGGAAATGAACCCGCGTGCTAGAGCTTAACAGCGCGACGCCTCAGCCGCTAGGCTACCACGGTGATTACTGTGTCACATTCTCATCCTCTCCTTTTGTTATAACCGAGATGTACAACTGTCTGTTGGCATTCACTTGGCTATCAATATTCTTGCTGCAGCATTCGCAAGCGGCACCATTATGACCTTGGGCGCCATAGCAGTGCCTTACCTCGGCACCGCGGCACGGGTAAGTACGACTGTTCTCAGCGCCTAGGTCTGAAATTGCTGAATGCGGTATCTATGCAGTGTCTATACTCCATAGTCAGCGTGAACGCTGAAGCTCCGTTACGGAACGCGCTTGCGCAAATTGTAAGAATGTCGCTTATCACATTCATAGCTGCTATTGTTTAGATCAGTGTGTGAATGTATATCATTGATAACCAGTGGTGTTCTTATCATTCATTTATGTGTACCTCGCCACTGCCTTTACTCCTCAGCACAAGCTGTGCCGAGCCCCACGAACTAACCTGTTTCCTAGACCAGGGGCAGGCAAACTGCAGCCCGCGTGGCAGTACTATGCGGTCCCCGGAACGAAGTCACAACCCCCTCTCCCCTCTCCTTGTCACTTCCTATCTGAAGGCCGACATGGTAGTTTTGACCTGAAATGGCTTTAGTCAAGAAAAAAAATAAACATGATTTCTATTACAGTTTTGTACGCTATTGTCAATTAGCCGAATTTTTTCTGTTTGCCCGCGAAGCCGCCCCCCCCCCCATCTCCCTATTTGCCGATCGTGCTTTTGGGACGTTAAAACCCAGATATTATTTGCCTTGCGGCCCACGCCAGCTTGATATAACTCGGCCCTCCGCCTCAAAAGGTTGCCCACCCCTGTCCTTAACTATGGGGCTGTCTTAGTATGCCCATCAGAGGTAGCGCAGAGGGCTTGCAAATTATTCCGACGCAGCAGTGGCAGGCCATACTGCTTAGCTCCGACCCAAACATGTATGTCTGGATGACTGCGCGGGCGATGCAGCCGCCAAGGAGCAGGGGGTCCGGGCCGACTAACCGCCGTCTCCAACCACAACCGAAGAAACCATGATCATTGGTTTCAACTAAATATTTTGCCCACCCCCGCCGCCTCGTTTTAGAGCGAAATCACTACTACGCCATGTTTCGCAAGGTCATTCATAGCGTCGCAATGACCTTGAGCTACTGGAGCGCAAGTGACGTCACGTCACGTGATCCGCTGTGGAGAGTCGTCACAGCTGTGGTTGCTCTGAGCCTCGCCGCGGCGGTACCACGTGACTAGGTAAAGGTTCAACAGCTGCTTCGCCAGCGCTTGGTCGCTCAATATCGCCATGGATGGCTCGCCGGCTTGACCTTCTGTGTGTGCGCTTCAGCGCAGGCGACAGGCTGAATCTAGTCATGCAGTAGATATAGCTAGACGGCAGGTTACGAAATTTCAAGCAAAGTTGCCTGCTGAATCACCGGAGCAAAGACAGGTCAGATTAGTACGTCATAGAGACGTGAAAGTTACCACCATTTATAACTACTTCGCTTACCATCAGTACGCCTGCGTCAACATACAAGAAACAAAGAGACACAGCATCAGATTTGCAATAAAGCTCAACTCTAATGAAACAATGTGTGTGTAGTCTTTGCAAAACCAAGCCAAACGTGCTTTTAGCCTTTGATAAGTAGGTTCAGAGGAGTTAAAGCTCACTCAATTTTTGTGCTGTTTCTAGCGATAGATTCATACTAACTATCCCAGCTAACTGGGGTGGCGATTGGGGCATGAATTGGTAGCCTACACTTCTGTACCGTTGACTATCTGCGCTAGCTATTGGTGAAAACGCCTAGCTTGTCGCGATAGGTTAGCATAATCAACGGGGAATGCGCCTAAAGATTGGGGACAAAACGGGAAGGCCTTCCAATTTCACTTTTCCTCTCCTTCTTTCAAGCGCATTCCCACATTCACCATATTGATAGGTGGCTTGCAGAGTTTGCTGAGTGAAAGTAAAACAATATTTCAACAAAAGTATAAGAGAAGTAAACCCAAGTAAACCCATAAAAATAAGTGAAACCATTTTAGTGGCCCTCCATTAGATTACCGCCTCGAAAAAAAAGAATGAGGAGTCATTTAGGCCCTTCGCTTGGGTATGTCATTTACCCCTTACGTATATCGCCGTGTTCATTTTGTCAGAAATATGCTCCGAATGAAAAGCATATTTGTGGAGCGCTCACGAAAGGGGACGGGAGCACATGCACAAGTATTAGACGAGTAGTGAGTTTAAAAAAAAAATTCCTGGATTTCGTGTGCTAGAATTCCGCAATATACTTGTTCATCTAAGCTTGCTCCTTGTGCAATCAGTACGCGGCGCATGCGCACTTTTCCATTTCACCACTTTTGATGGCACCTATGTTTGTAAAGGTAACAACTTTAACAATGTAGATTACTCTGCACTTTCAGTGGCCACTCAGCATATGAAGCTGCGATTATGATTATTAACCTTTTGGGCAGAAAAGTGATTTTCTAGCTGGCGGTGTGTTCCTCTTCGCTTTAAAACGCAGGAGTGATCCTTGAGTCCATCTGAGTCCATTTTCCACCAGTTAGTGTTCGTCTTCTCTTCCGATAACGTGGACTTGTCGGCTTGCGCTTGTGTTAGTCAGAACGGAGACTGATTACTAAAGTCGGTTACAAACTAATAAAAAATATAAGCTTTACCCACAGCCATTGCTATGACACCCAGAGGGAATTTGCATTAATCATCCATAGATATGGCGAGGTTTTAGTGCACTTCCACTTTGAAGATAAGTAGAGAACGAGAGGAAGAGAAATAGATGAAAAGGAAGAGGTAATATGGTTAACCTGTTAGTAAAAACAGGTTTGATATCCTGCACAGGGTTGGGAAAATAGGGGTCGGAATGAGGACGTAGACAGAGTGAGATAAATTAAAAACAAAACGAAAAATGCGCACATTCACACACATGCAGGACGTTTCTATCAGAGCCGTTCTGCTAGACTGGCTGAACGCAGAAAGCGCAATAGCGCGTGCACACCCTTCTTCTGTCGGTGGCGCATGATTCTTTCTTCCGAAAGAGTTCGATCGTCCAATTTATCCAGCGCGTTGCAAAGCGACTGTCTCTGCGAACAGTACTGCGGACAGTCGCAAAGAATATGAAAAACAAGCCTAAGAAACAAATACTGTATGTTTATGTCGCAGATAGGCACTAAGTCATTGCTTTATTGCCGTTTATTTATGAGCAAATGAAGTAAAAATGCACTAAAAAGTTTACCAAACTGTTCACATACCGAATATTGTAGCTTATATAAAAACACAAACGTTGGAGGCCTGTTAGTACAGAACTGCTGAGGAGCCCAGCCGTCCCTTGCTTAGTTTATAGAAACGCTTGTGCCAGCGTTGACAAAAGAGCTTTTCCCCCGTGTTTCTCCAGGTGCCGTTTGAGGTTATTACACGCACTGAGATACACTCTCTCGAGTGCGGTGTAAGCGGCTCGTTGAGGCTGGTGACGCGCTTCTACTAAGCATCGGCGGTGCACCCAACCGTACGCGACGGGGATGTGTTGTGCAGCTGTGCAAACAGAAACTGTTCTTTTGCCACGCGGAGAGCACGGATGCCGAAGAGGCGTTGCACCGAGTGCTACACTCTCTTGGCTCTGTGTTTAGAACATAAAAATCCAGCCAGCTCCACTATGTGAAAGCCGTCAGAACAACGAAGAAGATGTCCCGCTTCGTCACCTACTGCTTTTCTTTGTTTGTTTTTTTGCAAGTCTTTCTGAAGAATCATTCACACCTGCGGCTTGCACCGGTCGCACGACCATTTGCGACTGGCGACAAAAAAGCGGCTCAAGGCGACCGACGTTCACACCTGCGTATGGCTCGCGTTGCCACTGCCCCGTAAAATCGGCTGACTTCCTCTTCCTGAGCATGTGATGGATACTGACGTTTGCGAATGCAGTCACGCGACTGAAGAATCGGGCAGTGAGCGACTGAGCCAAAGCAGTTGCTTCGCGACAAAAGCGGCCATTTGCGACCAGTCGCTTTGCGACTAATTCGACCATGCGACCAATGTTAGTCGCAGGTATGAACGAGCCTTAAGTAGTTCTACGTTTTGAAAGTGCTTTTTATGTACTTCTGTGTTGCGTCATTGCTCTTTTTTTGGAGCGAAGCTCCTTAGGCCCGCACTCCTCCGCGCCGTCGAAGCTCCCTTCTCTTAAGCATCGCTTTAAGTTGCAGTGGCCGGTGATTTAAGAGGAAATGTTTAGGCCTTGAGCTGTTTGGTTCTAGTGCACCAGAAATTCCAGGTTAAAATAAATAACCTGTGCACAACTGGTTATAATGGTCGTCTTCGCTTTCACCCCCTTTATCGTGGATTGTGAAATGACGACCATCATTCGAGTGCACTACGGCCGCTTTGTCGAAGGTAGTAGCAGACGGTCTCCCCAGCCGGCGCCGGTGCACAAAGACAATGAAGCGCTGCGCGCGCCGAACGCTTCGCGCAGCGTTCCGTCGTCGCCGTCGAAGGTCCCCGCCTCATCATCGCTCGCACCCCTCTTCTACCTGTCTCCCTCTCCCTGCGATGCGCGCGCCGCGCTCAATTGCTCAATCGTTCCCGCCACCGAGCGCCGCAGACGCTCTCCCCACCCGCTGCCCACCCTACCGCCTTCAGAAAGCCAGCAGGGACATCAGCCGCATAGTCGTTTGAGTGCCATTTCTGAGGACCTTCGCTCATCGGTTGTATTCGTACACGGAACAACTGCAAGTTTTTCTCACCCTATGCTAATTTAAGCTATGGGGCGACAATACGCACTTTCACAGCCGTGCTGGAGGGATACGGTAGCGTGCCAGTGCGGTCGTGGCCAATTATGCCCTTCAGCTCGCACAAGACGCACATTACTATCCGGCTGCCCTGGAACGCAAACAGCGTTGCAAGCGCTGCTGCAACGCTGTCTGGTAATGGTAGGTGAGCCTACCATTAGCAGGCAGCTGTTTTCTAATTTCCGCAAGCCTCACCCTTGCC
Organism: Rhipicephalus sanguineus; assembly: GCF_013339695.2. Classification (NCBI taxonomy): domain Eukaryota; kingdom Metazoa; phylum Arthropoda; class Arachnida; order Ixodida; family Ixodidae; genus Rhipicephalus; species Rhipicephalus sanguineus. The sequence goes on along the minus strand of NC_051183.1, from coordinate 68,929,096 downwards.
ACTTCAGGTGCACCTCCCGTCGGCTCACCCTGGTCGCTGAGCCTCATCCTCAACTCAACGCCGCGCGAGCAAATCTATGCCATGCACGCAAAGGGTCGACTATGAACAGCTTGTTAATATAAATGAATTTGAGTACTATGTACTCTATTATGGGAGAGTGGTACGCACTCCCTTGGCTGAATTCAAAAGGGAGTCAAGTCAACAATTGCCAATGTTACGTTTTTGCTGATTTTCGTGACGTCAAGAACTTTTGCGTGCAAAACATATTCCAGTTACTTTGGCGTAGCTGGTTTCGGGTCGCCAACGTGAACGCTGCGGAAAATTTCATTGGACTTCCTGAGATCAGTACTCAGCCAAACGACATACTTTTGACAGAAGCGATGAACTTTTATTCCTAATACGCCTAATATTTACACAGACAGAGTGGAACTACTTGAGTTTCGATTAGAAACCAGCTGACACAACCTTTTAACATTAGGTGAAATCCAAGCATACCATGGCTTTATGAATGGAGCATACAGTTACTACGATACAGTTACAACATCCAAAACAAACTTAAACATAACACTCGGTCCCCAGAAGAAAGCGATTAGATTGATCGCTGGTGTTCTTTACGCTGCCCACACTGCAAATTTATTTGAGCAGTATACGATTGTACGTGCACATGTTATGTTTGAGTATCGCCTGCTCTACTGCCTTAGATTCTCACCGCAATGTCTATCCGATTTCCTGAAGACTCTTGGTGAAATTAAACGTCACGAAAAATGCTTCTACACCAGAAGAAAACAAATGGGTCACGTGGCGACGCATTGCCGAAGCTGTGGGTGTTCGCCGGAATTTGAAAAATGTGCAGTGCTGTTCGCTCATGATGACCAAAAAACGCGAGAGATAGTAGAAGCAGCAGAGATGGCCAAGGATGTTAGGCATTGTATCAGCGTGCCTTCCATTGCTCTGTCAGCAAAGGAACTATGTTTTTTGGGCGTATTGCAAGGTAGTGACATGTCATTTATTAACTTTTATTTGTTTTATGTAACTGGTGTCGTGCCTTTAGAGAGATTAATCTTATCACTTAGGAGTGAATGTGGTTATGTGGATGTGAAGCTGCGCAGGCGTGGTGCTACCCTATATATTCATGCGTTTTCTTTAATAAAATTCAGTTGGAAGTTAGCGCTTGTGTGTGTCGCATTCTCCTGTCTTTCGTTCCTGAAGTTCGCGCTATTTAGCTGTTCAAATGGAGTACCAAGTAGTCCAAACATGCACCTTGCTAAAGTATGGGTATCTCAGTCAGGCAGAGTTAATCTCGGTTTATTCCTTTCAGACCAGGCACTGTGTGTCAGAATGAAATGAAACGAAATTAAATAATGCGAATTCATTGAACAATGAATGCCACTGGAGCCCAAGCTTCCACATTAAGATAATGACGCAGCGTAACCAAGAAACGGCGTTCTCACAACGATATCGTGGTTTTGGGATATAAAACGGTAACAATTATTATTATTTTTTGCCGAAATTGTGCAATGTGTAGAGTGGCACCCAAAAGTGCTTCTGGCGCTTGTGATACTTTTGTAATCCATTTTCTTTTTCATTCCTTCTTTTTTTCCTTTTCTAAGCTATTCATGTCGTTTTATTCTTCCGCGGCTGGACCATTTTCTGGCCTCTTTCTACTCGCCCTTTCGTCGCCGTGGGTGAACGCAAAGGTGTGTACTTAATCTTATGTCCCTTTCGAAACACTGATAAATGCTTATCTTCTTTTTTGATGAATTTGGTAGAGCAACACTAACAAAGACGAATAAAGAACACACAAGGACAAGCGGTTCTGTTAGCGTTGCGCTGTCATACTCACCAAAATGGAAGCACACCGACTCGCCCAAATGTCTACGCTTCTACAGTATATGCTTCTCCGACATTTATGCCTACAATATACCGAATATGCCGATGTTTGTAAAAAAGGGTCAGTGTAAGCATGAGTGATTGTAGTGATGTCGTGAATGATGGCAGATTTCCGAGTCATCCTGCAGCGCGAGACAGCTCACTAACGAAACTACGAAGTAAGTGTTGGCCGCGAATATCATAGGACAGCAAAAAGGACGGACACGGGGGGGCAACCGTGCAATTGAATAAAAGGAGAATATGCATTCTACACGAAGCAAACGCCGCTGTAATTGGCACACTCTGGCGCGCAACAATGACACATATCTGAGATAAAAAGAATCTTTTTTTATTTATTTGTAACATTATCAGGTGCTAAATACATAATACAGTACAGCCACAGTTTTTTAACCTCAGTAAAAGGAAGCAGTGCCAACATGCATAACAACGCCGATTTTGTGAGCCTAATTTAGAACATTCAAGCATGGCGACACGGTATGCTTCTTCGTAGTCCTTTCCCAATTATTTTTGAATTCTAGAGACTTTTTTCAGACCTAACGTTATGCCAAATACAACGGTGGATGATAATCTAGAGTTTCTTATTAGACATCACGTTATGCAGAAATCTACCGCGGATGAGTACTCTAGAACGGTTTACAATACCGGGGTCAGCTTTCCGTTTGATTAAACTTGTCGTATAGTTGCACAACATTGCTGATGTTTTCAATACGCTTTTATTTTACATAAAATGAACGGCATCTACTAGGCCGGTGCGCACTTTGGAACATCTCGAATTCATGCCTACGTTGTAATATAATGGTGCAGTTTCGTGCTTCACTTTGGCGCATGTCAACATTTATTTGTCTGTCAGTTTTATTACCATAAAGGGGTCCTGCAACACATTTTCAAGTAAATATAGAATGGCCTTATTAAAAGTCCTTATTGCTTCACAAATCCACTGCCACAAAAATTTTTGGAATCCGTCAACTACGAGTGGAATTGCAGGGATTTGTCGAATGCTTCACGCGCTTTCTCTCTCCTTTCGTATCAGCGAGTGCGCTGTAAGCTTCGCAAGGGTAAAGATGTGTCTCTTGCGTGAGCGCGCGTCATGACCTTGGCCACTTTTCTTTCTTTTTGTTTTTCTTCGAATCGCGCGGTTTACTTTCAGTGGGATCGCGAGCGAGCGCGGGGACGTGGCGGCGACGGTAACTCTGCAGCTCGCGATACTGAAATAGGCCAATGGCCGTGGACTTTGGGTTTATGGCTTGGCTATTTGGGTTTATGACATCATTTGTTGAGAGAAGAGCGAGCAATTTCTAGCTGACTTTGAGAATTGAATTTGACGAGGGCTGGCGATGCGGGCTTGTTGGTTCTTGGATGTGGGCGCAAAAAGACGAGGACGAAAAGGAAGAACGACACACACACCGGCGTTAATTGATTGTAAATTGATTGATTGTTAATTGATTGAGAAGTGATTGTAAATTCCGGGCCTCGTGCTGCGCTGTAATGTTCGGCTCGCGTGCACTCGGGAGCCTCGATTACCGAACAGCAGCGTTTTCTGGCCACGCTCAAAAGTGTTGCAGGGCCTCTTTGACTTCTATCTGTGGGTCTACTCCCATCGTTTTCAGTTGATATGATTCTTTTTTATTGTGACCTTTGAAGCGAACACGCAACAGTAGATTCATTTTTATAGGCCAATACTTCTGTGCCACTTCTACGGAAGTAAAGGTATGAGCACCAATACTGCATCATTTTCCAGGGCGCGGGATGTGCAACACTCCTCGTCTGCATCTTCCTCCTGTGGCACGCTGTCGGAAGGGGTCTTTCTGAAATACCACCAGTTCCGGTTCTACCCAAATCGCTCGATCGCTGCCCAGTACAGTCAAACGCCAGTGGATTGAATGACTACCCTACAACTGCTACAGACATGGCAGATATTGCGAGGTTTGTTTCTTTCACGCATATCTACGGGGAATTGCTGTTTGCACGTTCAGTATGACCAGCGGCTCCCTGCAGAGCTAAAGTCCCACGGTGTACTCGTGGGCTCTTGTATAGATATGTCAATATGATCGCACACTACTTGCCATTTCAATAAAAGTAGCTAGGTACAGCAAGTAGAATCAAATGTTGCAATGCCAGGGAAAGGTGTTTCGTCAAATAACGAGTATTAATTAGCAATAAACCACGTTGAGTCAATAGTCAAGGATACATTCGGGGTATATTGCTGAAATATGAAGCGTCCGCATCAGACTGGAAGGAAATGCCTAGTAGAAAATGGTGCAACGCATACACAAATCTTGCTTTCCAAAGAGTTTTGATATTCCATAGCAAGAATGTATGCGAACAAAAAAATAACCCAAGCACAGTGTTTTTTTATTATTTAGACGAATTTTTTCCCAATATGATGATGACGAGTGAAAGCAAAATGAAACAATAATTTCATTGAATGCTGCTTTGAAGTAAATATTTATATAACAATGTGATTGAATTCGCAAAGAAATCGCCTTAATACATGCTCTTTTTTCTCAGTATTAAGGCTCAATTTTTGTAATTTCCTCATGTACCATTTTTGAAAATGCAGCTCCGATGTGTTCCCGCTGTACTTGGTATCCTTTTACTGGATATCCTTTATCGGCGCCCTGCTGACGATATTCTTGGGAACTGCTCTGAGCCTTTTGACAGGTAAGTTGTGGACGTGTACTGATATTCACCGTACAGTAGTAACGAAGATATTATATGGCATCCCGAATTTCATTCGTGGTTGACGATTAGCTAACGCTGCGTTTGAGGCTCGATCACATTCATGTTCACCATTGAGCTGCTTCTCGTATATCGTATTTGATAGTTATTACCCTGGGATTCTTGACTTCAGAAGAACAATGAACCGTTACAGCTCGTGCCAGGGAACAAAGCAAGATTATGAGAAAAAAATATACTTCCACTGCGCTGAGCACTCAGTGGCGTAGCCCTGTTTGTAGTCACACTTGAAACCCAGTATTGAGCGCAATCTCACGTTTGACAGCATGATCTGAAGTCTCACTCATATGCGGGATTTACTGTGCGTGGTAACAAAGCATAGCAAATAAAAAATTGGGAGCACTTCCCCGCGGAAATTCACGGAAGGGCTCCTGAACAGCAAAGACGCCATGTCGATTCAGCCCGAAAACGGCGTTCCGCGGACGTCCGCTACCAGTAATAAAGCTGAACGCTAAGGTTAGGAGCCAGCATTCCGCATTGCGAAAGAAAGAAAGAAAGAAAGAAAGAAAGAAAGAAAGAAAGAAAGAAAGAAAGAAAGAAAGAAAGAAAGAAAGAAAGAAAGAAAGAAAGAAAGAAAGAACAGGTGATGCACGCCCATCCCAAGCTTCGCTTGTTCCCATTTCCTGAATAGGGGAAGGGCTCCTAAATTTTTCTTCTGCATGTTTCCGCAATTTAGTCCAAAGGCCTCTTAGTAAAAAGAAAGCAAGACGGGATGTAGGCAGCTTATCTTCACTATCTGTATTTGAGAAGTGTGTTTGAATGGGCTGGTTGGTGCATTGTAGATGAAGAATAAAAACTGGACGAGATTAAGAGACAGGCAGCGCCGTGTCTCTGCATCCCGTACCGTCTTAAGCGCTGTTATTTCTTCATCATCCCTACTGCCACGCAGTGTATTATTGATAAGGCACACGACGCCACAAACCTCTGAAAATATTAGAAACAGCGACATGGAGAAGTGAAAGATTCGTAAAACGCTAACGAATAGCAATACCTATTTTTTGTGAATATAACGCAAGATTTGTGAATTTTAGTCAACTTCCTACTGAGTACCACCCAACTGTTCCTATCAAGTGGAATGATCACTGCTTGTTTTTGCACTAATTTTGATTTGATATGTAAGTATGGCGTTCGCGGAAGCAGCAACCAACTACCTTAATCTGTTTTTTTTTTCAGGCGGTCACAAAACTGCAACGAGAAATGTGCGTTTAACAAGCCCAGTGTTTTTGAACATCTGGAAAAGGTTTCGATTTTTGCGCCGGACAGTCACGGTAAGTGAAGTCTGAAGAAACGTTTATCTACCTAAAGGCAGAGACATTATTGTGAAGAGTGGGCATAAGTACTGTCAGCGCATAAAATCTTATGTCTGAAGCTGGCATTTCTCGTTCGGAATTAGAATAATAGGGCGAGTCGGCTAGTTATGTAGGTACGTTATGTATGTTATTTACGCATGTAAACTGTTTGTTTCATCACGGAACATAGTTTTTCCCGGCGCGCACCGTGAGGAAACACAAATACTACAACAGAGGACAAAGGGCGAAACACAGAGGTTCTTGTTCTCTAGGTGTCTTGATCTGTCTCATCGTATTATGCGCCTCAAAAAATTATACGTATTTTTGTATTTTTGGTCGCACTTCAGAAGGTGCCAAAGCCCCATCTAAGAATAATATAGAAAATTTTCGCGTTTTCTGTGATGCGAGCACACAAAACGATGGTTTGACGGAAATTGCGCTGATGTGTAAACAAACTCATACCCAAAGATAACATCTATTGTTGTGTGCATTAAAAAAATAGTTATAGGAATTGAAGTAGTACCTAATTGGGTAGCCAATTTGAAAGCGTCTATTTTAAATTGCTTAAGAATGTTGCACTACGTCAACTGTGCAAGAACATATGCACAATTGGTGCAAGATCATCGTAAATTTCAAGCCGCAGCTTAAAACACGAGATATTACGTAGAACATCATAATTAACTAAATAAACTCTGATGCTTCCTATTGCCATAATACTGCAGCAGGCTATTTCGGTATTCAGCTCTGGTAGTCAGAATTTACCGGCTGTGCAACAATAATTCGCAATGTCTAAAGTGTCCGGGCATGGCGAGATACTGCTGAATTACTCCCGATACCATACTTCTTCTTTAGTACAAAAATTATGAACACTAGGAAGTGAGCATATATATATATATATATATATATATATATATATATATATATATATATATATATATATATATATATATATATATATAAATACATATATATATATATATATATATATATATATATATATATATATATATATATATATTATGACGTCTCAGTCGTAACGAGGTTTATTTGGTCGCGATGTCGAGAGTGAACAAGCGCCACGGCCACGATGATCAAGAGCACACACCCGAATACGATGATGATGAAAGGCAAACGCGTGATGATGATTACAATAATATAGAGATGAGGAAGAAGTGCATAATCGATGCCTACTATATATATATATATATATATATATATATATATATATATATATATATATATATATATATATATATATATAATTGAAGGAAAGGAGATGATTTTCTAAGGGCTCGTTTATCTTTGTTAGACACAATAATTATGAGAACTAACATACAATAACGCCAAGGAAAGTATAGGGGGTGTTATCTGTAGTATTTAGAACATAAATGTGAAGAAAGTAAAGTGGACGAAAAGATGACTTGCCGCCGGCAGGGACCGACCCTGCGACCTTCGAATAACGCGTCCGATGCTCTACCACTGAGCTACAGCGGCGGTCATCCTCCCGTCCACTTTTTGGGGCATATATGTTGATTTAAACGTAGGAGTGTTAGTCAGCGCCAATCGCAGCCATGGCGGTGAGTGTGGAATACTCTGTTTTTTTTGCCTGGTGGCGTCACGTAGTACGTCATCTTTTTATTTGCTGGCATATATATATATATGATGTGGCGACCACTGCGCACAGACCTACGCAGCCTCCGTCTCGACACTGATTAGCCCGGCGTGACACAGCTACTTGCTGCAACACGCTTCCGATAAACGACAGCGCCACGCAGTTTCGTCGGAGGCTTACGTCACCACTGCTGGCTATATAACCCAAGCTACCAAGCTGGATTTCATGTCTGTTTCTCTAACCTTCCGAAGCGCAGCATCGGCATGCTTGCCCTGCTGCTGCTACTACGTTAATAAACATCGTTTTGTTTTATGTTGGGATCCGTTTTTCACCGACTGCGCATCCCACAATATATTCAAGAACTATGCGAAAAGTACTCGATGTGCGATTCGCCTCTGGCACTATTCGATTCGTGTTCGATTCGGTCTCTGAAATCACTATTGGCGCACCGTGTGTAACAACGCCCTTGACTTGTCCATATAAGATGGTAGGCATCAGCTTCCATCAATGGAACAAAGCAGTATGGACATGTAGCACCTAGCGGTAAACGTGAATAGACTCATGTTAAGATGGCAGCTGGTTGCAGTCGGAACGCTCCTGTCTACTGCTGTGAGTCGGCCTTCGATACAGCGACACGACCAGCTATGACCGCAGGATACATGACGACAGATTCCACAAGACACTGCTTCGTTTCGTACACAACCCAGTCTTACAGTACACATCTAATACACACACAGAAAGTATTATTCCTGCTGGCTAGTCGATATTGCAATAAAAAATAGTAAAAACCCGCGGCGACAACTAGTCCTACGAATTTAACGGCGACTTTTACCGTTAGTCATATGTATAAAAGACCATTCATTCAACGCTAAAATACACATGATTCTAGATCGATATGTTTATTCACAAACACACTCTGTTTTTAGGCCCCTGATTATTATTCGTTACTACAATATGAACATGTAAGCTGTTGAGGTTGCAAGAAAAAAGCTGCAAGAAAAAGTGCAACATCGTCCCTGCATCTGCTTCACGTTCTGCGCGAAAGAGTGTGTGGTGGTGGAACGCTTGAAGTATGTATAAATTGTATAAATTGCGAAGCTCAGTAATAAACAACACGATCCCCGCACAAGCCACGCCATGATGTGGGAGTCAATGTGCTTGTAGTGGGTAATTTTATTTTTACACTCATAATATATCCCGCAATATAGTGATTTCATTCAAGCTAACGAGAAAGCTAATTGATGCCAGTGCAGTTAGGATGTCGCTGAGGTATTGCGAGTGCGATCCCAATCCAGTTGACATGCGTAAATACCCCGCAATAGAGACAGAGATAGAGCAACCGCGGCAGCTGAATTAATAATGAAAAGCATGCTTAACGCGGAGGCTTTGCATGAAGCTTGGACCACTGAAACGCTGTGCCTTCATCTCTTTTCGTTTTCTTTCAGCTTATGCGTACTACACTTTAACTATTAGCACTTTTTCCAATGCTTTCGTGAACTTCAGATGAATAATACCTAACAAACGTTGGGCCTCTCGGTTCCCATTCTTCTGCTGCATTTGTAACCTGAGTGTAAATCTAGTAATCTAGTGCTTTGTATACAGTTTGCAATCTAGGGCTTATAGAATTTTAAAAGACGATAGTCTTTCTTGGGATACTTGAACGCAGACATTTTGATCTGTCTCTCTTTCTGTCTGTCTGTTTGTCACACGATTCAGCCACCCGGTCAAAATTTAAGCACTTGCTGAACGCCCAGCCATCTTGAACTGGTAGCTGCGTTCATACTTGCGAACATTGTCGATCAAAAACCAAGTATTATGCATATCTGAGGCGCAGCATAAATACGTAAGTATTAGGTGGTGTGTGTTCCTTTACTACAAAATACATAGATACGTAATTCTAAAGACCCCAGTGTTTTCTTAGACTGCGCTGAAAATGCGACGCTATGCATAAAAATGCCCTCTGCCGACGATATCGTGCTGCCACTTGGCAGTGGCCCTGGGTTCTGCACAAGTTCATGTTTCCCGACGCCACTGCCAGATGGCTTCTATATCTCACGCAGCGACTCTATTTTATCAATGCCAGCCAGATGCGGCCGAATTAACATAGAGGAGGCGCTGTCTGAGGCAAGGCAAAACATAAATGGAAGAATACTATCGACTTTCTACGACATTTGCAGCGAAGCACGCAGATACGCGGCCATTTTTTTTCTCTCGTTATTCACCTTAAGCTGTGGACAATGCCTTCCTACGCATATGACCACTGGTTTGTCTACATAACAAATGCTATGATGCAGTCACAGTCTTACGTATAAGAAATGCTACAGATGTCTCGGCCTTCTTCCCCCCCCCTCCCCCACAGCTTCAAGGAGACGAAATCAAGAATGGACCTACCCTACTACAGCCCAAAGAGCGAGAAGACGAAAATGAGAAGGACCCTAACCTCGACGCTGAACTTCTTCCGATCTTCAAGGGAAGCTAGCGCCGTGGGGGCTGTGATGTCGAATAGCGACGAGCGCCTATTACTTAAGGGAACAGGGTAGGCCCTATACCCGCCATGTATTTTAGGCGATGTTTATGTATCTTTTTCTAACCGTAAGAGTTACAGTAATTCTTTTACTATCGTTGTGATCAGAAGCCTTTCTTCTTTTTACTGAAGCAGATGTATTGCTGAAAATTGTAATCGTAACTTTTTGTATATTTTTTACTGCACGTACCTAATTATCACTTAGTAATAGGTATTAGATGTCGTCTTGAACAAAAGCACTTTCGCACACAATAATAATTCTGCTTCAGTATATTCCCTAATACGTTATCTAAATACTGACCGAAACCTATGTTCCTAGATACTGCGGTTGCGGAGAAAAAGGAACAAAAGTACAAAAAAAATGTTTTGAGATAATCGCGTTTAAAGTAGAAAATGTGCTTTATTTTAAAAGTACAACGAAATAGCGGCAAATTGATGGACCCTTTCAGTAGGCACCAGCCATACACTCGTCACCAATATCACGTTATCTTTTTCTTATGACACGTCTTGCCTGGCCAGCCTCCTTTGTCGCCTGCTGTGGAGCCCTATTAGCGAGGTACTGTCGACGCAGGTCAAGGACGCGTAGGCCCTGCACTGTGTAGCGCCCTGGTGAAATTCCAAATAAGTTCCCTACATTGACCCGGGCTATACTGTCATCATTAAAAGTTAGCACTGCATCAACAGTGCATATCTTCGATGTTTGGTGTTCCAAGACAACGTTATTTGAGCGCGCTTCCACACGACATGATTGAACGACTTGTTGGGGTTTTGAGTTTTCCCATAGAGGCATTTAGCAAGTAATTTTGGATTAGCTAGCTGCTGATAAATAAGCTTCAGAACCTGAAGAACAGATGCTGCAAAGTGTTTCTTATGACCATGTGGTTCGCCATTCAAATGGGTTTTGTTAAATTTGGAACAGGTGTCGGCGTCTTTCGGGCAAATGCCGTGGGATGGATTGGTATCCGTTGGTGCCATGTGAAAATACTTGGCCCAGACAGTTTTTCGCATGTCCTCCAAGCTGGCTATATTTCTTATAATGGCCAAACTATAACAGTTTTGGAGTTTGTCAATAATGGCATTACTAAGACGTCCCCGGCTAGATATACATTTCCCGTCAGAAAGCTTGATGCCTCTGCTTTCTTTAATTTTCGCAGTCTTGTGCCCATTCTTTTTCTTAACATGCCCAATGCACTCCAGCTTGTCAACTGTTAGCTCTCCATGTGACTTTGATGCATGAACTGCAAGGAATTCCTTACTACGTAAGGAATGGAGGCATGGCGGGCCGCCGCACAAGTTTTGAAACATGTCATTTTTAGACAAAAAGATGTAGCACTAAGACAAACAAATGACTGATTCTGGTTCAGAAAAGGCCGCAGATTTCGAATTGAGCAAAAAGAAAAAAATATTTTTTTTTTGATATTTTTGTTTAACCTGTCCCCTTAAGGTGCATAATTTGCAGGGAAGCTGCAGCTCTAACCTACGCCACTTGTTGGCAATTTCGGTGTACTCGCCTGCCCGCGTAGCCTGTTCAGAAACAAAGTGAGTCAGCTTCATGCTAGGGGTGCAAAACCTGAAGGAAGTGCGGCGCTGGACAGCCTCCTTTATTTCTCTTCGGTTTACTCTTTCTTTCCTTCTCTCTGTATTTCCTTTTCCCTTTATTGTTTTTTTTCTGTGTTTTTTTTCTCTTTACTTCATTTATTTCTACATTTCTTCATATTCTTTCTCTCTCTTTCTCGCTTGCTTCCTCTTGTTTTCTGTTGTTATACGTGGTTTTCCAGGGCTCCTAAAGTGCACCACAGTTATCATCGTCAAGGCGCTCGAATAATATTGGGAAGAAGACTTTTGCAATAGAGCGAATTTGGACATGCTGGTGTAGCATAGCAGTAGCAAGCGTAGCATAGCAGTAGCAAGCAGTACATCGGCCAAACTGGTCGATGTATAAATGAGAGATTCAGAGAGCTTGCTAGCAATGTAACGAAAGGTCAGGGGGGTCTTATTGCTTTGCACTGTAAGGACTGCACGTGTTCGCCAATTTTTACTGAAGCTGATGTCGTAAGCAAACATAGTAAGAAGCTTGTACGTGAGATTATCGAAGCTGAGATGATTCATAGGTTGGGTGATGAATGTGTCAGTTCACCGTCAGTCATGTTACCAAATAAAGAGTTAGCATTTCTTCGATCGCGTTTTCCAAGATGATGGGGAGCGTATCTGTTTTGACATGCGCATTGGTATGGCTGTTTTCTGTATATATGCTAAGGAAAATCATCTAATAAACTGTTGTAAGTCAGCGCTGTGTGTGTTTCCTTTCTGTGTCCCCTTCGTTGTTTCGCGCTGTGTGTTTCACTAAAAAGACTTTTCTTTCGTGCGAGCGCGCGCTCAATATGCTACAGAGGGCTATGCTATTCGTGGTGTTGCCGGCGATCAGATTCAGATTTCAGATTCAGATTTTTTGTTGATACAAATACAAGAATGTTACATGTGTTTAGTATACAAACGCCATGCCACGACACCATACGCTGACAGCATACGACAGCCCGGCCCCCTAACGTGCTCTGCACGTAAAAGCGGGCAATTGGCAAGAACATTCGCATCGCTCCCCACGAGCTTTACGTAGTTCATCGAAGCTATAGAATCTGCCCTCGCTTGCTAGTCTCCTCGTTGAAGAAAGCTCGATAAAGCAAGTTACGAATTAGCTTTGCTGGCCTTTGCAGCTACGGCAGCGGCACAGCCCTGCGGACTTTACGCCCTTCATTTGCTTTACGCGCCGTCCAAGATCGAAACGTGTGTATGAAGACGTTCTTAGAGATCGCGTGCTCACTTTATTTTAAATCATTCATATACACATAGGCATGCTCAGGCTGCCGCATTAGGAGGGGAGGGGGAAATGTTTCATAGCAGCGCCCTCCCTTCCGCCCTCCGCTGGTCGAGTCCAAAATACAACAAGCTCAAGCATCATATTCACGACAAAAAAAAAAATGAAAATGAAGTGATGAAGTGCTTCTCCTTTGGCCCAACTTTGGTCCCTGTCTTTCCGGGAGTATATATGGGAAGTGAACAGTTCTTCAGATTCGACATGAGGGGACTCCGGCCGCCATTATCGCCTGAACCTGCGTGTCCGTAACCCTGCTCCTTACATAAGGACGGGACAGGTCGAACTGAATAAAAATATGCGGCACACTTTGCGTGCCCCGCTTAGGAGGTTAGGTGGCGCGACCAGCTTTCTGCCCCTTCGATTAGACCGCGGATCCTTGATTTCGTAGATGTTGCCAAGAGGTAGCTGCTTTGTAAAAGGCAGCGGAATTTCACGGCATTTGAGAATAAACTAGGAAAAATAAGAAGACATTCCGGCGTGCTGCAAGAAGAATGAGAAAAAAACCCGATGGATTACGTTACGAATGCGCAGCCTACCATTCCATACGCGTTCAATCAGCCATCATGGATCGCCTCGTGCGCCCCAAATGGTGTGTGTGTATTGCTCATATAAATAAATAAATAAATAAATAAATAAATAATAAATAAATAAATAAATAAATAAATAAATAAATAAATAAATAAATAAAATGACAGCACTCAGTGTACTCGTAGATAAAAGAGTTCCCGAGAATTCATATGCACGTTCTCATGGGCAAGGGACACGACAATTTTCATTTTGGCGTTGCGAAAGCAGTATGCGTACTGCTGCGACACTGCCTCCACAGAAGCTGAAGGCAATCTGCAACGGCGGACAAGGGCGCGCTTCCGTTGTAGATGCTACGGCGGTGACCACGTGTTGCGAACGTTGGTGGGCTTACAAAGTGCGCCGACGATTCGCATGCGCTTTCCTTCTCCCCTTTCAATCGGGACTTCCCCTGTGCTGCGGGAATTCCTCTCTCCGGCTCCGCGGCTGCATGAGGTTGCTGAGGGAGCTGTTGGTGCCGACGTCAGTTCCGGTGGAAAACGTCACGTGCGGTCCGGACGCGGCTATTGCGGACGCCTTACGGGCGCGCTTTTGCCAACTTAGCCAACGAAGAATAACACAACACGTGAATAACACAGGTAGTAGCGGTAATCTGTCCGACGAAATGTACGTATATATCTCTGCACAACTCCCAAGAGAGCTTATATGACCATTCTGGCGCAGTGATCGTGAAAGCCAAACACGGCGTGTGGAGGTTTGTGCGGTAACAAATGTGAAATGTTGCAGAATAAGTTAAACTCACCTTAATTACAGATGACGCACCAATGCAACGTGCTTCGGTGTACCCAAAACGCGAAACTGTAGCAATTCATTTATATTCTACAAGAAATACCTTGCGGGTAGCTAAATCGTCTAAGCAACAACCATCTTGTGCAGTTTCTTGGGCAGTAATTCGCAATTTGTGTTCTTCAAGTCACCTTTCAGTGACTCTGGTAGTCAGCTGCGAGCTTATAAGGTTTGTTCATTGCAAGCTTAGACCATATAGAAAGACAAGAAGAACGACAACGGTGACTTTGCGATAAGAGGAAGAGGCGAAATTTCACCCTTACGCCTCAAACCGAAAATGTGTAATATATACCAATTGTTGAGGTTTACCGACCCAAAATCACGATATGATTATGAGAGACGCTGTAGTGGACGGCTCCGGAAATACCGACCACCTGCGGTTTTTTAACGTGCACCTAAATCGAAGGACGCCAGCCTCGAGCATTTTCGCCTCCACCGAAAATGCGGCCGACGCGGCCGGTATTCCACCCCTCGCCCTGCGGGTCAGCAGTCGAGCACCGTAACACTAGACCACCGTGGCTGCTGAGCCGAACATGTAGATAGAATCGCAAACACTTCAACCCGAAATGTAGATGGCGCAAGCAGAAAACGCGAGGAAGAGGATAACATGATCTTAAAGACTGTTACCTCTAAATTTATTTTCGCTTAACACAAATACATTTACTGATAAGAGAAGTTGAACATTTGTGAACGAACAAATTGCGACTTCATTCGCCTGCGCCGTGACCGTGTGAAGCCCTACCCGCTCTCAGAGGAGAACCGTCGGCTTGTGTGTATGTCAGTGGCCTAAATTTCTCGTTCGCTCGGAAAAAGTGCCTGTATTGAGCGATTTGTGTGACAGTGGCGCTCTTGAACACGGAAATGTGGTGTAGACTGCTGCAGTTCACTACTGCAAGGTGAGAATCCTTACTGTTGCTTGCCTCGGTGTGCTCCTCAGCTAGTCCTACAGGGTACGTCGACCACTCTGGCTGTGACATTAGTGCACGATAATGTGAAGGCTTGTTGGCGGAAACTTAAAAGAATGACTCTTGATGCTTTTCATAGCCGCTAGCAACGTACAACTTCTTCCGCAACTCGCGTTATCTGTTCGCGGTGTAGTGCCGTTACAACAAACGAACAAGCTAGTCAAAAAGCGATGAGCTTATGTATGTATGCTGCATGTATGTATGTATGTATGTATGTATGTATGTATGTATGTATGTATGTATGTATGTATGTATGTATGTATGTATGTATGTATGTATGTATGTATGTATGTATGTATGTATGTATGTATGTATGTATGTATGTATGTGCGCGTGCATGCGTGTGTGCGCCCGCGTGCGTGCGTGCGTGTGTGTGTGGTAGAAGTGCTAAAACAGGTGGTCTGTTCCTCAATATGTCCCGCTTCTGAAACACGGAAAACCAGCTTTCCACCTGCGGATTCGTTTCGAGAGGGCGTAAAAAGCTCTCGCCATCCATCGGTGGCTGCGGGAAGCGGCTGTATACGTGCTGCGCCATTGCAGGCGCCCGAAATTCACATTGTATTAGGAGGCGTCACGCCACTATTTTGCATCCGGTGCGGCCGCGCCTCGAATCAAAGCGGCGCAGGCGCACACGAGCACGCCGCTCTTTCTGTACGTCAGCTAAGCAGGAGCGGCGCCACGGCCATGGCGTATACGGAGCGCAGTGCCTGTGCGCATGCGCCACTAAGCTTCGATGCCCGGCCGCGCCGGATGCACTGGCGCTCCGCAGAGCTCCACTTTTCTTGGCGCGCTGTTTTACATGCTCAGTCACGTTCAGTATGTACCAATAGGGGATATGCATAATGGTTGGTGCTCCGGCAACATTGGGCGCTTCCGCCATTTTTTGTTGGGCGCCGTCGCGGAATCGTGTGCTAGCGGCCCCACAAGGAAAGGACATGGAGATGTACAGCAGCAGTCGTTGGCGGAGTTTTCGGGCCACAAAAGTACGGTCGTTTTCATTGACACCTAGAGCCGAATGGCCCGAAGATCTCACTGTGCTGCCACAAATCAACGAGAAGGCAATATCGGATTCATTCTAAAAAGACGGGGCGTGCAAACACGGACACACTGGACCATTGTATTCCCCACTCCAATAATATACGGGCGTCCTAAACACTTGTCCGATATCCATACCGTGTTGCGCGGCCTGTGCAACGCTGTGCTGCTTTTCTCGGATCATTTCTTCAGCCACAAGTACCTCTGCAGCCTCTAAAGTAGCGCGTGCGTAGTTTCTACGAAATAAACAAAACACGGACATGAGAATGAGCGGTGCGCCGGAAACCAGACAAACATACTGGTCGCGCGTTTCGACTGTATACAAAAAAATTTCCACAGCATATCCACGGGCTGAATGATGATGAGTGGGGCGAAGCTCTCGTACGGCAGGATCTTGGCGGCGGCGTCGCGCAGCTTCACGCCCCAGTACATCATCAACGACGTGAGATCGGGTCGGTTTATACAAAAGGGTCGATGAGAGTCATGGCGACTTGCAGCTCACTTTAATTTTACATGTACGCTGTGAATTTTTATTGTTTAATCACGCACAGGAGAAATCTCACCAGGCACTACCTTGGAGGTAAACAATGGCTGCTAATGGGGAATGAGAGACAGAAGAAGTCGGCTTTTAGCTAACACTTACACTTCTACTTCCACTAACGTTTCCTACTGGAACATGCCAATGGCTGCTAATTGGGAATGAGAGACAGAAGAAGTCGGCTTTTAGTTAACGCGCACGCTGCGAATTTTTTATTGTTCAACAACGCACAGGGGAAATCTCCCACCGGCACCACCTTGGAGGTCAAGATCTGGTACTAGCGTTAAGACTGGTTACGCACTACGACGGGGACAAACGGGTGCCGCTTTAAAGGGATACTGAACAAAATTTTCGCCGCCGAGATAAATGGCCCAATTGAAAGATTGGGTGCTGAAATTTGTTGAAACAACCTTCATTTCAGCCAGAGACTAGCAGAAAATAATGAATTTCATGCATTTTTCGCAAATTGGCGCGTCTAGCGGCCGCGCCACGAACTAGAGAGGAAGTGACGCGAAGCACGGCGGATACTGACTCGCCAGCCGTGCTCGCTGCAAAATCGCTTACCAATCGGCATCGCAAGCCGCCACCTACTGCCGCGCGTCTCTCTCAAAACGTGTTTTCACGGTCGGGAAGGTGTTCTCCGAAGGACCGAAGGTTCTCCGTGCGTGTGCTCAACCGGCAGCCAACGACGCCATTGCCGCGCTATCGGCCGTATATTTTTTTTTCGCAAGCTGAGCTTGCGCCCGCGTGTACGAATTTGCCGTTTGTGTTGTGTGCTGCTTAGTAATGGTAACGGTGAAGCACCTGGCACAACGCAGAATGCCTCAACGCTGTTCTGCGCTAGGGTGTGCGAGAAGCAGCGTCGGGAGCGACAAGCCCTGTCATACCTTTCCGACAGAGCCGAAGCTTCGAAGGGTATGGATTCGCGCTGCGCGCCCATCGCAGCCAACATGGGTGCCTTCAAAGCGTGACTTTTTGTGCTCCGAACACTTCGAGGATAGTGACTGTATAAATTGCTGGTCCCGGCTGCCGACCCACGTTGGGCTATGGCGGCTCATCTGGCTCGTCGTCCTCGCTGTCGCTTGACGAAGCAGAAGGGTCACACACATATGGTTGTATTTGGCGCATCCGTTTTGGAGGCCTGTCGAACTCGGGGTCGCAATCACCGCTCGTGGAACTACTGTCACTCGCACTTTGCATCTTTGCGCGCTCACGACACGCTCGGTAGTTGTAGTGGATTTTGGGGAAGAAGCGTTATTTTGTCTCCCATGTGGGGAAAGGACAAGGCTCAGCGCCACACCAGCCTCCCCGAGCCACCCTCGGTTCTTGTGAGGTGGAGAAAGGGAAGTGGCAGGGCAGGAGAGAGCGTGCCGGTTGCTCCTTCTTGCTGGAGCATTCGACGTCACGGCCGTCGACAAGCGCACTGGCGTGCAGCCGCCGCGCTCTCACAATCCACTAAAAATACGGCCAACTGCTCGAAATTACGTGAAATAAATGCTGTTTATAGGAACAGTCGTGTCATCCGAGTCGAATGTAAGTGTTTTCGTAGATTTTTCAAATTTTTGTTCAGTATCCCTTTAAAGAGCTTCGCCCCTAAAAGAACGGCCCGAGTAATGCTCGTTTACTGCACGCTGGTTGTTTATGATGCCTTGTGGTCGAAATATATCGTGCGGATTCGCTATCGTCGTTCAGCTTTTTTTTAACGCTATACGTGTGCGTTAATCAACGTATCTTTTTAAAATATTACGCCATTTCCGTTCGCATCTCACGGCGGCTTGGGTCCACGATAATCAGAAAGATGAGTGCGATGATCTAAAAGACAAAGATCGGCTGTACGGCTCTGTTAGCCCCGTCAGGGCAGTGAAACTTCCTATACCATCCATGGAACACGATAGTCGCTCGCAGCGCCGGACGGACGCCTGGTGTTTGGGGGCGGTACTAAAACATGGCGGCGCATTGCAGACACGCACTGGGGGACGCCATCTTGATGAGGACTGAGGATCCGAGTGGTGGGGGGGGGGGGGTGGATTTAGCGCCAAATTCAATTGGGATGCACCAGCAAACCAAGTTGAGCGAGTGGAAGATATTCAGATGGCGAGCGCGCGACCTTCTTCCTGTTGCGCAACCCGCCACATGATAAAACGGCACCACTTATTATAAGACTTTGTTTTTGTTTACATGTACACATAAATTAGACAAGAATAAAGAGCAGAGTTTGTTTGAATGTTTTATTGCCTAAACGTACCATTCATACAGTAAATTCAAGCATACAGTATAATTCAAGCCGCAGAGCAGACAATCAGAATGTAATAAATAAATCATGCACGTGTATGCTCAATTAAATTACACAGCTACTGCTGCAACCGCATGCTGATATGCCGTGCAAGCGTAGAAAAACAAAACGAGCATCATGCAGATCGTACCTTTCGTCCGCCGGGATCCGAAAGAATTTATGCCCGTGTGGCGTGAGGAATTTCGACACCACTCAGCACAGCACGATTTGTGATAACAGCGCGAATCCATTGATGCGTCTGTTTCGCTGAACCTTGCAAACGTTTCGCCAGTTTCGCTTGAACAAACGTTAGGGTGGTAAAAGCGGCGTTTGGGACACCGCAGGCCGTAGCATACATAGGCGCGCGACAAGAAACGCCCCTTTTTCGCC
Source organism: Rhipicephalus sanguineus (assembly GCF_013339695.2). Classification (NCBI taxonomy): domain Eukaryota; kingdom Metazoa; phylum Arthropoda; class Arachnida; order Ixodida; family Ixodidae; genus Rhipicephalus; species Rhipicephalus sanguineus. The sequence goes on along the minus strand of NC_051183.1, from coordinate 68,909,602 downwards.
GTGAGAGATAGGACGGCGCAGTTCCCGATTTACACTCCGGGTGGCGCTCGTATTTTCGCAACCTCGAACTGCAACCTTTAGGTTCACTTGAGTATTAAAAAATCGGGAGTTAATAAGTAACCTGGTAATAAATATAAAATCAAACAACAACGTTCATTTATGCTCGTAGGTAGTACAGCCCCCAAACATTAGGATCGCTGCAGTCACGGCACAGAAAAACAGCGAAGTTTCACCCCCCTGGCCCCGTGTTCGCGGCGCACGCTTACCGAAGAAAGGAAGAGAAAAATGAAAGGGGAGGGATAAGGGGGCGTAAAGCCAAGGGCAAACTAGGCATGCGGACTATGCAAGGACTATGTACTTCGGCGTACACTGCCTTGCGTAGCTTACAAAGAGATGCGTGTTGGGATCTTTGCGCCGATCGAGTCTCGTGTGGCGGCACTGATTTTCGGCGAACGCGGGCAGCAGAGCCTATGCCACCCCTTACAAACGTTTACATACTGTTACAAGCTGCCACCAGCGTCCCCGGCGCGAAGTCGGCGACGGGAATGACAGCAGGTTAGTTCGTTCCGTACGTAAGCAGAGACAGTGAAGAGGTCAGAGACGTGGGAAACAAAACAAAACAACTTTACTCTAGTGATATTGCAGCACAAGGAACGGTAGCAGAACACTTATTAGAACTAACAAAATACATCAACACTTAATACATACGATTAACAAAATACATATGAAATCAATAAATCAGCTTACAAGAGAGAAGGATTACGAACTACACACGAACTAACAAACACTAAAACTATTGATGCGAAAGTTCGAAGATATAAACATGTGAGGGCATACGTGTGATGACCGGCAGCGTTGAGTCCACGACGATCGGAAGCGAGAAGTCGAAGAGAGTTCTGGCACGACTGCGATGTCGGTGGTGTTGCAACGCTGGTGTTTCCGGGAGGCTAGTGCTTGAAGGCGATCTCGGGCAGGTTGAGCTAACCCGAGAGGAAGCTCCGATGTCTACGATGCGGACGTTAATTTCTCGTCACAACTAAACGAACGGCTAAGTTTAGGTGGCCAGCCGATACAGAGCCACACTAAAAATTTCCAGAAGGGATACTTGTTGATCTGCTTCTACACCATGTTGGTAAGCGACTAGACTGCTTAGCAGGGCCAAATCCTGCGCTTAAATCATCCTCGTGTCCCCTCATCCTTTTCCTGGGGGAACAAGGGACCTCTACCTGGGTCCAATCATGCGCGTTTCATCGTTCGAAACTCCGCCCTAAAATTACACTGACCACACCCCCTTTTAATTAGGAGAGGGTCCTCAACTGAGCGAGGGTGACAATCTGTTGGGGTGCTGCCATACGGCTTGTCCACCAGAAGTTTTTTCCCGTGGGAAAGGTCAGTTTGCTTGGCTCTCAGCCGGAGCGTCTTGAAGTCAAAAGCTTGTTCGGAGTACCTCGCGGCCTTTGCAAGATCCTGCCGCCGCCGTCGTAGGTACAAAGGATCAATCGTCCGCGGCGACGTTCGAAGAAGGACACCCCATTCAGCACTTCCCGGTTCTTTTCAGGAGTACGCGGTTCCCGCCGGTCAGCGGGGAAGAGCGGCGCCCGTTAATTCGCCGTGACGCCGGGTCGCAAAAATCGCAGTCCGTGACACATACGTAAACCACTGCTTTCGTCGATCTGCAACACCGATAAGCTAGTGTTGATCAATTATGCTCTCTCGTGCTTGTGCGACGTCGGCCGTCTGTTTTAAAATGCGTATATCGTAATATTGTTGCGCAAGTCTAGCTTATGTTGCATGCGGGTGACTGAACTGCACTGGGAAATAAGAACTAAGGTTGAAGAGCGCCTTTGCGCGCGCTGGTCATTTTTGAACCAAAGCACAGTGCCAATCTTGTTGACGAAACAAGTTCGCGTCGATACATTCTTTTTCTTCATTCAGGTAAATGATAAATTCGATTAAAATTATCTTACCTCGTCCCCGGCATTGTCAGGGCTCCCTGGTTGCCTGAAAAGCACACGAAGCATTGGGACCTCATCGCAGAAGGAAAGGTAAAAAACCAGCAGCTTGCATCTGAAAGGCTGCGATATGCGACTTGTTTCGTTTTCGCGCTCAACAAATGATGGCGGATCGAGCTTATGGATTTTTCGACAGGTGGCGCTGTATATTTTGAACATCCCTTATTGGCCCGCCAACAATACGTGTCACAACGACGCTGAGCCAGGGCAGTGAAACTTCCTGTACCATCCATGGAACACGATATTCGCTCGCAGCGCCGGACGGACGCCTGGTGTTTGGGGGCGGTACTAAAACATGGCGGCGCATTGCAGACACGCACTCGGGGACGCCATCTTGATGAGGACTGAGGATCCGAGTGGTGGGGGGGGGGGTGGATTTAGCGCAAAATTCAATTGGGATGCGCCAGCAAACCAAATTGAGCGAGTGGAAGATATTCAGATGGCGAGCGCGCGACCTTCTTCCTGTTGCGCAACCCGCCACATGATAAAACGGCACCACTTATTATAAGACTTTGTTTTTGTTTACATGTACACATAAATTAGACAAGAATAAAGAGCAGAGTTTGTTTGAATGTTTTATTGCCTAAACGTACCATTCATACAGTAAATTCAAGCATACAGTATAATTCAAGCCACAGAGCAGACAATCAGAATGTAATAAATAAATCATGCACGTGTATGCTCAATTAAATTACACAGCTACTGCTGCAACCGCATGCTGATATGCCGTGCAAGCGTAGAAAAACAAAACGAGCATCATGCAGATCGTACCTTTCGTCCGCCGGGATCCGAAAGAATTTATGCCCGTGTGGCGTGAGGAATTTCGACACCACTCAGCACAGCACGATTTGGGATAACAGCGCGAATCCATTGATGCGTCTGTTTCGCTGAACCTTGCAAACGTTGCGCCAGTTTCGCTTGAACAAACGTTAGGGTGGTAAAAGCCTCGTTTGGGACACCGCAGGCCGTAGCATACATAGGCGCGCGACAAGAAACGCCCCTTTTTCGCCGTGAGAGATAGGACGGCGCAGTTCCCGATTTCCACTCCGGGTGGCGGTCGTATTTTCGCAACCTCGAACTGCAACCTTTAGGTTCACTTGAGTATTAAAAAATCGGGAGTTAATAAGTAACCTGGTAATAAATATAAAATCAAACAACAACGTTCATTTATGCTCGTAGGTAGTACAGCCCCCAACCATTAGGATCGCTGCAGTCACGGCACAGAAAAACAGCGAAGTTTCATCCCCCTGGCTGAGCCGTGTTCACTCTAAGAGTAGCTGTCACTGTGCAAAGGCGGATCTCATCGCCAGCCATCGAGCGCTCTTGATGTAACTGTGCCTGCAACGTACGAGTGTCAATAGAAGATGTATACGCTGTCCACAATCTGTTTTAAAGCGCCGTTTTGCATCTACGTGAGGGATTGAGCGGTTGGTCTATGGGGTTTAACGTCCCAAGGTGACACAGTATATGAGAGACGCCATATGGGAGGGCTCCGGATCAATTTGACCACCTGGGGCTCTTGAACGTGCCCCTACAACGCGCAGTACACAGGACTCTAGCATTTCACGTCCGTCGAAATGCGGCTGCAGCGGTCGGGATACAACCCACGTCTTTCTGGTCAGCAGCTGATAACCATACCCGCTGAGCCACTGAGGCCACCCTCTATGTGAAAGAGAACTGGACTGAATGAGACGTGGCAGGACCTAGTAAACACGGCAGAGACAGAAAGAACGCCCATGGCGCTCTATCTGTCTCTTCTTGTTTCTTCTCAGTTGCAACCTAGCGCCACGTATTTCAAGTAACAATGCACCAACTAGCCCAACATAACCGTACTGCTAAGCTTCATTTCTTCTACAAGGGACCCTTTCCAGTTTGTTGTACCTACTCAGGCTCAGCACTACGTGCGCTTGATCGCTTCTGCTTCCTGCCGTGCCAGGTTTATTGGTTGGCGTTCGTTCTGTCTCTTCTTGTTTCTTCTCAGTTGCAACCTAGCGCCACGTATTTCAAGTAACGATGCACCAACTAGCCCAACATAACGTACTGCTATGTTGCCCCTACTCCGACGTATGATTATGAACATTACCTTTGTAGTTAGGAGTACCTTATAAAATGTCCGCCACTTTGGTACAGTGGTTAGGGTGCTCCCCTGCTGACCCAGGGTTCGATTCCGGCCGCGTCGGTGGCATTTCGATAGAGGCGGAAGGCTAGAGGCCCATGCACTGTCCGATTTCAGTGCACATTAAAGAGCACCAGATGTACAAACTTCCGAAGCCCTCCACTGCAGCGTACTGCGAAATAATATCGTGGATTCAGCCCATAAAATCCCATGTATTATTCTTATTACCTTATCGACGTTATAATAGTCAGAGCGTGTAATAGGTGTGCTTTGAGCAAAATTGGCATCTCAATAATTCTTAACAGCTCAGTAGATTTCTATGTGAAGGCCATTTGAAAGATCTTGTTTACAGATTATCGTTACCCTAATTACAACGTGAATAGAGACACAGGGGCCGACCTAAAACAAACACGCTGCCTTAATAAACACTGGTACTGGTAAGGACTTCTTTACCTTTGCCTATCGAATGTATTTGGACAGCCACTTAGTTCTTTATTATTTCGTGGTCTGGATTGACCAAAAGAAACTGTTGTCACAGCTCGGTGCAGGCCACGCCGCTAGAGTTATAAACTTCACGATATTTTTTGGACTGTTCTCATAAGATTCTGGAGCTAACGTTCGGCACTTCCCCTGGTGGTGACAATAGCAAACAGGAAGCACATTGGGGTGCCCACTGCGCTCCTGTGAGGTAGTCCGCAATGTCGCGTGGTCGTTGACGCCGCTTCTTTCGTAGTCAATGTCTTCGGCTTTCTGATCTTGCCGGGAACGGGCCCCTATACTGGCCAGTCATTGTTGGCAGCGGCTATATAGCACGGCTGTCCGGGATGGCTTTAAGACATCCCTCTTCACTGCATGGGCTTTGTTCACGGCTTCCTGGGGGTGTCCATGACACGAGCGGACAAGCACCTCCTCCAGATGCCACATCGCTGTGACGGGGAAGAATAGCAGGTGAAGACGAAACACTTTTCTGGGCGAACCATTGCCCAGAACCCACCCCGGTGGTCTTAGACCACATTAGACCACCCGGGTGGTCTAATGGCTATGGTGCTCGATTGTTGACCCGAACGTCGCAGGATCAAATCACTTCCGTGGCGGCCGATATTCTATGGAAGCGAAATGCTATGGGCCTACGTGCTTAGATTTAGGTCAGGTTACAGAACCCGACGTGGTCGAAATTTCCGGAGCCCTTCACTACGGTGTCTCTGATAATTATTGGTTTTGGGACGTAAAACAGCAACAAATATTATTACCAATGCCCAGAAAAAGAATTAACGCTCACAGTGCGATGATAGCGTCGAGCACAATCGTCGGTTAACAGATCGTCGGCTCGAACATTCAATTTATTTCAGTTTATTCAGACAAACAAATATTTTCTTTTGCCTCCGTCGAAGAGACTGAAGACTGATTACCTCTGCCTCGACTAAGGGCAGATTACATTCCAACGTTATCACTGGCGCTCTCGTTAGCTACAGTGCCGGACCACGATGTGATAAGTTGCCTATTTGGTCAGTTACATATCTGTACGGATGTGCGGTGGCCGGTTCAATATGGTTCAATTTTTATGTATTAGTTTGATTTGGAAGCTCTGGACAAAGCAACAGCCTGGATACTATAGTCTCTGTTCTATTTCAACTCACAGTTACAAAAAAAATTCGTAAGATCCCACGTCTCGTGTAAATTGGTTTCACGCGAAGCAATCAGCGAGTAGTTCTATGCTGCTCTTTTTGGCTTTGAGCCAAGCGTTACGAGGTGGATGGACGTGTTTTTGTAAGTGTAGCAGACTAGCAGTCATGTGCCCATCGTGTGCTTCCCAGGCTTGTCGACAGCCCTGGCGTTTAAAGGGTAACTTGTGGTCTGACGTAACGCCAGCACTCACGTTCGAGCACATACGTCAGTATTAAAGAAATGAAGTGCACTTTACGGTGCGATGATGTGAATATCATATGTAACTTTCATTAGCGCATTCCTCTGGGGTCGGGCAACGCTTGGATATAGCTTGCTGAATCATAGGAATACAAAGGTAATGTTTCTTAGATTGCTATAAAGCGAAGCTAACACTGCAACAACAGACGTTAACCTGACGTGACGCCTCTATCGCAGGAATACATATGTAGTGTTTATTGCTTTCTTGTAAAATTAGATAGCGAGCACCACAACTACAATTGACGTTGCACAAACATTACGCCTGGATAGTGTTTTTCCAAAGCAATTTCTGAACCTGGCGTGACTCTGTGGTAGAATGCCTGGCTGTCACATCATCACGTTATGTTGATTTTTTGCATTACTCGATTTTGATGAGGCATTCAAGGCTTTCGCCTTAATATCGCAAAGGCTCTGTTCGCTGCTTTATACGAGCTTACATCCATTTACACAACTGTAGTAATTTTTTGTTGACTAAAAGCAATCGTAATCTTCGTTTGCTAAAGTTTATGAATGGTTGTTTCAAGTAAAATGATGTGGAATCCTAGGGCTCTTCTATATATGGTTGGCTTACTATTGGAAATCTATTCGAATATTATACGATTCTTACTCGTTTTCAGTGTTATTACTACTCAACTGGTATTCGACTGCGTTCTAAAATACGCTATTCGCAGACCCCTACAAACAATAGTGGGGTCAAGGCATTAAACGTGGAAAATCGCAGATACGTTTCTTGTGACAGGCAGCACGTATTTAAGGGAGAGAATTTGAAAGTTGCACACGTGCTGATATCCATATAATGCATCCCGACTGGATTCAAACTTCAGTCGTTGTTGCTTTCTAATCTTTCAGGTGCCCTGTCGCGTGACTTGTTTTTCTCAGCCTTGCTTGTTGCCGTGTACATCAATCTAGTACGCGTATAAAAGACGTTAGCGGCAAATGCACAATAAACTTTGTTGAGAAGGCAATATGCGCAGTATTACGGCATTATGTCGCGTGTATGGAGCTACGTGTATTGAGCCAAGACAGACTAAGCCACTTACGCCTATAGTCACATGAACTGACGAAGTGAATGGCCTTGAGAGAAGAAAAAAAAACCGCTCTTTCGCATTGTTCGAGACAACTGAAATCTTATTTTCTCCCTCTCTCTCTACATTTAGTTTCTCTCATCGTTATTGGCCACGATATCATTCATGACCCTCCAGTACGAGGGGCAATTATTGAGGACAGTGGTGGCATTCTCAGCAGGAGAAAGATCTGCTATCTGTCGCTTCAATGTCACTATGCCGCACATTTTCTGAGAATGTTACAGTTCGGGCAGTGTTGCATTACTGAATGTTAAAAGGATGAAGAACGACCGCATCGAGAGGCTTAAGAACATGAGCAAGAGCTAAAGCTTTGAAGGGCAGGGAATCAAGGTTTAAAGGTAGAACGACAATGTACGCGCTATCTGAATGCAAAGAGAAACTACGTATCCTGTTTACGGTCGTTATTCAGTGAGCCGAACGGTTTTGGGTAGCCTTGCTTGAAGCTACTGCGTATGCCGCCTACTTTCCTTGTCTATTTTATGTCCACGGTGTGTAGCAGTTACCCGAAACTCACATTTTCGTATCCGGAATATCGTGGCCCGAGGCAAACCGCCCAGCTGCGCATGATGCAGCGAACCAGCGTCCTTGGCCTAGTTCGAAGAAAATGTACAAACAAGGATATAAAATACCGCACCTGCTGAAAAAGGGAACCAGCGACACAAGCCAAGCATTTCTTCAACCAGATGTTACCTGCCTTTCTTATTTTATTTCGTAAAAATTTACAGTCACAAAATGGTGAGCGTCATGAAAAATGAGTATCTGCACGAAGCGCTTGGATTCGCCTTCAGGGGAATTTTAGCATTCGAATCACAACGTTCTTGTTTTTTTTTGTTGCCATTTCATTACTACGAACGCGCAGAAAGCTTCACTCCTTACATAATGTCCTGTTTTTCCACTCAGCGACTTAGACGAACGTGCCACGAGTCAATGTCAGATCTGCTCTAACACTTGTTTCAAAATTTATCACAAAAAGCCCCAACTTGAGTCACCGCCGTGTACGCAGTTGGCTCGAAAAGCCAAGTATTCACATATGGCACACATCCGTAGGGCAGGGTGTTCATTAGTTCAAATCAAGAGCCGGAGTCTCGCCTTCACAAAGCCCAAAGGAACGTCTCGCAATCGATGGCGTGCTTCATTCCGGCAGCCGACACCTGTATGCGTCCACCGTTACTGAACTTCGCTATAGTGCACTGACGGTCGGAATCTGTCGTTTCGCATACATCCCCTCTTTCATAGGGGCAACATACGGTACAGGTGCGAGCCGCAGGAAGGACAGGTTTAATTGGATTAGACGCTCCGTTCACACGTGGTCTGATGGCTTTTCCGCGCGGAGGCGCCACCGACGCCCACGTGATGTATTATAGCAGTCTGGCATTGACTGGAACGTTCATACATAAGTGAACCTCGCCATACTGGAGCACGTGTCAGTTAACGATCATTGCAGATTGTTATTTGGGAGGAAACAGATCAACTTATTTCTGCCGGACAGCATCTGCACATTAGTCGCCGTGACGCAATCAGCGACGGACATGCTTTCCGAAGAAGGGCTCGGAATTGCGGACATCTTGGTTTTCTGTGTTCTGACGGCTGCGGGATACTTCGTGGGGCTCTACTTTTCCTTCAAAGGAAGGCGACGTGAGGTACGTGCGACTTCACAGCGAAATAATATCTGTAGCCCGGGCCACTGTCAGTGGGAAGGAACCGTTTCGTTTATGCCGTTGACTGTTGGTTAAATATGGTGCAATATTCGAAACGCAAGTGTTGTACGTGCAAGGGTATGTATAAATGATTATATTAGGTGCTCTTTACGGACATGTACATTAACGTATTTGCCTCTTAATGCAGGCTGACTATTACTTTTAGCCCCGCCACGGTGGTCTAGTGGTTATGGCGCTCGACTGCTGACCCGAAGGTCGCGGGATCGAATCCCGGCCGCGGCGGCTGCATTTTCGATGGAGGCGAAAATGCTTGAGGCCCGTGTACTTAGATTTAGGTGCACGTTAAAGAACCCCAGGTGGTCGAAATTTCCGGAGCCCTCCACTACGGCGTCTCTCATAATCATATGGTGGTTTTGGGACGTTAAACCCCAGATATTATTATTATTATTATTATTACTTTTAACAGCGTATCCAATGGCATCCTCTCGGAGCCTCCATAAGGCGCTGCGGTGGTACAGTAGTTACGATGCTCGGCTGCTGGCCTTAAGGTCGCGGGTTCGATCCCGACCGAGGCAGTCACATTTCAATGGAAGCAGAATGCTAGTGGCCAGCGTAGTCAAATTTAGGTGAGGTAGAGAGGTGGGCGAGTTGGAAAAGACGCATACTTGGAAAATCAGCGCGAACACGACGGATACAGATGACGAGAAGGACTAAGTACGAGCTCTGTCTAACAACTGAAGTTCATTGAAACAAAAAAGAACACGCGAAATACCAACACCATGCGTGCGCAGGAATTTCAGTAGTTCTATTGGCCTGGGTGTTCGGATCCGTATATTTGAGGCATGTTCCTTTCACGATTTTTCTAGTGAAGGCTGAGCTTCTGAACAATGCTCGATACTCAAATTTCTCTACATTTCTCACGCCATATTTTTAACAAGTGCTTTCCAGCTGCCAATCTAACTCAGTTTTTATTAGCCATTAACGACGAAACATCGCCAGCGTTCACAGGCCAACACGTGTGGCGTGTCATTGACGCGCGATGCCTGCGTGTCTGTACATATTTGTCACAAACGATCGCGTTATAAAGCGCGCGCGAGGCCGCTTTCAAACTGCTACGAGACAGAACGGCGCGAATCGCGCGCCCAAGAAGCGCAAAAGACGAAAAAACAAGCATCAAAAGACGCCGGCGCGCCGCATCCTCCTCACCCGCTCGACCAGACGCCGTAACCACGATCGAACGCCTGGCAAAGCCTGGATCTTTCTAGAAGGAGAGGGTGACGCGTCCGCGAGCGATGCCGTCACGATTCGAACATACGAGAAAGCTCTCGCCCTTTCCCCAGGCTTAGCTGTACTGCACGCAGAAGAAACATCCCGACGCTTCTAGAAACCGGGGAAGAAGGGATAAAAGCGTGCAAACGACGAGGCCAGTCGGTCAGTGAAGGGCAGAGTAGTCAGTGAGAGAATCGAGACAGGAGTGAGTCAGTCGGCCCGGTGATGGTGAAGTTATGCGAAGTGTGGCTCCGTTAGCCAAAGAAGACGTGTTTATGATGGTGTGCGGTCAGTCGAGCGTCGATTTGGAAGAATCCGATGACGACACCGTGTGAGCCGTGACAAGTCACGACGACGGTTGAGCTACGACGATCAACGCTGGAGCTGGCGTGAGTGTTTCCTTGAAGAGAAGCATTCGTTTACCGTCCAAGTATTGTGGACTGGATACGCCACTATCTATTCAGGACTTTAACGGTCATCGAATAGTTTAATGCATGTGATTGCATTGGTTGCGTGTGATCTGTTTGTTTAGCTCCCGTTGTGTAAACACCATCTGAATTATATTGAGAAGTTGTAACTGGTACCAGCCGAGTGTGCACGTGTTTGTGGTATTTGTATTGCCTGAACTGAGAATATATTTCGTTTTCGTTTGTGTTATCGACTCTCGGCTCTGACTCGGTCTTTGGGCCACAACCGGCGTTCGCTGGCGCACCAAAGGACCAACTCTAAATTGTCCGCGCTTTCGTGGTGCGTTTTCGGAGGGCCTTGACGCCAGCCCTTAGAATCCGCCCGGCGATTGCCGAACCCGATTAACGGGATCAGGGACAATATTTCTAGTTCCTTTTCGAAAACTCGGGATTCAGCGTTCATAAAACCTGACACCCCAGCCTATTTTTACTGCTGAACTAAGAAATGACGTCATAAAATATTTTGTACCTTTGCCCTAAGGAAGAGACCACGGCCAATGAAAGTCACCGGGTGATCACTTGCCTATAAAGAGGATACGTAGTTTTACGAATACAAATGCTGTTTATAGGTAACTTATCAGGGGGGAATCGATCCCAGCTGCCGCGGCTGCATATCGATGGAGGTAAACAGCTAAAAGCCAGTATGCTTAGATTTAGGTGGGCGTTACAGAACTCCAGGCTGTCGAAATTTCCTGAGCCCTCTACTACGGCATCCCTCCTAATCATCTCGTGGTTTTTGGGATGTTAAGCCGCAATAATTGTTATTATGCTGCCACTGTGCACGTCCTCTAGTAGCATGTTGACCGACACTACAGTCACAACATAAATGGGAGTATTTTAAACTGCAGAAAATGCTATTCTTACCCGTGTAAAGTCGAATCCGTTGCCAAATTTCAGAGCTCGGCTTCACTTTTAATTTATACATATACATTTATATATTCTGTTTGAACGTCAAGATGCGTCTCCTGTACAGGGAACCCAAGCTCAACTTTGGGCGCGACGCTCGCGCGGCTGAGCTTTGCGTTACTGGGGGCAGACGCTGCCCACGAAGGCGCTTGGTCGCTGGATTTTCGAGCGGCGGCTGCAAGGACACATGCGCGCATGCGCTCCTCATTCGGCCCAGTGCCCTACTTGTCAGCAATAGTTATATTGTGACGCACCACGTATGCAATCCGAGAGCTCTGCGCTTGCTCGGAAGCGGGGGCGGCAGTGTTGTGGCCGTGGATGCCCCCCTTGCGATAAGAGCCGTGGCGCCGCTCGACGTTGCTTTGGAAGCCTATTAGGCCACTCCGTTAGCAACAAGGTTTAGCTTCATAGAATCGCTCGACAATTTAAAATTTGATATAAATGTCTCGAATTGGGCTGGTTGGTACATACTGCTTTTTGAACGGAGAAACAGCGCTAGAACAGGACGAAGACGAGAGGACACAGACACGGTGCTAACAATCATATTTTATTACGTTTGCACGTCAGTATATACAGGGGAAACACAATCAGTATATGCATCGGGGAACAAGATGTCACTGTAACGCTGGCAAATCAGCGTTTTGGAAGGTACAACATTTCATTTTTCGGCAGCGATAGCGAATCTACGCTAACACAACATTCTCCGCTTATCTGGATGCAAAAAAAAATAACACCATCTTCCCAAAGGGAACCCTGATGGGATGCGAAGCAGCAGCGTTGCGCACGGGTGGCGTCACGGGTTGAACGGCGCTAACGCGGTTGCTGCGGTGAGCGCTGGAAGATTTGTTTGAAGCGATGGTTGGCGTAGGTCTTGTCGTTTCTTCAGGGTGGACACGGGCAGTGGACCGGAGCTGACGCGTTAGCGCCGTTCAACCCGTGACGCCACCCGTGCGCAACGCTGCTGCTTCGCATCCCATCAGGGTTCGCTTTGGGAAGATGGTGTTAATTTTTTGCGCGTGAACTGACGATTTCGGTGGTGTAGCGAGCGGCGGTCGCGGTAGCGAAGCGAGTAGTGGTAGCGGCAGGTGTTGCGGGCGAACGGACGAGGCAACAGCTGCGGGCGCTGCGGCGAGCGCGCAGCAGGCGAGGGAGAGAGTGACGTCAGCGCGCACTGCGAGGGGAGCGTGACGTCAACGCGCAGCTGCGGCGTGACCTACTTGGCACCGCTCCAACACCTGCGGCTAGGGGAGCGCGTTGCGGCGCGTTCGTACGGACGCACGGAGGGACAGCGTTACACAGGCTAGTCAAAGAGCTGCTTCGCATCTAAAAGTCTCAAAGATCCCACGTTGGCGTTGCTTTGTATAGGTGCCTAGTACTTCACAATCTTTAAAAACTGGTTCGCATTCACATTTCCTACAGTGATCTAACAGATGACTGCTCACGGACGCTTTTAGCGAGTACGCATGTTCACATAACCTCTCATTGATACATGTATATTTGACGTGCAAACGCCATAAAATATGGTTGTTAGTCAGCGCCGTGTTTGTGTCCTCTCGTCTTCGTCCTGTTATAGCGCTGTTTTTCCGTTAAAAATTTATATTGAACTTTTCATTCGAACCAAGTGTTGGCAAAAGTGATGAAATGGCCAGAAATATTGAAATATGAGTTCGGAAGAAATACAGTCTCAAAGATGCGTTTAGACGCTTAGAATAAAATAAAATGATTCGAGATTTTTGTGTATATAAATAAACATATTACTATCCGTATTACCCCTACTTGCGACGATGCCTCTCCAAAGGCCGCGATTACGCTTTGGAAGGCCTTTGAATTAGCGTGAAATGAATTTAAACGTATATTGAAAAAATGCTGGCTGTTAAACTGAACAACCAGTGACAGCACGAACAGCTCTTACGTTAAAATAACGGATAAATGTTGCGCACTTCGAATAAAGTAAAAAAAAAAACTGCGCATATACCGCTCGCAGCTGTTACAGCCTATCGATAATGATAAGGGTGTTTTTCTGAGTGTCAGTCTTTTCAATTTGAACTCCACGGTTTTGCATTAAGTGATTTTATCTTCCGGGATTTTACGTGTCCAAACCGTGATGATTAGGAGGCACGCCGTAGTAGAGGGCTGCGGAAATTTCGACCATCTGGTGTTCTTTAACGTGCACTGACATCGCACAGTACAGCGGCACCTAGCATTTCGCCTCCATTGAAATGAGACCGCCGCAGCCAGGTATCGAACCCACGACCTTCGGGTCAGCAGTCGCGCATCGTAACCACTGTAACACCGAGGCAGACAGTTTCGCATTAAGATCGGTCTGCATTTCAATGATGGCAGGAATTGCGAACCTTCCTTTGAAGAATTGAAAGATTACCCAGAAGCGTGGATTTCTAGCTCGGAATGAAGTATGCGTTTCCTTTCCTTGGGAATAACGTGTAACATGCTTCTTAACGAATTACAAAGCTGAAATTTCTAAGCCTCTACTATCATTCTCTCAGTAGGCTGATCAGCAGTGGTGCCAGAATATGTTGTTGTATTAGACATGCTTAACTTTTTATTTTCGAGTGCGCCTGTCCTAGAGGAGGGTGTTTTATGTTTCAGTTGATGCTTTCTTAATAGAACCCAGTTTTTTTGTCTGTATCGAGGATCAGCACTACTCCATTTCTTAGCCTGGTCCCTTGAAGAGGCTGACATTACCTGCTGAACAAAACAAAGCGCCTGATTTGCATACGAACAACGTCGCAGCAATTATATTTCAATAAATGCTTAGGGCGTACATTGAAAGTCACCAATTTATGTAAATGCTTCGGCAAGGCACATTTACTTGGATGAATGTTCATACTACACCGCTGTATATTTGCATTAAACACCGTCACACTGGTTCTTAACGTACAACTTTAGCTAACATAATTTTCGAACAAGAGGCCACTTTGTTTATTGTAGTGATGAAAGAAGCTCAAAAGGAAATGTTCGGAGCGCATATATCGAAACTGCAGGTCAGCCTGAGGTAACATCAAACGAATATACTTTACAAACTAACCTCCGAGAATTCAGAAATCAGAGTATGTGCAAGAAAGGCTGTTGCCAGTGGCAGAAATTTTGGTAGCTTTAGATGCGAAGCACCTTATGCGCTCTGGCTGTCGGCGCCTCCGGTCGTTGTAGCCTGTCACGCTGTGTGCTGTCGTGTGCTGTTGTGAGCTGTTCCTATAGGAACAGCTCACAAGAATGCGCGCTAGCCCACGAGAGACAACGCCACGTGCGCTCCTCCGAGTGATAAATAAGACAGCGCTTTCACTCGGGAAAAGCTCTTTTTCTGCAATGGTCACTCTCTGTAGCCATGAGAGGACGCTGTCCTCACATTGCCGTAGGCGCATCTGGTTAGCGCATCTTCGAGCTTGCTGGTAAGTTTTTTTGTGTACGGAGGCAGAGTTTGCCTACTCCAGGATGGGTCGGATAAGTTTATTTAAAGCCAGTAAGATTGTGTCTTGTGATGCTTGCGGCAACTGCCTTTTTATAAATAAGTCTTTGTAGCGCAGATGATGTGATATAATGAATATGAACGTCCCATTGTAGGTCATGTGACAGAATGACCTCTTGATACTTATAGTTGGTGACTTTGAAAGGAATAGCTGAATTAATGACGTAAAAAAATTGGGATGAATGCTTTATTCTAATTATGGATTAGAGCGTGGACTTTTTTCGTTGACGTGCATTTGCCAATCACTGCACCAAGCGGAAACTGCTTCTAAGGCCCAATTTAAGGCGATATAATCATCGTGAAGGTTGATTTCTTTGTACAGGGTGCAGTCATCTGCAAATAACCTGCAGAAGTTATCATCAAATGCAAAGCATTTCTTAGCAAATCCAAGGCACTTCGAGCGCTTCTATCTATCTATCTATCTATCTATCTATCTATCTATCTATCTATCTATCTATCTATCTATCTATCTATCTATCTATCTATCTATCTATCTATCTATCTATCTATCTATCTATCTATCTATCTATCTATCTATCTATCTATCTATCTATCTATCTATCTATCTATCTATCTATCTATCTATCTATCTATCTATCTATCTATCTATCTATCTATCTATCTATCTATCTATCTATCTATCTATCTATCTATCTATCCATCCAGCCAGCCGCCTAGGTCTGGGTACTCTCGCGATCGCCTCCTTAACTTGGTATAGACCAAAACTGACATGGGAGTGTATGATGATTTCACGTATAACCATTTCCGATCCCGTGACCAGTGTACTGGACACAACAAAAAAAGCGGAGCAGAAAAGCAAGCAAAGCCACAATCGAAGCCGAAACCACTTTGACAGCTTGTGTAAGAGGCGAGAAATATCTTTTTGAATGTAGTTCCTCCTTCAGCCCCATTTTCTTATGGGGGTGCGTCAGAGTAATGGCGTCAATCAAGAGGAAACGCGCTCGCATGGTGTGCTGAAGCATACAAAATTATTTGGGGAGTTATCTTCGCGCAATTCAAATAACTTAAATCGTGCGAGCTGATTTATGGCCTCTTGAAACAATGTTCCAAAAAGGTAGCTTTTGTAATTGCATGTTTGCTCGCCATGCGAGATTGTATTCATGTCCAGTGCACTGGACACCGGGATGCAATTGGCGCGCATTGTGCTAAACATGGAGGAGAGAAAAGAAACTAGGAAAGACGTCACGTGAAAATCTTGAAACCCAGTCATAAAAATTGAACCAGGAGCACGCTGGGAATTCTACCAAGAGCCTGGAGCACGAGGAGGCAGCGGCGTCGGAGGAAGTTGGCTTGTGGACGCTCAGCGCGTTCCCTCCTAGCTTTTTACCCCTTTGTGGTGCTCAACGCTATGCGCGACAGTTAGAAATAGAATTTTTTTTTCTTTTTAAGTCAAAACAAACCATTTTTGTGTTTTAAAAGACAATTAACTCTCTGACAGGAAGAACAGCAACATTTTTTCAAAGAAGAAAGCAGAATGTGCGTACCCATAAGTGGAACAAATGAATCCTAGTGTCCAGCATACTGGACATGATTCTCCCGTGAAAGCTATTGTACCTAGAGTCTCCTTTATTTTTTGCATGCTTTTCAATAGCCTCTTAGCTAGAAAGGAGCACTGAAAAATTTTGTTCTACCAGGGTACGAAAAATTCGGGACGGAAAGAGATATGACTGTCTGGTGCACAACTAGCACACACATACTGAAAGAAATAATGCCCATCTATACACTTGTTTCTCTGGGTATACGAGTTGTACAGACGGCCCTCTAGCACATTTTGCCAACGACGCCATATGCTGCTTTCTGGCGTCCATAATTCCCATTGGGTCCGCCAGCAAGCTCACACTGTAACGCGAGTTCATTACTCGTCGCCCTGACATCTACGCGACAAGACTTTCGACCCCTCACGAGCCACTGACATACATCTCGCATCTTGCCGCTGCCTGTGACGAGTGTAGCTGTAAGGGCGACCACATGCTTTGCGGCGAAGTGGCAACAAAATGAAATGCAGGGCGCGTTCGGAGGGCGAAATTCAAAAATAATTTTCTTCCTTAAAACAAAAAATGATTTGATTAGACTTTCTGCATTACTTATCGATGAAGTCTTCTATCAAACGCCGCATGACGAGGAGTTTTACTTGGACCGCATCAGTATGAAAAATACGGTCTAACATGCGACAAATCGCATATATGCTATAATTTAACAATTTTTTGTGGGTTATTTGAAGTCTATTTTACTCCTAAACATTTTTGTAATGAAGTACACTTTCGTGAAAATCATACTATTATTAAGATTGGTTAGGGAGGGTTTCGGATAGCTCAGAAAAAAATCACGAACATTGAATATTTTTGTAGTATTTGAAGATACGTAACTGGTAGCGAAACATAAAAATTTCGGAATTAATGAATAGGACAACTAAACAGAACCTCTGCGATAGCGCAAGCCCGGTTTAGAAGCTCAACACACAAAATTGGATTTTTTACACATTTTTCTATTAGGCACAGTTTAACAAATACAAGGGAACTTCGAGAGGGCACCATGGTCGTCCAAATTTTTTTTCGAGCAAAAATGTTTTGCGACAATACTCCATGTGGCACAGGAAAAAGGTACAAATTTTATCAGCAAAATCGGTGATGTGCGAGCGCCACGTCTGGGACACTTGGCATGGAATGACCCATATATATACACATATACATATACGGTGCATGACGGCGCCGACGGCAAAAATCAGCCCCGACTGTCGATATAATTGCTATCGGAATAAACTGCAGCATACAACTGCTTGCGATTACTTCGCATGAAACCGATTCCCAGAAGGCTTGGGATCTGGCGAATTTTACATTGTTACCTTTCTCTCTTAATTGGTCACTTAGACATCGTCCGGTTTACCGGTCAAAGGAAATCAACGAAACAAGATAGAAATGTTAAATATTTACCAATAAAAGGAAAACTTTATTTCATAATTGCTCAGTGCAGTTCGATATGGACTCCATTTGTTGTCCAATATATATCTTAGCTCTCGGGTATAGCCTCTACGGACTAGCCACTTACCGGTGGCCTACCAGAACGGCGTTTGTCCAACAAAAATGCAGGTATCCTTCTACTGCTTATCCTACAGAATAACGTTATTCCTATGTGGTTGTTCTTCGTTGCACACACGATGACATACGCGTTTCACTTTGGTCAGATTTGAAATTAGCAAGCCACAGAAAACACATGCCGCTGGTATGAGCTTGGGCTGATCCGCTGCTGTGCAGTTCGTGGTGCTGCCTCATCACCTGCGGGCGCACGCACTTGCACATCATAGTACGGAAACAAACAGACAGACAGACAGACAGACAGACAGACAGACAGACAGACAGACAGACAGACAGACAGACAGACAGACAGACAGACAGACAGACAGACAGACAGACAGACAAAGGACTGTATTGAAGTCCTGCGGGACTAGCCGGGGAGGACCCGCTGGGGCACCTGGCTCACTGCCGGCTACTCCCATATTAGAATCAGGAAGCCATGTCTCAACGCTCTCTCACGGGCATTCCGGACAGCCGTTGACCGGATCTCTTGTGCGGTAGTTGAGATGGCCTCCTCCCAGTCCTGTTTGCTGGTGAGTGACGTATCCCTTAAGGCAGAACACTGCCAGAGCATATGTTCTAGAGGGCTGAGCTCCTTCCAGCAATCCGGCCACTGTGGATCAATTTCTCAGTTAATCCTGCTTAGGAAACCTCGCGAGTTTTACTTTTCCTTAGTGAAGATTTCAGACTTCTATCTTGTCTTGTTGCTTTCTTGTAACCGGTCGAAATTGTGCCATTATTCTAAGGATACACTGTGCTTGACTGCAGATTTCACCCGATGACACCAGGGGCACTTCGGCTGTGCTCGAGGCCTTCCTCGGGGGTCGAAGTATTCCGGCAGCGGCACTGGCCGTGTCCGTTCTGGCTTCCGTGGCCACCGCCGTCGGCGTGGTGAGCTTCGTGGGCCACTACTATGCGTACGGCTTCCATCTTGATTGGGCATTGGCCGGCATTCCAGTGTCGGCGGCCATCGTTTCTCTCATTGTGGTTCCACTGCTCTACGATCTGCGAGTGACGTCCGTTTTTCAGGTAAACGCCCGGCCGTCATGCCGTTCGAGGATAAATTCTTTTTATTTCGTTTATTTTATTGACCACTTTACAAGAGGGCATGGGAAGAAAATAAAAAGCTCAGGAGAGCTTGACTAGGATTCCCAGCCTGTAGCAATTCAGCGTCAAGCAGTGCCAGTACACGCATTTTGTGGAAAAACAAAAAAAAAACAAAATACAAAATGAAAACTATAATTATATGCGCTGAGTCATGAAGAGTTGAAACAAAATAAGCAGTCACATTATTTCATTAGGCCACTCCGCGTTTGAAATTGCAGATGAGAAAAACTCGTGAGAAGAACGCTTGAACCCCAGACCTACAACACACGTCAATATAAACGTCACTTGTGGTAAAACGTATGAAACAGAGGGTAGGGTAATTCTTAACATTTGGGCAATTCGTACGTGAGGATTTTACTCGGAATCTTTCCATAAGCCGAAAAGAGTACAGCGAAACGCATTCGGCTAGCTCTGCTATTTCGTTAAGCATCGATATAGCAATCGCGGTAACCTATGTAACCCCCCCCCCCCCCCCCCCCCCCCCCAATGGAGAACCCTGCGCATGCCTAAGCAAACGAGAAAACAAACTTCCTCTGTTACTGCAGAAATAATGACAAGAACTCAATTATGACAAAAAATTGAAGAGGTTTTGGACTCTATGAATGTGGATGACCAGCGAACCTGTTTTGACGAAAGACACTGAGGTGACTCAGAATTTCAAACCATAGCCGATTACACTCTCTGCAGCGAAATCTGAAACGTATTTCCAGCTATAGTTGGTTTTCAGGTTAGTTTAGCGTATGCTCCTGGAATATTTCACCACTCTCCCCTTTCCTACTGCTGAGTAGCAGGCCAGAACATTGATTCAGGCAGACCTCTCAGCTTTTCTGCCATAATAAACCTTTTCTCTCTCTTCTCTCCTGGAATATTTATATTTGAGCAGTGTGCGACTTTCTGCTGCGACATGCGCCGTCTTGTCTAGCTTACCGCATGAGTTTGGCGGCTTGTGCACCATCTAAATATGTGTTGTACGCCCGTGTGTTGCCTTCTACGTGTTTACTGGACCAGTTGTGGGTAGTAGGTTTTGCCCTATTTCTCTGGCACGTACGTTTTTTCCCGCGGATGACGGGCATGCCTTAGCCATATAATGCTTCACTGTAAAATGACTTGCTATAGAACAGGGCCCACAAACACTTGGTGGCTTATAGCCTGCAGCGTAAACGTACGAACGCGGCCATGAGAGACGCTGTAAGGAAAAGCTTCGTAAAAGTTTGACCGCCTGGGATTCTTTCACATCGCACTTTAGGCAGTCCTCTGGCATTTCATCTCCATTCAAATCGAACCCGCATATTTCGGGTCCGCAACCCAGACGCGCCAATAGCGTGACAGCTGTACTATCGTAACCGCTGTATTACAGGCTTTTGTCGCGATGGCACGACGTACGTCATGTAACCTCATTAATCAAAACGCGATGTACGATGACGTCATGTGTGACCATCTCGAAACATTATCAAGCAAAAGCACCATGATTGTCAATATAACGAAAACCAGACCCATGTGTGTCAGTCCCCGTTTATATATGACTGTATTATTAGTTGCCTAGTGTAAACGGGAGTATCAGCCGCAGTACATGACTCCAAAGCAACGTAAAATGTGATTCATGAAAACGGGTACTCGCGAAAAGGAATTCTAAAACAACAATAACGACAAAAAACAATAGTATTTGATTTAAGGCCGACGTTCTTGTGACTGCATTACAGCGGGAAATATGGCGTGAGAATTTGCATGAGACATGCGTTTACTTTTCACGTCCAACCGACGACCTATGTGCGGATGTTGGAGACCAGTTTTTGCTTCCCACACAACCGAACTAAATGGATGCACTTTTTCTTTTTTCGCCAGAATGCGCCATGTATTAGATTTACAGAATTGTGTTTATTGCGTGTTTTTTCTTGTGTTTATTTCTTTTTTGCAAGAGCACATAGCGCGATGCTTTATTGTACTCTAATACATTGAAAACGCCGTTACGGAGCATTAAGCTAGAAGTGGTTGTCGCGTAAGTAAATACACGTATAGCGCATGGTTATGAAACATTGGAAAATGATTCTGAAAGCGTGGTAGGTCATGTGATGGGCACGTTGTCCATCTCGCAGGCTTTTCGCTAGACGTGCGAAGGATGGTGCTTTTTCTCTGACAGAGCAATACTATCAAAAGACGTCAGGCTTCGACGAAACATTTGCCGGCTTTTTATACCTGGCTAACTCCGCCTGTTGTAATACCACCACCACCACCGTACAGTAAGGCGTACAACTTGAAGACGACATTAGTATGTTGGGACAAGTTGTAACCTCAACAGACAAGCAGAGAGCTGAGTGGGTCAGGGGACAAACAATTGTTAAGGATATCTAAGCCGAAACCAAGAAGACATGGGCATGGGCAGCGCATGTAGCGCGAAGGCAAGATATCCAGTGGTCATTAAAATTGACAGGCTGGATCACAAGAGAATGAAAGCGCGTGAGGCGGAGAAAGTTAGGTGGGCAGACGAGATTAAGAATCTTGCGGGAATAACGTGGCCGCCACAAGTAGAGGATCAGATAGGCGAGATATATGAGACGTTGTTGCTCTGCATGCTGTGGACGTAGTCAGGCTGATGATGACAGTAATGAAGTGTAGTGAGACTTACCGTACGATGGGTTGTTGACTGAGGTGTTGATACGTTTAGGATAAACAGAGAGATATATGTATATTCTCTCAGAAGACAGAACCATAGTCCAGCCATCGTTGGTAACCTTGAGGGTCACTTAAATAAGGACAATAAGAACAACAAGATTTGATATAAGGTAGCAAATTGGGCGAGTTAGAATATACTCATGATGACCAGAGCGAATGGGACAGATGAATAGAAGAATGCATCGCATCAGAGCTTGTGTCATGTGCACTCTTCTAGTCCTATGTCTTGTTAGCGCCGGCCGTCAGAACAAGAAGATTGCCGTAGACGTGTGCGCAAGAATATCTGATAATCGAAGATCCTTGATGTCTGCTGACATGTCATCGATTTTACAGCGAAAGTGCATATGGCTAGGGCACGCCCGTCGTCCGGCAGCAATGAAGAAAAAAACGAATGTTCCGCGGAAATTCGGCAAACACAACTATGCACCACTGGTCCACACAAAAAAATCACGCCATATCCACGAAGTGAATGATGATTGAGGAACTGGTTTGGAGATAATCGGGTAAACCATGAATGCTCCATACAATTCCTCTATTGTCATAAAAAGACGTAACACGTTCTTATAGTAGCGATTGTGGTCAGGTTGTTGTCGAACCACAAGCGGTCGCAGACCTTGCAGCTGTGGCCGAACGTGTGGTCGAGGAATGGAGGAAATTTGGTTTTGCCTGCGTTAATGTCATCATCAAGGCGCTCGAAAAACAAGAGGAACAAGACTTTTTTTTCGCGCGAGCGTGCGCATGGTACAGTTGGCTATGCTATACGTGGTTTTGCCTGCGTTAATATCATCATCAAGGCGCTCGAAGAGCAAGCGGAAGAAGACTTCTCTTTCGCGCGAGCTGTGCCTGTAGGGGTCGCCTATGGCACTAAGGTTACACTTACGACGAGGGACATTGACCAGCTTAAGAACCTGGAGAGCTAGCTCCTAAAAAGAAGGGAACACATGGGTTGTAACCACGAATTAGGATCGTACACGGAACGCCAAGCGCATGCGGCAAGCCACAGCAGACGTCGCATATCGCGGCAAAAAGAAGCACGCTTCTGAAATGATTTTTTTTAAGGGAGCATACGCTAAGTTCAAAGGGACTCCCCGGTCATACATGTCGGATTTTGTTGCCGAAAATCAAAGGGGTCTTTCTGGACTGACATTTTGAATATAGTTGCAAGGTGTGTGACCGGCTTAGACTTGAAATTCCCGGTCACCTCTGGGCTGAGTGCTACACAACTTCTCTGCTCGTCCACATTCATTGAGTGAAATGGCTCATTTTTTTGTTTTTACTTCGACTTAGCTGAAAGATTCTCACTCATTATATGCTCTGGCCCCGACTGGTTGTGCTCTATGGTTATAGTTATGGATTATAGTTACGCGTTATATGCCCTGGTCCCTAAATAAGCAACTTCACTAAGCGTCCCTTCTGTTTTCTGCTTTATATACTCTATGAAACCGAATACAGATGTTTGTCGATTATAAGCGAATTGTCTTGGCTGCTTCATGAATCAAATATTCAAGCTGAGAATCCATGAGCACATCATGAAATTGGAGGCGTGAAACCAACAAGTATACATTCCTGTCAATTTAAAGAAATAGCAATATCAAGGCTTCTGTTGTGCATTTGGAACAAGTTTGTAACACTTATAATTAAAGGAGCAATTCGTGCTTTTTTATATAGTCACCTTGACATTGCACACATGACCCAGTGACAGGTAATAAATGCTCTCAGTCATATTTAAATACTCTTTGTGACACGCGCAGCTTCAGAGGAAACAGAACAAAAGAGATGTTTGTTCAAAAGCATGTGAATATAAAGACAGATAGGTACTTACACGTGACATATGATTGATACAGAAAGTGTTACAGAACGTAAAATATTGCTATTCGTGCATAAGTGCTGTCATAAAAAAGCTAGAAGGAATATTTTATGTCACCTGCAAGGTAAAATTATTCCACTTTCTTAACGAGAGCATTTCCGTTAAAAGCAAAAATAAGTATGCATTGCAGCGCCGTGAGAGTACACTTCGAGCATAAACGTTAAGCTATCCGTCAAATTGCGTGACGCTTCGCGCTTGTTTGAAAAGTTTGCCTGCTGTGCAGGCTGAACCATGATGCGCGGCGTCTATTATTAAATTGGGAACTTACGCTGGGACTGTTGAGCACATGTGAACTAGGAGTGATGAATGGGCAGCAATAGTACAGGCTGTGGCCTTTGCATATGCTAGAATGTTGTTTGCATTTTGCTACGGGACATTTATTAATAACGATAGCGCAAGGCTAGGCTGGGCAGTTTATCGCCTGTAGCCCCGCCACAGCTGTGCCGAATCCACTGGTGACAAATTGGTCCGGTCCATGCTTTTTAGAAGCCAGCTTTGCTTCAAGTCGACGCGTAGCTTCCTCGATCAGCTACGCAGCGCGCCATTGATACACTGCATGTGTATTTGTATTATGTGTATTTGTATTAGTTTCCCCAAGAGTGTTTAGAACGGGCTCTAGAAATGCCGCTCTTTCAGCTTGCGCTGGCACTGTGCTGCGTGCTCCCCGCAGGCCTTGTGTTTTTCATCTCTTGAAGCTTCCAGTTTCCGCTGAGCGTCTCTCTTAAGAAAATAACAAGAACTAGTGAAAATTATTTGCGCTTGCATAACGACGAATTTGTCATTACATAGTAGAAAAAGCAGCTGTAGTCGTGGTGCAGTGATGGACAGAATAAATAGAGGTTGGGCCAGGAATTCGTAACCATTCCTGTTGTTATGAGTCATGTGACGTTATGATGGCTGAAGATCAGGAGAGATGGAGAGTTGAGCAGGTGGCAAAAGTCAGTTTCGCCGCAAGGGCGAAGCATTGAATGCAAAAGCAACAAGTTGGAATATCATACGAAGAAAGTCTAGCAGCTCATTCCTTTCGCAGGCACTACCCCTGCAGCAAGCGAAGTGACCTTCGGGCGGTCTACGGCTTCACCGCAGACAGTGAGGTTAAAGAGATAGGCGTGCGAGCGCAGGCGACCACACCCTGTAGGTCAAATACAAAGCCGAAGTCGGGAAGCCCCACTAATGCGAAAGACGGGAAGACCCTTCGCGCCATCTTACAGGTGATAAAAAACACGCCTCTGCCACGCATGTGACAAGGGAGCAGCAACTAACATTGATAATTTCACGACAATCAGAACGGTAAGACATCCTCAAATAAAATCTTTAAGAATCGCCGCTTTTCGCTCTGCAACAACCATATCGGACTGATTTACTTCCTGTCCCCGAGAGACAGAAAATATAGTCTTATATTATTGAGAAGTTTAATACACTCCATCCAAGAGATATAAACATTTTACAGGGAGCTCTTGAACTAATCGGATTGCAATTCAGGACTCTGGGTGTTCCAAAAAATGACGAAGTGACGGAACAAGCTTCTGCACATGACATCAGAGATAATGCAGCAGTTAGTGAACCAGTCCTTGACCCTTAAGCACAAAACGTTTGAACTAAAATTTACAGAATTCAGCTTGTACCGATGATAGCTTGTCCGGAGAAAGCTCTTGAAAAAAAAACAGTGTTGGACAAGACTGTCTTATACGTAGACTAGGCGAGGGAATGCATTTCATGTAAGAATATTACTAAACGACAAAGACAATTTATTTGCGATCACCTAACCCTGTGTTCTGATGGAAACAAAGCTTTACCACTGATTTGCTGATCTCTCTGTTTTCCTGAAAAAAAAAAACAGTACCTTCGGATGCGATTCGACAACAAGGTCGGCATCACAGCCTGCGTCGTCTACTTCGTGCTCAGTGTGAGTGCATAGCTCAAGTGTTATACTTAGCTAATAACCCAAAAGACGAGAGTCAATGCAAGTTTTTTTGTCATTTTGTTACCTTAAAAGCTCTACAGGGGCGTTACATAAGGGGCGGGTAAACATATTCTCATCAAAAATAGTTACATATCATGGATATTGCAGATGTTATATAGTTGGATATCATTACTTGCATGTTAGATATGAATCGAGATATAATTAAAATTAGGGGAAGATTCTTTGGCATTATAAGCAACAAATTTGGGAAACTTCTTCAAAACGGACATGAGTTTTGTCCCATGGTTATGTCAAATGGTTTACATTAGCTAATTTTAAATTTCCAATTGATGTTTGTGCCTTGAAAATATTTCATAAAGAGACAATAACTGTCTTTGATGAGCCATATCCAAAGTAACTCACTGGGGTAACTGACTAGACTCCAAGAGAGGGCAAACGCGTGAGGGGAAGACAGAAAATTAGGTGGGTAGATGAGATTAAGAAGTTTGTAGGTATAACGTGGCAGCAGAAAGCACAGGACCGGGTTGATTGGCGGAACATGGGAGAGGCCTTTGCCCTGCAGTGGGCGTAGACAGGCTGATGATGATGATGATGATTCAAAGTGCCTTTGGTATGCGGGTGTGCTTTTTAATGCAGGCCGTTTCAATAGGTCAAATGGCGCTGTACTTCTGTATTGGCTGAGAAAGTAAATATATGATTTAACTGTTTTTTTTATTACAGCAAAGTGTGGGCGCAGTGGGAATTTTCAGCTCTGCTATTGCTGTGTCCACAAGTGCGTACATTTTCTTTCAAATCAAGTCAACATAATTTAAAAAAATGTTAAAGAAACATCAGGTTCCTTTATATCCACACTAAGTATAAATTAAAGCAATGTGATATCACAGTTCTGACTAGGCGAAAATTTCTTCAATAAACAGTTCTCTTGGATTATATATGCTCATACGAGTGCTTTATAGATTGTTTTTGCCGACGAAATGTAGAACAAGGGAAATGCTGTACTGTGAACGCAAGCATATTAGCTTCGACAAACGGCTTAGCCCAAATGCGTTTTCATTTCAAATCCGGTGCCAAAGTTTACGTTGCATGCCATCATTGGTGTTTTTTTACGGAACAGCTTGTCACTATTCTAGAGAAAAATGTGTAGTGGCTGGAGTCGTTGCCGTTTATTGTAGCTCGAGCAACGAGTATTAGTTTTGTTCCTCTTCCAAGCACTTCCTCTCGAGCACTTACTTCCGATTTTCCAAATATTCCGAAAATGTGCTTTATAAAATAAAACTGGTAATAAATCTAAAGTTCTGGAATCAAATGAGGAATTATATTAGATACATACGATACCTGAGCGTAGGGCAAGATTATTGAAGCCTGTGAAATAGAAAAAAGAAATTATTAGTATATCAGCATGTCATCTGTATAAGTGTCCGACAAGGAAATGACATTTCTTGATCCGTCACCCTAGTTCGGTTGCAAAAGGTTGTGATTGCTCTATAACATGCGCTTTTGGTCCTTGTTCTGTATCTTTCTTGCTTTGTTTTCACCTGCTCGCATATGTATATATATGCGCCACGTGCATATGAAAATAAACATCTCCAGTTGAAAGTCAGCGCTGTGTGTGTGTGCGTGTGCGCGCTTTATACTCTGTCCGCGTTCAATCGCACTGTTCAAACTCAGCATGATAAACCAACTAGCCGGCCAACGCACTTTGGCTGATTTTCTGAAAGACAGAACAGTATTTATTGAAACAAGCCAAGGAAAGAGTTCTCCTCATTGTCTCAGTCAAGTAGTCCCTCAAGGCAGTGTATTAGGTCCATTTTTGATTAATTGTGTCATGGCGGATTTACAACGCAGATTGCCACCAGGAATTCATTACTCACTATATCCAGATGTTGTCTGTATTTGGGCCTCCGGTTCATGCACCAGACATGTTAAAAACATGGTTGATCCCTCCGTCATAGGAATCGGAATAACACGAAAGTAAAGCGTTCCCTTACAGAAGTAACTGAATGTTTACTGTATAAGATATAGAAGAGTTTGCACAATGTATATTGATGTCTGGCAGCTATAGCACCGTTTAACGTGGATGCGCCCACTTTGATGATTGGTGGTACATCTTCATCCCGACGATTAACGTTCATGTTAAATGAATAAAGAAACCCTTGTGGTAGCTGTAGTAGTTAACGGTGAAAGCGCAATCAGAGAACGAGGTGTGAAGAAGAGCGTCGCATATTGGACGCAGAACTTGGTCGCCATCCTGCGGCATGTGAAAATATGATTAAACACCAGGGCCAGACTATGGCAACACTATGCGTTGACAATGGTCGCTAGCCAGAATTAGAGGGAAACGCAAAACGCGTCGCGCCGCGCCGGTAGAGGGTATTGCGGTAGCGCGGCCGCAATTTTTCTCGGGGCGAGCGCGTGAGCGGGGAACGCAGTGTTACACCAGGGCGAGGCAGGCGCGCGCCGCAGAGCTATTTTTGGTGTGGATTAGCATAATGCTATGAGCGAAGCCGACGCTTTTACGACGCTTGGGGCTTAGGTCGCCACCTCGCGGTGTGTTAAGGCATTGACAAAAATTGAACTTCTACTGAAAACGCGCCGAATGGGACGGACGTGTAACGCGTTGCGGGTGCTAATCGCAGAGGCCACAGTAATGACAAATTACTTTGCTTTATCGCTCCCAGAGGGCAACGCTACCCCGCCGATCGGGAGAGTGGTAGATATAAAAGGCGCATTTGTAAAGCCTCTAAAGTCTGTGACCGTGGCGCAGTGGATAGCGCGCCCGACATCTGTTACTGTGGACCGAGCGGTCGTGGGTTCGATGTCCCGTTGACCGAACTTTTAATACTTTGCTATCTGATGGTATAAATTTTTTGGACGTCATTTCCGTGACGGAAATACGTCACTGAAGTCTTGGTGGACCCCGGCATAAAACACTCTCGTGTTAAAAAATTTCGCAGGAAGGAATAGAGACATTGTAGATAAATTGATTAAGGAAAGAGGAATAGAACTGCCTCACGCTAACACGGCTGTACTACCTTTCACCAGAAAACAACTAAAGGACTTTAAAGGTGTATCATGAGGGACAGCCTCTGACTATAGTAAAGCTAACACAAGTTTCTGGGTATTACTCTCGACATACACCTCTCTTGGAATGGTCATATATAATTCCTTGAAGAACAAGTCAACGCAATAATTTTTGTTCTTCGGCTTGTTGCAGGCGCAGCATAGGGTGGGACAGTGTCGTCACTAGTGACAGTACATAATGTGCTGATCAAACGAAAGACCGCATATTCTTCCCCAGTTATGCATGGGTTTTCTCGTTCATCTGAATAGCGGCTTCAGCAATTACTAGCCAGAAGTCTGAGACTATGCTTAGGAGTTCCTCGAGCAACCTCGAGCGCCTTGGTAATTGCGGAAGCATGACACCCCCCGTTTCCTGTGATGAGAGCAGTAGAATTCTGCCGACACTATTTCTGTGTCTCAGTACACCATACAACAGTGGCACTAACTAAGAGAAATCAAGCTAGCATAAATACGATAGTTGAGGAGTAGAAAAACCTCTTACCAAGACATGAACTTTGGAGCTAAGATGTGTCTTATCCACCATGGCGACTTGTATCCGCTAATATCGAAGTTTCTATTGAAGGAATCATTCGCAAGCGAGACATGTTTATACCAGCAGCACACTAAATGGCATTATACCAGGTAACATTCAGGTATCCTGGTTATAGAACCTTGTTCGAACGGTACTTGCCAAACCAATTCATCTACGGCTGCTCTTGTTATTCCAGAATGGGACCATATCAAGACATTTAAATTGTGTTACGCGACATCATCAACTGCGGCAGAATTACTCGCAATATTGGCTGTGTTACGATACATCAACTCATTAACACAAGCAAATATTTGGGTCATCATGTGCGATTCACAGGTAGCCTTATCATCACTAAAATGACATCAATTCGAAAAACTCGGCTTGAATTTACGAAGCAATAAAGGAACGTACAAAAGAAAGTGAACAAAGCCACACCATACTATTCCGGTGGATACTTGGCCACTGCAATATCCCAGGCAATGTTGTGGTGGTTGAAGCAGCGGGACAAGCACGTAACAAAAGTAATATATGGGGGATACCTATAACAAAAAACGAATTAAAAGACACACTGCCGCAGATGTCAGCTCGACTTTGCAGCGCGACATGATTTGATGGAGATTCTAGATATTGAGACCTATTTTGCATTGAC
Source organism: Rhipicephalus sanguineus (assembly GCF_013339695.2). Taxonomy (NCBI): domain Eukaryota; kingdom Metazoa; phylum Arthropoda; class Arachnida; order Ixodida; family Ixodidae; genus Rhipicephalus; species Rhipicephalus sanguineus. Next base: position 68,879,781 of record NC_051183.1, on the reverse strand, counting down.
CAGACTCTTCAACTCCGGCTCCCTTTAACAATAAACGCTAGTAGGGCCTTTGAAACACTGGTGCACCATATGCGGCTGGGTACCGCGTACACAGAACACTTTTTACGTAAAATTTCATGAGAAAAGTGTCGAGAATGCGTATGCGGACACGTGGATGAAGATACACAAAACATTTTATTGAATGACCACTAGATCAGGACGAAACGCAACAACTAGTAAGAGATTCGATTGCACTGGATCGTAAGCCCTGCAGCCTACGAAAAGTCCTAGGTCCATGACCACAGCATACACTGCGAAAACGTGCACTATTAGCAGCCAAAATGTTCCTAGAAAGAAGTGACATACTTGGAAATTATTGAAAAAAAAACTTTGAAAAGTTGATTTCATGCATACATTTTAACCCGACTGTGTCGCATGTATAGCTTCATGTGCGAATTCATTTTGCATCCATATGAATGGAATTTGCGAATTTCTGTGCTGTTATGTGGCTGGACGTTTCGTGTTATTTACAACATACGCAGTGTTCCTGTGATTACATTTTATGTGAACTATACTGTTATGTGACGAGACTGTGTCTTGTGTGTGCGTGTTTTTTTTCTCTTTTCATGTGAATAGACTATATATGAACTCTGCCTAGCTAATCTTTTATGTATTTTTTGTCTTTTCGTTGCTGTGACTTCACCGCATACTACAATCTTACCATATACAAAAGTGCCAAAACCTCCTGAAGACTATCCAACAAAATTAAAAAAAACTTCCGAGAAGCCTATGAAATATACTCATATTTTGTGTAACACTATCGTCTCTGCATTTCAGTGTTTCCCATTCCTGTGTTGTACTCGAACATCGTCATCGGCCTTGCGGGAACAGTTTATACTGCGCTAGTAAGTTTTCTGTGTCCATTTATATAGCTGAAAATATTCTCAAAATTATCTTGACTTGTTAACAATACAAATAGAACAAGCATTAAACACTATCAAGCAAGCATGTTGCGGGTGGTGGTCAAAGCTACAGTTATTACAGTTAGGTACAAAACTTCAGGCATTCTCCGCAGCGGTAACGTGAAAATCAAAGCAGGAGCGTACAATTGCCGCGGCAAGCCTAACACTCAGTGGTAAAGGGATACACCACAACAGTTTTTTTCTGCAAATAAGTGAAATATGCAAGACGTGCAAGAGAAAAGCAGGTTGGAGCAGCTGCTCTAGCAACTAACTGGACCATGCAGTACACACAGAAATGTTTTTCAGCACTGTTCTGTCGCCACATATGTAAACTAAAATAAAAAAGCCTAGTCAATAAACCAATAAACAATAAAATTAAGAAAACAAAGGACAAAGTAAATATTCGCTCCGCGCCTGAAAAAAGAAAGATTACGTGATATAGGGGGAAAACAGTGTCAAGAAGCAAGGTATAGGCCGCATAAATAATTTGAAATGATGCTTAAGTATTATCGAGTCATCTCATTATAGGAAGCTTCTGCCATTTATTTGTTTTCACATTGCTCAAGTTGGAAATTAATAATCCGACAACATAAAATACTAAAAAATGAGTGCGAAAGCGTTTAAACACGTTAAAACGCATCGTCAGATTTCGCTCTCTCGTGAAGTCACTCTAGATTGTTCTGAAACGGGAAGAACGCGATGTCGCAGGAATTTTTACCCAACACTAATTAGGCCACACAAAGAATTTCAACTTTCCTAGTGTAGGAGGCGTCACAAGCCCACCACTTCTCTGCCTGTCCCACGTTATTAAGATTGACTAAACCACTTCGGTTGTTACGAAACACTTAGCTCTGCGACGATAACGCGTGAAACATTTTCCAATGTTTGCAGTGGTTCTGATAGTTTCGCTTAGAAATTCGACAGCATGACTGGCACAGGCACTAATAGAAAATCCTAATTTCGGAGACGCTGTGTTAAAAATATGTTTGAAGTATTTCGCTTGTTTAGAACAAAACGACACGTGCTCAACTCGGAGCTAGTCCATAAGTTTTCGCGCATAGTCACTATAAAAATCATGGCGGGATTCAAAACTAAAAGTGCTTGTGCGAAAAGTTGCGATGTGTAAAGGTGCATCAAAAGTCACTCCAATTACGCAACTCTATGCGTTTTGTCAGCGTATCCAGTTTTCAGAATAAGCAGAACGCACGGAATAGGTCGTTGTTCCTAATATGAAGTAATTTTTAGGAACGGCAGTTTGTAACATTAAGTCAGCTTGTTCTGGTAAATAGTAGGCCTAGGCAACCACGCGCTTGAATGCTAATACTATTTTCTTCGTTTAATTTCTCTGCTATTATAGGGAGGACTTCGTGGAGTTGTGTGGGCCGACTGCGCGCAAGCTTTTGTCATGTTTTTGTCACCCGTAGTAATTATTGCAAAAGTGCTCTACGATTCCAGTAGCGTAACGCCACCACTACGTCCTATGAGCAACGCAAATATCACAGATTTTGCTTTCCGGTGAGTAAAATGATGATTTTCCAAACTATATTAATAATATAGTTATTAATTATACGATAATAAATATAGTCCACCATATCAATAACTAATGGCTCTGCAACATAATGTCTCGTACAACGAAATATTTTCCAGGTGACGGCGATATTGCTAGCGCTACAGACCGCGACCTTTACAGCGAAGTGGACTCTAATTACGAAACATTTCCGAGATCTCGTGTTTTAAGTGACGTACAAGTTTGGCTGTATCCACAGCTCAAACATAAAGAGAATTAGGTTGACAACTGCCACCTCATTGGGCAAAATGCTTGCGAAGCTTTTAATGTTAGCCAGACGTAGGTGCTCGTTTCTAGAATGTGTACTGTGTCAAGGTTCAGGTACGTAGTGGGCCTATGCGCGTATTCGAAAGTGGGTTTATAGGAACCCATTTCAGCATAATAACTTGTCATGTAACTCTTGCTATTCTTCCGGTTCCCATCGGCCGGAACCGAGCGAACACCTACATGATGAATAGACTCTCTCAACGCCTTGGAGTATAATTTTCACTGAATTCTCTTCATGGAAAAGAAACGTAAATAACTTTATCGAGTTATGATCGTCTTCCTCACCTGCTTTACGAAATCGAGGCGATGGAAAGATTACACTGGCCGACAGAGAATTTATAATGAAATTAGCGTTTTGATGACATACCACTGGGAATCAAATAAAACGATACCAGAGAAGAATGTATAACACTAGAAGCAGCAGAACATTACTGCTTTTCACCGTATTCTGGAAGCGTTAAATACAACAAAAGATAACGCAGGAGATGTTGTTTCCATACAGAAAATATAAGCACACTTGAAAGTTTTATAATCAAATATGAACAAATCTGTTGGACATAAGTAAAATGCCTTTCTAATTTGACAAGCCGATCAGCAAACCATTTATTATTTTTATTTTTGTTTTGTTACTCTCATGACGTTTTTCCACTATCCTCTTAAGGGTGAATTGGGACATTACGACCGACGAAAACTTGTGGAGCGGATTGGCAGGAGCGCTGCCGTTCAGCCTGGTACGGACAGGACTCGACCAGATGGCAGTGCAGCGATTTATGGCGGCTAGGACACTACGGGATGCAAAAAGGTCACTGTGCGAAGTTTTTTTTTTGTTTTGAAACGAGCAGAGTGAGTTCCAGAGTGGGAAAGCATACCTGCGATGATATAAGCGCCAAGAAAGTGAACAATACACAAAAAGCGAAGGAGGGTGAGAGCTTGTCCTCGTCCCTTGCAGCTTGTGCCTTGTCCAGTTTGATTAGGCGAAAGCATTAGATGCCTCAACGAACGCGACAATTGACCATCGGCGTCCACTGTCGTATGCATCAACATGAGTGGCGCAAAAGATCATGACGCGATGACGTCATTATACGACGCCATCATCATACCACAGGTAGCCAAAATGGGTGAAATAATCACGACGTAACTATGACGTCAAATAACATGACGTGACATATGGACGTCATCACTTGACATCGTCGCATGGTGAAAGGTGGGCCGATGACCGAGGCAGTGCGAAACCACGTTATGCGCAAAAAGGAAGAAACAGGACAGAAAGGAAAGGCAGCGACGTTCACCAGCCTAGAAAAAACTGGTATGCTAGCCTACACTGGGCAGAGGGATGGAGGGATTTTGAAAGATACAGGTAGAGAGAAGGTGAGAGAGGTGGAGCATGCACGCTCAAAGGGACACGGGGTGATCAATACATCGGCTGACTAGGAAACGAAGTAGGTGACTTTTGCCCTAGAGTCGTCTCGGGCGAATGCGTAAGGGACCCTGCGCGTTTTTGTTATTTGCAGCAACTTATTCAAGACCAGCAATTAGGTTTTTTGGAAGGAAAATGCTATCAAGTCTACTAATATTTTAGTTCTTGTAGCCCTCACAAAGATGAGGACAAAGTTGAGTAATCGATGGCACATGCGCTGACTCGCGGCCATCGTTTTCTTTGTAAAACCATTCGCAGTACAACATCAGGAAAAACTAGATGACGCAGCGGCTTGCTCCTTCCTTAACATTGTCCTCGTCTGTTTAAGCGCTGCAGAAACTCAAAGATAAACCTCTGCCAATTGGCTGAAATTTTAATTTTATTACGATTTTATTACAGGAGTGTATTGGACGTACGCATATATGTCTGGTTACAGGAGGCCGATGTTAATGAATGGTATACCTTATACACCACTCAGTCTGTTATATTTAAATCTTGTCTGATAAATTAGTTGTTATTCAAGTTCGCCGGCACTATGTTTGATTTAGGATCCCTGTCGTACAAAAGGATGTCTAGGCGCCGAAATTTGTCTTCTTATATTTCCTGTCTTTTGAAACACTGCCTCGTCTGCTCTGCGTCGCCATAGTGTTCCCTACATTCTTATATGCGTAGCTATCGCATTTGAGTCCGAAGAGGCTCTCGGTAATTTTATCCGTCACTATTTATGACCCCCGATTTTACAAACAGTGCTCATGTCTTCGGTGTCTGCATACCTGTAGCATGCTATACCATATGATTTTTACAGAAGCTGCAGTTATCGTAGTCGCGTCTCAGAATTCGTTAGCCCTGAAAGTCCCACGAGATTTTGCAGGATATCAACATATTTCTCTGCCCGAACGTAGGCGCACTTGGTCTTGTGGAGTGCACGGGATTTATCTGAACTTCTGTGTGACTTTTTTTTCCGTTGGTTTTCTTAATTTCATCTCTACGTACGTTTAACAGACATAAGATCTGGTTATTAATCCTAGTCCTGATTCCTTTACTCGTCTTCTCTCGTTCAGAAAACTGCCTATACATTGCATAGGGAACGCGGGATGTATATAGTACTCCTGTAGCTGAGCTCCCTTGGCATTACTGCTTGTTATTTGGGTGCCAGTGCAGATATATAAACGGAAAGCAATATTCAGCGCAGGTTTAGAAGACTTAAGATGGGATTAGGAGCAATGGTGCTTAGCATGAACAAAAAAACCCATAATCAGAAATCTATTGGCAGTAAATGAAAATGTATTGTACACCCTGCGTGTACTTTTATGCGGTAAGCGGTACTGGGGCCCTTGTTTCAACAAATGGTGCTGTATTCGTCAAGGCAGCAGCTAGACCCCTTGTCGAAATGTCGGTTTCAGCGTCACCCCGTGTGCAAGGATTTTTCTTCTCTTCATGCTTCGATCTTACCGTGAACTTCTGACGTTTCAAGCGCTCAGTTGTTCCGCATATAGTTAATTCAAATATGGCATTGTCCATGGTAGTGATAGAGCTCGGTGTGTACAAAGAATTGTCTACCAATATTTTGCGACAAAATAAACACTATCCTTGTGCTTCCGTTGGCGCCGTCCTTTATTGTATGGGAGTAATGGCATTGACTAGACTTATAGAGCTAGTGGTCCTTCCAGGCGAAAGGCGCTACATGTTGATGTTGCCATCGTTATGCAACTGTAAACAACTGATTATATAATAGATATGCGACTCTTCAACATACGAGTGCGCGTATACCACTTCCATATTTCTCTAGCGTCATTCCGTAACGTTTCGCTCAATGTGAAAAATTACGCTACAGTCACCATCCTGCGCATGCTTCGCATAACATTGATTCCCACGGAACGTGGGATCTGCCAAATTTTTTTTTTAAATGCGAAGCATTTTTTAGCGAACTCCTGCGACTTCGAGCGTATCTATCTATCTATCTATCTATCTATCTATCTATCTATCTATCTATCTATCTATCTATCTATCTATCTATCTATCTATCTATCTATCTATCTATCTATCTATCTATCTATCTATCTATCTATCTATCTATCTATCTATCTATCTATCTATCTATCTATCTATCTATCTATCTATCTATCTATCTATCTATCTATCATCTATCTATCTATCTATCTATCTATCTATCTATCTATCTATCTATCTATCTATCTATCTATCTATCTATCTATCTATCTATCTATCTATCTATCTATCTATCTATCTATCTATCTATCTATCTATCTATCTATCTATCTATCTATCTAGCCGCCTACGACTTTGGGCTCTCCTGGCCGTTTCGTTAATTGGATTTACACCAAAATTGGTATGGCGAAACATGACTTGATGACGAACATCAATGACAGGTGGTAACATGAAAATCCTGACACGCATGTCATGCACAGCATGGCTTACGTGCCGCGCTCATGGTGCGCTGCCGGCCGTTTCGCTAGCCTGATATACACCAAAACAGGTATCTCGCGACATAACTGTGTGAAGAACATAAATAACAGGAATTAATATGAGTCATGACACGCATGTCATGTACATCATGACTTACGTGCCACGCCCATGGTGCGCTGGCGGTCGTTTCGCTAGCTTGATATACACCAAAATTCGTATCGCGCGACGTGACTGTGTGACGAACACAAATAACAGGTGGTAACATGAAAACTATGACACGCATGTCAAGCACACCATGACTTACGTGCCACGCTCATGGTGCGCTGCCGGCCGTTTCGCCAGCTTGATATACACCAAAATTGGTGTCTCGCGACGTGACTGTGTGACAAACACGAATAACAGGAGTTAATATGAAAATCATGACACGCATATCATGTACAGCATGATTTACATGCCACGCTCATGGTGCGCTCGCGGCCGTTTCGCTATCTTCATATATACCAAAATTGGTATCGCGCGACGTGACTGTGTGACGAACACAAGTAACAGGTGGTAACATGAAAAACATGACACGCATGTCATGCACAGCATGACTTACGTGCCACGCTCGTGGTGCGCTGAGGACCGTTTCGCTAGCTTGATAAAGACCAAAATTGGTATTGCTCGACGTCTGTGTGGCGAACATAAATAACAGATGCTAACACGAAAATCATGACATGCATCTCATGTTGGTATGATTTAGACGCCACGGTCATGGTGCACTCGCGGCCATTTTGTTAACTTGATATATACCTAAATTGGTATGGCATGACAGGACTGCCGAATATAAATAGCAGGGCCTATATATGTAGCAGATTATATGTTTCATTAGCATGACATATCCAGATCGTACACGCATGCATGTATGACAATCTCGCGATATATGGCAAACTAGATGTCACGACATGAATGAGTTCATTAGCCTCAATGGCAAAGAAGACAATGTATGCAGGGCTTTGCTGGCTGCTTCGCATTACATCGATTCCCACACTGCGTGGGATCTGCCGTTTTTTTTCGGTGGGGGTTCAACCATACTTCGTGTATGTCCGTCCGTGCGTTTTTATGAGTGCGTGTAAAGGCAAAATTAAAGAAAAAACGAGGGCGGGGGGCATGGGTTTGACCTCTCTCGTTACGCCAGAGACTTGAATGGAAAGCGAAAGAAACCGTGCGAAGGCAGGACGCGTTTGCTTATCGGGCGCGCCGAACGGCCGCGTTATAACGTTTTCGCCGATCAGCCTCGTGGGAATTCCATGAAAAATGATACAACTGCACCTTCGGCAGTTTCCGGGCCGTATTATTGTAGCTGTTATGGCATGCGAACTCGCATGAGAATAGAGAAGTCGACTTTTTTCGCCGCGTACACACGCTTGCGCTGCTAGCGGCCATTGCCAACCTGCTGCGGCCAAGCGCGGCTGTGCGGAGGGAACAGGGACATTTTGCCAGTAGCCGCCGCAGTGGTGCTGCATGTCCGATTTGAAAGTGCAGCGGACGAGGTCTACACCGCCTTGGAGCGAAACAGTGACATGATACTGAAGTTCAAAATTCGAAAACAAACACTAACATCAGAAAGAAGCAGGAAAGGCGGCCTTTTACTTTTTCTATTTGAGTTTTGCTCTACAACATCATGTCCTTCAGATAGTGTTAACTCGCCCTAGAAAAACTAATTGTGGAACGAAAGCGCGATATCGAAGCAACTAGGACACAAACGAAACAGGTTGGACGCGGCCATGTTGGTTGTTTTGGTCACGATTGTAGACGAAGCGCTGGTTTAATGGATCTGACACAGTTTGATTCAGATGCAGGATTTGGTACATTTTTAATTCGAAACTGCCTTTTTGTTCGCGTTACAGTAAGGAATTGCCCCATTTTGATTGCAATTATTTTAAAAGTGAAAGATCATTAGGCAAGATTTACGCTGCCGTGAAATATGGCCCAGTCTCGCTTTCTGAATTTTGGTCTTTAAAGAAAAAAAACGCTACAAATATTCTTTGTAATTTGGTGTCGCATGAGTGCGGGGATTTTACTAACGCTTATTATGCTGCATGCGAAGGTGCTTTCATATAGACTCTTTAATGGGTTGTATTGGCAGAGTTTGTCAGTGGGCTACTTTTTTTTTAAATGAATGTGACCTCACAAAACATCAAGAAGGCCCTTGAATACATTCGTGGCTAATCTTTCTGCATTACGAATGCATGGGATAACACAAGTGCCTTTCATGCGCATATAACAACATGTTCTATTCCGGTTAACCGAAGACTTATTCTGAACTTTAAGCACAAGTTGCCCATACGGTTTTCATTGCATCTGTCTCAGATATGGCTTGTGTGGAAAAATACTCGCTTTGGATAAATACCAAAGTTGTTCTGTCTGCCAGAAAAGTTTCTTAATACCCGCCATCTATCATGAATTTTTAACAATGCTTCGCTAAAAAAGCGCACTCCAATTTAATATAAGTTATCGTTCTGTGGAACTGTACGCCCTGAACTCCAGCTGAACGTTGAGCTACTATATTTCAACAGGCTTTTCTTTAGATTGTGCAGGTGTTACAATTGTTCTGCTGAAAAGCAGGATTTGCCATTGACTAAGACTTGCTGCAGGTGTTTCAGGCAGGGGCGGATACAGGATTTTCCCGAAGGGAGAGTCATATATCAAGTCTGACAAAGAAATCGGTGCATGGGGCGTCAACTCTCATCGGAAGCCGATACACTCGAAAACTAAGAAAGGGGGGGTGTAGGTGTCGGAACATGTGGACATCCTGTGAATCCGCACGTGGCTTCAGGCACTGCGTCTTTGCATCCGGCATTACATCCTCTCGCCTTCCTGGCCCACGCGATCAATGTTGACTTCAATGAACATTAAAGGGGAAACCATAGGCAGGTGTTTTGGTACCGACAGAGCTCACCAATTTCATAAACGCATGTCGGCCATAAAACTACCTGTTCTGAAAGGTTGAATGTTTTCGCCTTAGCAGTGTAAGCAATATGTTGGTCAAAGGTTTCTCACTCTGCTAATGGCCAGAAGCTATCTTTTTGCCTACTAGTAAGTTGTCGTTAAGTATGTTTATCGGTGAATAAGGACTTCTTTCCACAGCGAAAGCCGTCATCAGATCACAACGGCGGTGGGGATGTTGGCCGCCACCGCCGGTTTCCGTGACAACTATCGCGCAAAATAAGAAAAAAATGAAATAAATAAATAATAAACAGAATCGGATGAGATTTTAACTCTGGCACTCTGCGTGGCAGTTGAGTATTCCACCACATAGCCACGCTGATCCTTGAGACTACTTCGCGAAAAGGCCCTATACAGGCGTCATGTCGGGCAAGGAATCACGTCAACATGTGTAATATAGCGTGGAATAAGGTAAGATAACAATCAGGCATCACAAAGCATTAAATGCGCAACAAGTGCGCGGTTTAAAGCTTCTCACCCACTACAATCTGCTCAACCATTACCTTCATCGTCATCAGCCACATGCAACATCAACAAAGTGCACATAGTGCCTAAAATATGTGTCGCCGGTACCTCGCTTATCCGCAGAAGGACGAATAACAACATAGTTACTACGAAAAACTGCGCAAAATAAACAGGGACAAGTGAGACACATGCACAAGCGCAGACTAGCAACTGGAAGTTTATTGAAGGAAGCACAAAAATATAAGTAACAAGAAAAACCACGTGAACGATTAGAGGTTGGCGGTTAGATAGTCTATCTCTAGTTTGTGTAACGTAAGCGAAGGCCTTGCAACGCACATGCTGCCATACTGCCATACATGCTGCCATACTATCTAACCGCCAACCTCTAATCGTTCACGTGGTTTTTCTTGTTACTTATATTTTTGTGCTTCCTTCAATAAACTTCCAGTTGCTAGTCTGCGCTTGTGCGTGTGTCTCACTTCTTTCCTTTGCCTTCGACTTTCCTATCCACTGCTGCGCAGACTCGGCCCAACTTGTTCCTAGAAGAAAAAACCACCTTAACACCATACCGGTTTCCCACCTTTTTCATAAGGTGGGAGAAAGCATAAAGATACGGGATGCAGGCGATAGGCATATCTTTATCAGTGGCCACCCTGTCGCCACCGGCCTTTCCTTCCTGTTCGATTAAGCCCATCCTCGATTTCCGTTCTTCCCACTCCAAGTTAGTAAAGAACGGTATAGCCGCATCGTGCTTAGAATCTGCATTGGGCAAGTCGTGCCCGCATCAAATGTCGGTGGCTTTCGATAACCAGATCAAAAGACTTAAGTTATCAAACTTTCCTGAAGGAGACTTAGCCTGTATAAGTGAAAGATTATTGAATAAATTCAAACAGGAAGGAAAGGGCGGTGGCGACAGGGTGGCCACTGATAAAGCTATGCCCATCGCCTGCATCCCGTATCTTCATGCTTTCTCCCACCGTATGAAAAAGGTGGGAAACCGGTATGGTGTTAAGGTGGTTTTTTCTTCTAGGAACAAGTTGAGCCGAGTCTGCGCAGCAGTGGATAGGAAAGCCGAAGGCAAAGGAAAGAAGTGGAATGAATGTGAAGTTAATCATCGGGAGGCGTTAGTTGCATGCGGCAAGGGTGTTGTCTATCACATCCCCTTGTCTTGCGGAAAATGCTATATCGGGCAAACCGGGAGGTGTGTGAACAATCGTTTAATGGATCACAGGGCTTCGCTGAAAGCTCAGCCTTCATCAAATTTGTGCTTGCATTGCACAGTTTGCAAATGTCACCCGTTGTTGCAGGAAACAAAGGTGTTGTCAAGGCATAAAGATAGGACAGCGCGAGAAGTGGCTGAGGCATTCTACATCCACAAGTATGGCAGCATGTGCGTTGCAAGGCCTTCGCTTACGTTACACAAACTAGAGATAGACTATCTAACCGCCAACCTCTAATCGTTCACGTGGTTTTTCTTGTTACTTATATTTTTGTGCTTCCTTCAATAAACTTCCAGTTGCTAGTCTGCGCTTGTGCGTGTGTCTCACTTGTCCCTGTTTATTTTGCGCAGTTTTTCGTAGTAATGGAGTACCAACTCGCCCAACACTCAGTCCTTTTAACAACATAGTTGGTGCTTCGGTAGATCCAAAAATGAGGACAAGTAAAACAAGACGCTGACCACGATAAAAGGAAAAAGCAAGGACGTTTTAATTTGTTTTAATCTTGCTTTAATTATCTTCATGTCTCTTCCTGACCAGAAGCGTTTCCGTCCAACTCTAGACTTCACAAAAATTATGATTTGTGGTGTAGTGGATACCTTGCATGTAAACTAGTATTAGTTTCCCCCAAGAGAGTTTAGAAAGGGCTCTAGAAAGGCCGCTCTTTCAGCTTTCGCTGTGACTGTGCTGCGCGCTCCGCGCCGGCCTGGCGTTTTTTGTCTACTGCAGTACATCGGACATTGTGGCCAAGGTAATACACATAATCTGACACGGGAAAGTGTAAGCTGGAGCTCTGCGGCCTATTCAAGACCAGTTAGAAAGACTTTGTCCCGAAGTAGAGTAGACGCGTATGATAAGGTTATGATGAATGAGCATAACCACGCTGCTTGTGCATATTCATGTACCAGACATTAGGAGGCCCCACTGACTTGCGAAAATCCGAGAAGCGGCTATCGTCATTCTAGAAAAATGGGTAATTCTTTACTAGCGCTTTATTTATAACTTGACCCATGCCGAAAAAAAGCTAACGGATGTAAACGCCACTGCAGACTATAACGCGTGCACGGACGTAGAAATGGGTCAGGCTTTGTTTTTCAGATAGCAAGCATTCGGAAACTTCAATCTGCTTTTTTTTTTGTTACAAAGCTGTTGTTCTAATATTAGAAATGTTGTCCCATAGCGTAGAAAGCCGAAACTGGCAATTGCTATTGGTGTCAATGCTTCGCGCGAAGCCTTCACCTGATGTCAAGGGTTTACGGCTGCGGCCGATGTTCTGCAATGGCGCTATAGTGGCACACGTGTCGGCACATTTGTACTACGCAGTATGCGAAACTGCTGTTGAGCAGCAGGCTCACCGGCCCGGCACCACACAGAGGGGTTCATTTTGCAGTCTCGTGCAATGCCGCCAGAGATGCTGGAGGGGTCGACAGTGGATCCAGCAGTAGAGGATGTTGACCATAAACGATCAAACAACACTTTGTTTAATGTTTCTTGAAGTGTTGGAGAAAAAGTGCTATATGGGACAGCTTGAAAAGCCTTGAACACCCTAGGGCGCTTGTAACAACTGTCGCTTGCCTGTGACTAACGAAAATTGTAGTCACAATGTCTACTCCCCGTTCGTCTCAGACAAGCAAATTGACGATGACTGCAAAATAGGAATGCTGTTGCACTTGCTCGCGGAGAACGTATCAACAATGGAAAGCAACGTTGTCGAGCTAATTTAGCGGGCCATGTCTACCATTCGGCTCCGTCGCTTTTCGATACATGCTCAGTGAGTAAAGCTCGTGTGTGTAAAGAACGCCCACCTCTTACTGTGCAAAATTCCTACCGCAATTAACCAGTGAACCGAGAACACGATCTAGGACACACATCTCAGCTATAGATATTTGGTAGAGACACATCGTACATAAAAGTATGGAATGGGCTGTGTCTCTCTTCTTTCGTGCCCATGTTTGTGCGCTTTACTTTTCTTCCAAGAGAAGCTATTTTCTGCAGCCCTTTACGTTGTCGAGCTCAGTGTCCACACTGGCCCGGCCACGCTGGCAGCACGGAAGCTCGCTGTGAATCGTTTACTGCAGTCAGGCTGCCGTGCGCTTGCGGCTTTTGCCCACGCATGTCTAGTTTATATTGCCATTCACTGCAGTTCGGCAAATAGGCTCGAGACCCATTTTCGCGAAGTCCTCCGGTAGCCGCAGAGTGACGTGCCCAATCAGCGATGTTGGGGTGGGTACCACGGATACATCGAAGTTTCGCGCCGTCTGGTTTCCATGGTTCTGTGTAAGCTCGGAGGTTATGTTTCTCTTATGTTTTATCAACACGCTCGCCCATTTTGAGCGCGAGCGATCACACCGTATGCTGTGACTGGGCCATTAGAGAACGTGTCAAGTGATCGCTGCACCGGCGAAGATTGCCGCTCGCCGTGTACTTTGGACCTCTCTCGGGTGTGCGACGTTCCACGGTACCGGTGGCAGGGGCACCCTTACGGCAGGCTTTCTGCTAGCGTGGGCGGGCCATTACGTATTAACGCGCTTATCTACGAATGGACCCAGCTTCTCGCCCTAAACCCTGCGGTAACTTGCTGACGTCATTACATCAGCAGTGGGTCAGATGACATTTGACAAAAGGCGCACAGTCTGCATCAACGTCTCCGTCAAAGCGCGAAAATGTTGAAACAAAACCAAAGGTGACGCTACGGGCACACGTAGGGTGTTCGTATATTTCCTGTCGCAATAAAGCGAAATACTTTCCGAGTTCTCTGATCAATATTGAATTCAGGGATAAAAAAGTACTGTAGGGATGCTGATTGATCTGAGCACCCGGGCACACCCAGATGCTCCCAGTTTGGCGAAAGCGGTAAACAAAAGAAAAATTTTTATTACCTGAATAAAGAAGTAAAGAAATGTAATAAGTTCTCCGCTGAGTAAAGTGATCATTTGTTCTGGCTGAAAATCTAAGAGCTATCTTTTCTTGTTCCCTATGCAACCTTCGTGTATCGTCTGTTTGCCGGACACCATTGGAAATATTGCTCTCCTTATATTTGAATGGCCGGTATTCATGTCGCAGTTACATGAGTGGCTGGAAGCAGCCTTCGGCCTATCGTAGATTTGCCCTGAATGTTACCTTAAACGATTGCCTACGCGGAAAGCCCTGAATGGGCTGGATTTTATAAAGATTTCAGTGAGGACTGACTGTGTTTCGAACCACTGTTATAGTGGAAAGGAACTGCGAAGAAGCAGTTATGTTGAGTTATATGGGCCTTGTCGACCGTCCGATCTTGTCGAGGTAATTCGCGTGTATATATACTCTGCCGTTCTTTTCATTCTGTTATCTTCCATTTATGTAAAGGCTAGCAAAAGAGAGAAACTTGTTAACATCGCTACACTTAATTTTTTTTTCAATATTGCTCTTTCGCTATCTCCTTCAGCATCTCTCGTCTTAATTATCACTATTAAAAATGCTGTAAACAGTCGGAAATCGCTTCGTTTTGTATGGTGGTGGTTCACACATTATGACATGCCAATCGGTAGTAACCATAATATTACACAGCGCAAGTGATAATATTGCCACAGGACGATCGTACTCATCTGTCGAACGCAACGAAGTGATGCAAATTTTAATGCCTGCCGTTTTGCAATCGAGCTGTAAATGGCGCACCGGCTTGTTTTTGCGGCATCCTTCCACGTGGTCGCGTACAAGAAAGCCCGCGTGACCTCCTCCTCACAATGAAGTCCTCCCCACATCAGAAATCAACAAACTTCGTTACGTCACTACATGATGTCGCATAACAGCGTCATCAATAGGCGTCGTCGCTCGGTCAAAGATGGGCCGGTCCCGGAGGCAGTGCAAAACCACGTGAGGTGCAGAGAGCTACAGTGGAGCTGTACGCGTCTCGCACGTGTTTTGCCACGTCTATAGAGTGTAGTCGCTGCATTGGCGCGGTATGGCCAGCATAATCTCTTGCACACATTGTGGGAATGCCAGAGGAGCAGCGCGCTTATGAAGAACACCGACGGGAGGAGAGACGGGAGAGCGCCCGTCAACTCCGCTGGTCGCCCAGATTCATAGAGGGGAATGGATTCAAGTTCTTGCACGTTATTTTTCATCACAGGTTTTTCTGTCAAGATGTCTGGAAAAGAAAAAGACCAGGAAAATCACGACACAGGCGCTGTCTTTCCTGGTCCTTGTCTTTCTTTAGCGCTGTTGTTATCACATATTGAATTTCCACCATCTAGCCCCAGTGTCTCTTCTAGTGTTAAGAGGTATACAGAAGAATGCTTGCTTTGAAAAGTATCAGGCGTAGGTGTCATGCATAAATGTATCATATTTGCCTGCAAAATGACATGCATTTGTTTGGCACGCTTCTTACTTCTTTTTCAGGATAGCCATCGCGGGTCCACTTTTAGTGCTGTTTTTCTTCTTCCTCGGCGAATGCACAGCCGTGGCCATTATGTACTGGTTCAGGGACTGTGACCCAGTCATGCGTGGTGCCATCCACAGTTATGATGAGGTAACTGTTTTGTTCACGCAAATTATTCACAAAAAAAAAATAGAAACCCCATCATGCATTTTTGAAAAGATCAGCGCGAAAACGAACACAATACAAGAAGTAATACACGCCGCAAAGCGCCGTCTCTCAACTAAGTTTATCACAGATAATCCGGCAGATCCCACGTATCGCGGAAATCGATGGCCAACTAGACGAAATGTCAATTCTTCTGCAGAAACACCGTCATTGTTGAATATATATAGTGTATCAATAACCTGCTCAATACCACTTTAACAAAGCGGGAAGATTGTGACCCTTAATGCATAACGCTGATGTTGCTAGCAGCAAACACACCTGTGCAACTGTATGTCCTTGAACTGCAGCTGATGTGTTTACCCTTAACACCTAACATGCTGGCCATTGAAACAGCTTGTGCATTTATGTGAAATTTAACAAACAGTGAAGGGAGCATGAAGGACTTGATCTTTAACCATGAGTCTAGTAGCCTACCGCATAGCGTATCTACCGGGCGGGCAAGGGGGGCGCCAGCCCCTACACTGAGAATTGTTAGGGGGGCGGAGCCCGCCCCCCACTTTCGACAGTGGTTATTGCCGACTGCAGACAAGAAAACTAACAAGCCAGGGAAAGTTTTACTTGAATAGCGTAATTTTGCAATAAAATTTGTCCTACGATTCTGCTGTGACGGCTGTCCTCCTTGTGTCATGACCACGCACTGTAGACTACGTGCGGTGCGGGCTGCCTATTCCACGCTTGTGCGTCTTGCGCTCGAGCATTGCAGAGGAGGCTGTCACTGAACAGGGGCTTTATAACATTACAGCAATCTGTCATGATTTTATTTTGTCCTGCCTGGGCGGAATATGGGCGGGAACCAGTAAACGTTTTATAGCCCGATCAAACGCTCTCCTTTTTCAGAAAATTCAGTTTCTTTTAAAACGAATAGCATCGTCACTGCTCCATATTCAAGCTGGTGTGAGTTGATGAGTGTGCAGAAGTGTCCAGTATTTTAGTTGTGCCTAGCCAGGACAGCTAAAATAGACTCCCACTTTAGTCTCCGATTAGCCTGCTTCGCTTTGCTTATATGGTAGCCTGCAGCGATCGTGGCGGCTTGTAACAAGGCAGTGGACTCGAGTACATTGAGAAGCCCAGCTTTCAAGTTTGCCCCGTTACTTGATCTACCTCACAATGATCAGCGTCCACGGTTTTCTGTACTAAGAAGGCTGCCTACCTGCAAAGGATTGCGTCTGTTCCTAATAATGTTTGTTTCTCTCTCTACCTCTTTGTCAGCAACGATGAGTTCACAGAGAGTTGTACACGCGCAAAAACAGCTCCGCATCGCTATACTACAACTGAAAGTATCTATCATACAGATATGAATCCATCTCGCCCACTGCTATAAGCAGCCGCTGCCATTGTGATTGGCGGGCAGCCTTCTTAAATTACGTTCAGAAGAAGACACTGTCTGGCTATTACGAAAACAATGAGTTATTGTTCAGCACAGTAATGTGCTGCTTATTGTGCACACGTCATTTTAACGCCGCGAGTTTTCGGAGACTTGTGACGTCGCGTAACAAGTGGAGGCGATTTTATGGCACATTGAAAATTTTTGACGAGTAGCGAAGAACGAATGAGAATCAATACGTCGTATTGAAACTAGTTCATTATTATTATTTTTAGGCAGTCATGCATACGTGGTAATTACACGATGAATCACGCGTCATTTGTAGCGTCGTTTTACGAGCAGGTGCTGTGAACATGACCCAGAAAATTTTGACCATTCATTAACAGCTAACGAACTATACGTAAGGAAACAATGCGGGGTAGTTTAACGTTATGATCGCCCACATCTTTTTTTCAAGGAACATTTGAGCTTACACAGTTTACGTAGGCTATTGGAGGAACCGGAGGGGAGGAGTAAAGGGCCACTTCACCGCTTTTCCGTCCACTCTCCACCCAAGCTGGGAAAAGCAGGAGTGCAAGGAACGACACTATTGTATATAAATTGCTAGTGATTTATAATCTTGTAACTATACACAACCGGCTCAATGTGGTTTGCTTAAGTATTATTCGACTGAACTTCGTATTCTTCTTAAGAAATAATTTATATTAGAGGGCTCCAACAGTGAAGAAATTGGCACTCGGCTTATCCTGAAGCCTTCTGCGAAGTACCTTGCTTTATCAGCCACATGTCTTGTTTATTAAGTGAGAATTTAAGGTACTACAGTCATAGCAGGAGTGGGATAGGATGCCAAACAGGAGAAAGTGCCTCAGACAGGCTGGCCGACGTTTCGATAGGAGGACCTATCTTTGTCAAAGGCGCCTTGTCATCTTTGGCGTGTTAGTTTTAAAGGGTTAGTGTTCAGCACTTTCTCCTGTTTCACATTCTAACCCACTCTGTGTATCCATCTGTTGGCTCCCTTCTTGACTTAAAGTCATAACAGGTTCTTCATATTCATCGTATCTACAACGCCAAAGTAAGACTGCGAAGTTTGCTGATGGAATGCTCAGATGATCAGGTTAAATGTGGGTCTACTTTTTAAACTTCACGGTAATATTTCCAAAATGTTACTAAACACTGCTGTGTTGTCGCAGTATAGGGCGGCCCAGCCTGCACAATTTGTTTGTGCAGATTCGTCCTTGACTTAAAAGAAACAGTTTTGAAAAGCAAGTCATCTGATCAGCTCTTTGAATGTAAAAATCGCCTGAAATCATATATATATATATATATATATATATATATATATATATATATATATATATATATATATATATATATATATATATATATATATATATATATCCGGCAGACTGAGTGAGCGACGCCAGCCCCCCCACTCGCGAACGAGTTGGTACACCACTGGACTACCGTGTGACTACAATATCCTGTTTAGTACACATTGTAGCCACAAACAGCATAAAATCGGTGCAAGCCTGTTTCAACTGATGTACACATATGCCTCCTGGCAGATTGTTCCGCACTATATGATGACGAGGCTCGTTGATGTACCCATGCTGAGGGGCTTGTTCTTGGCGGGACTCGTCGGGGCATCTACAAGGTGAGACCCTTCACTCGCAGTAACTATGCAAAAATTGTGGAAGTCTTACTAACAATATGCTCGAGATGCATTCAGAGGGCAGTACAGCCGTAGTTATCTTGTCGAGCTGTTTTGTCAAAATGACAAGTCTTAGCAGTGTATTCGGACTACTTTTCGCACCCATTCGTGAAAACCTTAGCCTTATCGACAGAAAAGAACGATTCTGAGACATAGTTACCATGAAAGCGTAATTCTTTGTTTTCTTATACGAGATCGTTCCATGAAAAAGACGCTGTGTCACATTGAGAGGAGGCTTTCGGGCTCGAAGGCAATCCCAACTTTCGTATTGAGACAGCTCTTCCTAAGACAATGAAATGGCCAAGACGAATACGATTTAATGAGGTCGAGTAAAGATGGGTAATGCTAGCGACATTACTAATAAACTTTTTTGATGTTGGAAATGTTTAGGAATTGTGCAAAAAATGCGCGGATGATACACCATGCGTAATTATGCCTTATAGGGTTATGAAAATGCTTTTATCGAGGTCTGCTCACAAAAACAGTCTATGATAAAGCACTACTATGTTATAATAAAAAATACCACTCACTAGAATGTACTAACACATGTCTTTTTTTCCTTCCTTCTCTCAGCACGATTTCTTCTATTGTGAACTCCCACGCCGCAATATTTTACATTGACGTTGTCACCCCATACACCAAGATAAGTGACAGAAAGGCTCTCGTCGTAATGCGTCTTCTTGGTATGTGTACAATGTTTTGAGTATTTCTTTGAAATATGTCTGTACTGTTTCTCGTAAATTAGGCAATCATTTTTGAACAACGTGAGATGTTTTCCTGAAGTTAAACTGTATCTATATATTACTTTGGCTGTATGAAAAGCATGCGTGAATGGCGGCATCACTCTGCATGCCACTCAAGTTATTCATTTGAACACCTTGGGTGCATCATTAGAGTCCATGGATTCAAACACCAGTGTGAAATATGTGTATTCACAACGATTCTATGAGGAATGGAGCGTGATATTAATTCTTCAAGCTCGTCAGAGGTGTGAGTGATCACGCAGGCGAGCTGCGTGATTTTACAGCAAGTATGACTTTGAAATGAAAGCCTGTTCTGGAACTTTGTGCCCTGCCTTTCCTGCCATTCGATCCACTTCGCCGAAATACACGGCTTCATCATAATTCATAACTAAACTTATATATCGAAACATCCCCAAATTTCAATAAGCCTCAAGCTTTAGCATGAATTCTCGAGAAGACATTTTGTAGCTTTACATGCATTAGCTGTTTCCTTGCCCTTCACAAGCAACTGGTTTAACGCCGCATAGAAATTGCGACTTGGAGCTATAAGTGATGGGGTTACTGTAAATTAATTATAAGTAACAGCCAAGAAAGTAATTTTAGGTCTAGGAAAATAAATGAGCCCTTAAAATTGTCCTTCTTTCGTTCATTCATAGCGAGTGTCTCATTCTGACAGACTTAATGCCTTAAGGTAGTATATGAGGAATTATTAGTCAGCTGCCAGCTCGTAAAAAGATCACGTTCTTTGTGACGCCAGCAGGCAGAAAAAGAGTGTTCCACATTTGCCGTCATGGCTGCTAGCGGCGCTGACTAACTCTCAAGTTTAAATATGCACATATATACCCCATAAAGTGAAATGGGGAGGAGGATGACGGCCGCTGTAGCTCAGTTGGTAGAGCATCGGATTCGTTATTCGAAGGTCGCGGGTTCGGTCCCGGCCAGCGGGAAGCTATCTTTTCGTCCACATTACTTTCTTGACCCGTACATCATAATTAGTAGAAAGTAACATCCCTTATACTTCCCTTGACTTTCTTGTCTGTTAGTTCCAATTGTTGTGGCATCTAGCAAAGAAAAACGAGCCCTTACAATTGCCCTTCCTAATTTACTGTAAAGAAATTCTTTTTCAACGTTGCGAGCTGAACTTCGCAAAAACTCGGCCCTTCTATAAGCACAATTTTTTCAGTACTGTTAAAGTGAATGCCTGGGCAAATTTATACGACATACTTGGAATTTATAACAGCTTTTCAGACAGCTCTGTTGCCTATGTGCTTCTTTAACTCTTCGCTGGTCTCTTGCGATGGATGAAATTTCAATTTTCTGAATACGCCCTATTGCAATGAAGTGCTGCAGATGGCAGAATAAAAGACGTGCCTAATTCCCGCGCACCACTGAATAGCAGGGAGGCACAAAATATAGACTCACAGTTGCCAGAGTATTCAGTTTATTACAAACTATGCAGAATCCGCATATCGTACGTACCAATGCTTGGCTATCAATTGACCTTTGCCAGTGCCACAATCATGCATGAAATCTTGCTCTGACGCCTCACGTACGCGAAAATTCCTGTTGCAGCTTTTGCGAGCGGCACCATAATGACCTTGTGCGCCATTGCTGTACCTTACCTCGGCACCGCAGCACGGGTAAGTGCAGACATCGAATCAGCACAAATAGAGTACTTCGAATTAGCGTACGATACAATCTTCGAACAATCTTATAGGTAAACTGACCAAACCAGCAGCTTATACTGTTGGAATCCCGACATAGACTGCGCGAGCGAGAAGAGGCTCTTGATGGAAAATTGAAAATAGAGAGGTGGGGGAGTGGCACAGTACCTGTGTCTTAGTCGAGGACACCACAACCGCGTCACTAGGGGAAGGGGGTAAAAGCGAAGGAGGAGATAGATGGCATTTGCTTATGAAGTGGAAGAGTGGGGAGGGGTTGTTGCAGTGAGTGGTGCTTGAACACGTAAAGTGAATGAGCGAGAGGCCATCTTTCACTGAAACCACTGACATTCAAAATACTTCACATTGTGTGACATCGCGTATACGCTGTTTGATATTGTTGGACGGACTCTCTTCAATTGTGTGTACTAGTAGAACTACCCACATTACACGCGAGGACTAATACGAAATACCTAAATATGCTTGCCTAATCATTAATAATCATGTTCACATATGATACGCAAACTATTTGGATATTCTTTGCATTGATACTTCTAGACACCGCCATTTAATGTTTATTCGGGCTCCTGCTGTTCACATTCATTGTTTTTAGGTATAGCTTCTTCCAAAGAGCTATCAGTGAATGGATTTTTTTTTCGGAAGGAGCAGCGTCACGCTCATCCCTTAATTTACGCTTAAAAAACAGAGCTCATATTCTTATTTCTAACAAGCATAGTTTGTTTGCCCGTATGTGATCTCGTGCGTTTAATTCTATTATCTGCTTAAATATCTTGGTGCAATTCATTTTGTCCCTTCTTCTGTTAGTTTTCATAACGCAAGAGAATTATGTCTTGTTTCCGGAATGTTTGTATGTATTTCTTTTCTACTTCTGTAATAACCCTGTGTAAGGATTGGCGTTATCTCTAAATAAATAAACAAATAAATGTGAAAGACGGCAGCCGCCGTAGGACAGTGGATGAAAATAGTCAGTTTGGCAGCAAAGGGGAAGGAATGAATGCGAAAGCAATCAATCGCAATGTTGTACGAAGAAAGTCTAGCAGCTCCTCGTTTAGAAAACGTGGCCGCTGCAGCGGCTGAAGCAAACTTCATGCTGTCTATGGGCTCAACGCAAACTTGATGAGAATACGAGAGAGAGAGAGAAAGGTAGAGCAAAAACAGGGAGGTTAACCAGATGAAAACATACATGTTAAAGTGTACGAGCCATCTCCTCTATGTCATATATAGAGATACGCATGCCACCGCGGGCTACAAGGCCTGCAATTCAAAGTACGTGTCCCCCCCCCCCCCCCCCGAGGCGCGCAGTCCCTTCCTCCTCCGGCACCTATCTCCATGCACTTTTCTCGCCACCTAGGTTGGGCGGGGCGTTTCCTCTCTGCTTAAGCAGTGATTTACGGCAGCCGTCGCAGGCTTTAACTGCTACATAGTACATTGTAGGTTCGGAGCCATGTTATCGATTCTGACTTCATACTGAACCTCAATCCGGCGTCGACACCGATGGTGAAAACCCAACGAGAGTGTTAATTTAATCGCGATCGCAGTGAAACTCACTTTCATTAGACTGACAATCATATTTATTCATTTTCTTAGAATGTGCTCAAAAGCGTGCATAAAAATAAACATTTGTAGAGCACACTAGCATGCAACATCATTCCTTATCCTTGGAAACATCGGTTCCGTATCTTCTACTGGGCAAAAAATTACGGTTTCTTTTTCTCAGTATTTCTGCCCTTCTTTTAACACGAAAGTGTTTTATGCCGGGGTCCACCAAGACTTCAGTGACGTATTTCCGTCACGGAAATGACGTCGTAAAAATATACACGATCAGACGGCAAAGAAAAAAGGTTCCGTCAAACGGGCATCGAACCCACGCCCGCTCGGTCCGCAGCAACACATGCCGGGCACGCTATCCACTACGCCACGGTCACAGACTCCCGAGCCTTTACAAACGCGCCTTTTATATCTACTACTTTCCCGGTCAGCGGGGTGGTGTTGCCCTCTGGGAGCAGTAAAGTAATTCGTCATTACTGTGGCCTCCGCGGTTAGCACCTGCAACGCCTTACACGTCCCTTCCATTCGGCGCGTTTTCAATAGAAGTTCAATTTTGTCAATGCCTTAACACACCGCGAGGTGGCGACCTTAGCGAAGCGTCGTAAAAGCGTCGGCCTCGCTCATAGCTCTGCGACGCGCGCCTGCCTCACCTGGCTGTAACACCGCGTTCCCCGCTCACGCGCTCGCCCCGAGAAAAATCGCGGCCGGGCTACTGGGGCGGTGCGACTCGCTTTGCGTTTCCCTCTAGTCCGGCCATGGTGTTCAATGACATTTTAACATGCCGCGTGATGGCGAACAAGTTCTGCGTTCAATATGCGACGTTCTTCTGGCTATCACTAGTTCTCTGATTACACTTTCACCGTTAACTACTACAGCTACCCCAGGCAGCACAGCACATTGGTCCAATATTGTTTATACGTTGGCAAACGATGGCCCAATGATGGCCCATACAAACCACTATAAAACCAATGTTGGCAAGCCAGCCTACAAGGATGCCAATAATGGTCCATCTTTGCCAGCCAACATACAATATTCTTCGTGCTATTCTTTGAGGTTGGCAACAACGGCCCATGGTTCCCGATGTAAATACGATATTGGCAGAACCAGGCCGTATGGATGGCAATATTGGGCCAGCTTATCCGTTGGTAAAACAATATTGGTTAAGTAATGGCAGTAGATTGGATATATTGTCCAGTCAATCTGACTGGTTAAACAATATTGGACGGCCAATGCTACGCGCCGGACAATATTGTCCAGACTTACACGTTGTCGCTCCAATGTCTTAAACACTGGCAAGCATATGCATGATTAATCGGCAAGAATGTTTTTTTCCCCTTTTACCATCACTGAGGGAAGGTTAGCCCGAATCGAGCCACCACCTGCATGCACGCTATTATGAAAATCACTTTGTCCGGCATCCAGCGCACCTCAAAAAAGAAGATTTCTGGTTACTTATCACCATAGGCGTGCGCAGGGTTCCCCAATAGGGGGGGGGGGCAAAGGTTCGTCGCAGCGTCCCCCACCCTACTAAGAGGTTCGTCCCAATTAACCGAGTTGCGGACAGGTATGGCCGAATTAACGAGAGTGTGATGCCGTTAAAATAAACATGCTTGCGGGGACCAGAGAACGCGTCCTAATTATCCGACTTTCCGAATTAATAAGTGTGGAATTAACGAGCTTTTACTGTATAAAGATGGCAAAAACAGTCCATCGTTTTCAGCCAACAGCGCGCTGTTGGAAATACATCTATGAGAAAGGAAACACAAAACAAAATCTCACTTTGCAATGCTTGTTGAAAGTTAACGTTAATTGTGTGATACAGCCAGCGTATACATCGCAACTGTATAAAAACAACCAAAAAACCCTACTTTTACATTGATTGAAGCTGTACATAGCGTTGACGAGTTAATGGAGTAGAATAGAAGTCATCTGCTTCGCAATGGGCCTCTGCGCTGGTGCGCCTTCTGCGCACCGCACACGCACCGAAATTATTCTCACGGCTTTATTAGCGGCAAACAATCAAAACATTTCATGTGACTTCAACCACGCTGTGTATTTTCGTGTTTGCTACACGACTGGTTGAATTACAGGATTATAACTTCTTTGTGTGCGCGCTACAGCGACGTGCTGTCCAAGACTACGGTATCGCCCGCGGAATCTTTAAATGATCGATGAGTTATGTTTGCACTTTCAACGCTTCACACAATCAGACGTGTTCACTTTGAATAAATGTTCTCGGTGATCGGGAGGCCGGAGAAGCAGCGCGGCGCCATGTTTTGCTCCGGAATTGCACGTCCTCTCCTCGCGGCAGTGGGGCAGCGCGGTGGTCGCTGGTCATAAAACACTTGTCACTTGACGGCTGCTCCGCCCACGACGGTTCGCTTTCAATGCCTGTGAAAACGAGGGGGGGGGGGGGTTGAGGGAGATGGCGGGAGACGACGGCACCTCGGAAGATGCGTACGCGTTTCGGCGCCTTCTGGCCGGCGGCTATTCTTCGTCAGTCAGTGGCGGTTACTTTCCCTCGTTCGGGCTCCCAGCATCGGCGGGCGCGCGCCCCTCAGTATTCAGTCGAGAGTCATCGGGAAAAAAACGGAGTCGGATACCGAGACAGGATGCCACGATTCTACGGATACCGAGATTCGACGGCGACGCCACAGTGAGAAGGCAGCTGCCCTGTTCTTCATCGGACCTGACTGTTTTGACTTTTGAAGAGCGATCCGCAGATGAGCGCCGATGTGTTCTGACAACTCACAAACTTTCCGCCGGATTTTTGTGTTCGTATCGCGTTCAGTAAGTCGTTTTTCTCCTTCGTCGCATGTTACTTTCCGTGTTGTTCGTAAGTGAAATGTGTGTTGCGTTTATTATTGTCTACATTACCGCGTAAGTTTTTTTTTTTAAATTTGCTAGTTTGTGAATACCGATGTGGGGGGCTTTATTGTGCGCTTCGAAGTAGGTTGGTTAAGTTCTCACCCTCAGCGATGTTGTCAGCATTTGCGTGTGCTATTTTGTTCTTTTCTCGCGTTGTAGTGCGCCAGCTTAACACCCTTTTTTCATTTGCCCTTCGCCGCTGGATTCGCGCAAAGAAATGATGGATTTGTAACACACAAATTTTTATTAGTTGTGAAGTTGTCGCAGACTTTCAAGTTCTTGCCGCAGTCACCTTTTAATTATTAAATAGGCGATGAACTTTCTGGTAGTTCAAGGTGGTTATGGATCTCGGCTGTATCGAATGTCTGTTCACGTGTACATGTTCATTTATTTCATTTTGTATCACGCTTCGCTTTTCACTGACTTCCTTTTGAACCTTCGGTGAACTGACAAATCAAATAAGCGCTAGCACCTAGGGAGGCTGTGTGTGTTTGTGAGTGGTCCCGTTTCCCCGATTTCTAATATAAGGACGTTATTGAAGGTAATTAGTGTAGGTTCTGTACAGCTGTTATCTGCCAGCAAGCGGTCAGCAGAACAAAGCGCGAAATGCGAAATTATTTTCAAAACTTGCAGTATCTTTGCAATATGTATACATGCAGAATAAACTTGTGTGTACTCTCAGCTTTTGTACGCTGATTATCCCTGCTGCTTGCCTAAAAGCAAAAGCGTGGGCAACATGCATTTATTTACGTGCACAAAAATCCACCTCACGTTAAACTACACATTCAGTGGAAAATGTTTTCATTTCCAGCGTTAAACGCTGGAAATGAAAGAACGATGGTGCAGCCAACGATAAAGGCTGGCAAAAAATATTGGAGCTGCCAATATTTATACAATGTTGGCGATACGTACGACGAACAATGTTGGCTACAGCCATCCTTGCCATTATTGGCGATATGTTGGACGGACAATGGTGGCTACAGCCATCCTTGCCATTATTGGAAAATCATTGGCATCCAATATTGGACCAATGCACATTTAGGTGTAGCAAACCCCCAAAAGCCAACGCAGGACCAATATTTCTGCCAATGTTTACCAACATTGTTCCGAGATTGGTCCAATGCCGGCGTGCTGCCTGGGACCACAAGGGTTCGTTTAATCGTTTAGCAGGGACGTTAGTTGTCGGAATGGAGATGTACCACCAATGATCAAAGTGGGCACATCCACGTTAAACGGTGCTATAGCTGCCAGACATCAATATACATTGTGCAAACTCTCTTATACCAATGTACAGTAAACATTCAGTTACTTCTGTAAGGGCACGCTTTACTTTCGTGTTATTCCGATTCCTATGACGGAGGGATCAACCATGTTTTTTCCATGAACAGCTGTACATGTCATTCTACTGCTCTGCGGCGGGACCATTCGCTGGGCTCTTTTTGCTGGCTTTGTCGTCGCCGTGGGTCAACGCAAAGGCAAGCCATTATTTCCGCGTTTTCTAAATGCCTATAAATATGTACGTTCCGACGTACAGCTTCACTCGAAAAAGAAAACAGTGATTCCCATCGTGGCTCAGCCAATTAAGATATACAGTGAAAGGAAACGACTTCAGGACAATATCCTGCAGCGGTAGCATAACGGTCAACGTGTTGCGTTCACACCATGGTGACTGTCTTTCTGTAAGAGCTCAACGTGAAAATATCCGTGTACTTAGCTTAAAGTCCACGTTAAAGGACTCCAGGCAGGCAATAGTATTCCCAAGTCTCTAACTACGGCGTGCTTCATAATCATACCCTGGCTTAGGTGCTTGAAACCCCAGATTTTATATTAAATAATCACGATAACATGCCAGAACTTCCCAGAAGCGCTTTCCGCAATGCGGAATATAGGTGCATGAAGATGCGCGCAATCGGCAATGTGGTTTGACATATGCCTTTTGCATTTGCAATGGCCATAGCCATCGCATCACTTTGCGAAATTTCGCAAGACTAATTTACCGTGACAAACTGAGTGCACGTCGGCTTTGTACATTATAGTTTATTGAAATGATGCACAATGAACACATCTACATTTTCCAGGGAGTGGGCAACGCTACACTTCTGGTCTGCGCGTTTCTGGTATGGCATGCGATCGGAAGGAGCCTTTCGGATGTAGCACCTCCACCATTGCTTCCAAAGACGCTTGACCGCTGCCCATTATCACTGAACATCAGTGGCTGGACTGAAGACCCATCAGCTGGAATAGACGTCCAACCAGTCACAAGGTCCGCTTTTTTTTCGATCGCTGCCTACGCTATGATTCAGACGCTTTGTACCAGGGAACATTTGTGGCCCACTACTAGGTTTAATGCTCCCAGTGTTATACTAAAACGGTGTACTAACAATGAGAAATTTTGAACGGTAACTATTCTGCGTGTAAGATAAACGTACATTTACCCATACAAGGAAAAGGGCTCCATGAGTGGACGTAAAAATGGCACTAGAATGTCGGTACACAGCGCCAAAAAGCTATTCATTGCGAAGCTCATGCCGCCTGGAATCCAGTTCTAAAATTATAGCTCAAATATAAAGCCCCACCGAAGCGCACCTTCGTATTACTCCTACAGTGGTGCTTACGTTATAAAATGTCTGGTTGTTACAAATATAATAATGGCAGGCTTTAATTGTATTGAGCGTACCACGATGCAATATTAAAGATGCCATCTGGCGCGAAATATTTGATGAAGTGAAGGCACTTGGTGATAGAAAATGTATCTCTTAAGAGTTACTCGTTTTTATTTTTGATATATTTTATGCTAGAGACTGTTTCTCTACGTCGACAGAGTAAAAAATCTGGAATGGCCCGTACTTTGCAATACCCATTGTGAGGTTTACAGGCTACCTTGCTGCTATGGTAAAATCAGAATAAGCGGATAACATGTAAATGAGAAAGAAACACGGCGTTTTTTTGCAGATTACGATCAGCTGTGGTGTTTTCGCATGTTTTTCAGGGCCGTAGCAACGTATTTGCAAAATAGGTATAACAAAACTTCCGAAAATACAATATTGTTACTTCCGAATACAAAAAGCACCAAAGGGTTTGTTGTTAGCCTGTAAGTAATCGCAGTGTCTGGCTTCGGCATCTAACTTATGGGTCCGATTCCCTCTCAGTGCATTCCTTACCAGCAAGTCAATAAAGAGTTACTTGTACCTTACGTGCACAAAATGATTCTAAATGGCAGTATTGTAGATTACGTCGCGTTCTGGATGGCAATATTTTCATTCAGCGAATATGTATACTAAACGCATGTAATATTCCTGTATTTGTATAAATAAAATTCTGATTCTGATGGAGGCAGACTGATGTCAAATTAAAGTCTGGAAAATTCAGCAAAAAGTTTAAGCGTGTTTTAGATTAATCGTGCCATGTTAAGGATACAAATCATATATAACATACATGTCTCAAAATGCAGTTCATCTACGTTCCCGCTGTACATGGTGTCCTTCTACTGGATATCCTTCATCGGTTTCCTATTGACGATAGTCTTGGGAACAGCTTTCAGTCTCCTAACTGGTGAGTACCGTGAATCTTTTATTATGTAGAGCATCAGTATACAGCTCTCCCCGTAAAGACAATGCTTCTGGTAAAAAGAAAACAACATATTGATCCAATCGCTATGCATTATTTAAGTTCTTAAAAATAGTTTCCTTGGACGTCGATGCACCGATTACAACGCGATTTCCATGCTGTAAAGGTCCCTGAAAGTCAGCTGCCGTGACCTCTCTCAGAGACTCTGTGGCAGCCCGTTGGATGGCTGGAACACCATCGAAATAGTGCGTTTTCTAGCTGCTCGTGAGCTTTGCGAAAAGAAAAAAGCCTTACGGGCTCGCACCTGGGCTGTATCAGGGCAGCAACAGCGCTGATGTGAAACCGGCAGACTTCTTCCTGGTTCCAAAGCTCACGAGAAGCCAGAGACCTCACCGTTTCGGCGATATTCCAGCCACTCAACGGGCAGCCACAAAGCCTCTGAGAGAGGTTCCTGAAAGGTTCCTGAAAGAGGTCTCTGAGAGAAGCCTGTGGCTTCGTGTTAGCGTGTGGCGGCTCGTTGTCGGAGTAGTCCAGCTTCCACATGCACCAACGGTGTTTCGCCGCCAACTGCTTCGAGTGCGATAGCACCGACTATAAGCTGGTCTTCGCTACAGTGACACAAACAGTTATGACCGATGGATACATGACAAGACATTCCACAAGACACTTCTTCACTTAATACACAACACCGGCCTAACGGCGCACATTGAACACAAATATACATAACAAATATTATGCCTTAAGGGCAAGTCTATGTCGCAAATAAAAAAAAATAAAACTGTTGCAGTAAGCGTTGCAGGAAGGCAGCGATGCCGACGGGCGAATGCCGTGCGTTGGTGGAGCGAGACAGAGGTCAGCACGACGTGGAATGCCTGCGCGCGTTCGCGGCTCGAGCTGCGAACCTCTTGCTCCCGTCTTGCTGAAGCGCAGTGTGGTACCCAATTACTAGGTAGCGCAGACCGTGCTGTTTCCCTCGCTTTGAAGAAGTGCATACCGAGTACCAGTGTTCGTTTGTTTTGTGCTTGTTGATGTCATATTTGCGCGGGATTCGCGATAAGCTGTGTCCAGGTATATGTTAAACACTTCAGCTACCGCAACGGTGAAACCGTGGTTCTGGGCATGGGTGCATCCACGTCAAACGGTGCTACAGCTGCCAGAGACCAATTCACATTGTGTAGGCTCTCATATATGACTGCACGATAAGCGCTAATTCTGTGAAGACACGTTTCACTTTCGTGTTATACCGATTTCTATGACGGAGGGATCAGCCATGCTTTTTTACTAGACCCAATCTCATTACTTTACGGAGAGACTAATATGTAGTCGATTAAGCAAGAGTAGAAACAAACTTGAACTACTGTGCTACATCTGGTGTTTAAGGACTGCTTATGAAATTAACCACAAATGCAGGACTAGTCCTCACACTCATCTTAGAGAATATTTATTTTGTCATCCAGTTGATAGACATATATAGAAAACAGGAAATGCAATTAAAGGTATGTCGGCAACAAACAGGTCGAATGACCAGAACCTGCAATGTTTCAGGTGGACGTCGTGATGCAAAGAGGAACCTGCGTTTGACTAGTCCTGCGTTTCTAGACTTTTGGAAGCGGTTCGAATTGATACGTCGGACATTCCTGGTAAGCAATAACGAACCTTCGTGCCATCAATTTTAAGTAAACATCATAGACTCTGGTCCTAGTATATGTAGGTAACACCAACGTGTACTTCTGATGAGGTCTTAAAGGGTAAGACCTCGAAGAAGAAGAGCGGATCAACTCCATCCTGTGTAAAAAAATGATCTTATCCTCGTCCGGATAGCAGATGCTTTCTCATCAAGGTTATTCAGAGAGCATTGCCTTCGAGACATTGTTTGATATATTAGCGAGAGGGGAAGCCAAATCAGCTTCAACAGGTACGGAAAGAAAATAGAGCACGTGAGCACTACAACTAACGCCCTTAAGAAGAATATGTAAGAAAGAAATATGTATGTTTAACCTTTTATCTTAATTTACTATAGAAACGAGCAAGAAATTTGAGCACAAAGTTTTCAATTCACTGTTTTCATTGCATTCATAACTGCCGGCAAGGACCAAATTTTCGCGCGTACCTAGTCCTTTGGCAAATCACGCAAATCATCGGGCGAGCTTATGATGCGCCTGGAAGGTAGGCAGCAGCAGCCTTTGTTGGAAATGCGTATGTACTAAGGGTAAGCTAGCATAGAGACTCAAGTGCACTTTGGTGTTTTTATTATGGCAGTTGGAAGACGAAGAAACCAAACACGACGCTACCATGTTGGAACGGAAAGAAGAACACTGCGACGACGACTACGCAAGACTCGACAAAGAAATGTCACCGGCGTACAAAGGGCAGTGGTTTGCGGAACAATATTCAAGTTTAGTGCGTGTGAGCTAGCCATACAACATCTTCGTTGGAAATTTACACCTATTCATCATGTTTATACAACTTAAGCGCAAGGACATAAAAAGGCGGAAGTGTACGTTAACTACAGACTTCTCCATCACTGTTTGCTCCTCTGAGCAGTATTCAACTCAATTAGACAAATTATTTTTGTACTGTTAGGAAAATAGAAGTGAGTGTGTGTCTTGCGGAGAAAGCATACACCTGCGTCTGAACAGGCCAAAGATTGTCGTGTTTCACGGGCTTACGTAACAGAAACGCCCATCGTTCCGACACGTTTTAGTAACCTTCCTAATCTTCTTTGTCGATTAAACTATAAGCTATTGCATCAAGTTGGTGTAAAAAATGCAGAACGTGCTCAACAGATAATGTCTGGCGCGGTACAACTAATTAAGTTAAACAAAAATTACTTTTATACCTTAAACATAAAAAACCTAAACGTTTATCACGTAATAGGCAGTTCTTCGTGCTTTGTGCGATAGCAACAACTGTGATGGTGACCTGAGCGTAGCGTATTTCATAAAAAGAAGAAAAAACTCCCAGAGTGCTTTATGCATTCGCTTAAGACAAAAGCAATCTCGTTCTTCTTTTTCTTGTCAGTTGATGTGCTGATCCTCCCCTGTCCTTTTCCGAAACCTTTGTGTACCTCACCTGGGTTCGCACAGCCTCCGAGATCGGCGCACCTTTGACGATGTCGCATGATAACGTCATCGTGTGACATCATGTGGGGAAAGATCGCCTGTGTCTTCGCAGATCTTCCCCTTCTCAACAAATTCTTAGTCATGGAGCTTATGCAGACGTAACGGATATTTCCGAAGCTGTGTGATCCTAAAAGCTTTTGTGTGGAGGGTAATTAACTGTTGTTGCCAGTGAGCTGTGGATCTTCTAAAATAATGTTTCGCAATGCGAGAGACAACGCGGCAGCCGGAAAAAAGAAAAAACAACGTGACGCCGAATTTCCTACCACCTGACCGGCATGATCGGTGTCATGCTACGTGTATTATCATCCTCAATAGCTCCTTTCTACTGGCAACCCTTTTCATTGGAAACAAACCGAACAGACTGTCAGAAATAAGAATGAAAGAAGCTATCCAAAAATGTTTCTTTTATAAAGAAACTGAATCCACAAGAATGCGGATATATGGTACGCTGCAAACATCTTCAGACTGCTTCCTGTCTAGCCTCGTTAGCTATTTTGATGAGAATCAGCCTCCGGCACACGTCCAGGAGCCGTAGTGGGCCACAGGTGAGGCTACACCACTCGCTGAGGCAGCAGGTGTGAACTTGGTCTCATTTTCAATAAAAGAAATGTAAATGGGTAAATTACGACTAAAAACTCGCAGTATGCGTTATGCATTCGCTTAAGACGACTCGACGGCGAACACCATCTTTTTATTTTTCATCTCAGTCAATGTGTTTCGCCTCTATTAAGGCTTTCGCCTTAATAGAGGCGAAAGCCTTAAATCGATGGGTCTCGAATACGCTTCCTTTTATGTCATGAGTACGACTGGATGGCATATTCAGAGGGCGGTTCAAACCTTTTTATACTTTTCGAGGTTGCATGCACATATATACGCGCCCATACACACACATACATACATAAACTTGGGTGGGGGGGGGTGGAGGGTTTGTCGAACTCTCAAATTAAAACGCTGGCTACGCCCCTTGACTGAACGACACTGCATAAAGCAGTGCTGGGTAGTATCGAAGATATATGTATCTTAGACACTGTAGATAGATACTCTTTGGGTATCTTGTATCTGTACGCGACACGTCTACCAAGACGAGTATCTGCATGTATCGTGTATCTCAGTGTACAAGATACTGCTATAGAAAACAACTCTGCGAAATATAAGCCTTGGCTGAACTCCGCTTCTCATACTGATACTGCTGCCACTCGGCCACCTGAATAAAACCGGACAGTGACATTATTTTTATCTTACCACCAGTGTGCTCCAGCCAGGGCAGGTGATGCGCCATTTCAAAATTATTTGAGCGCAGACACACGGCATATTCCCACACGCACACATTCAGGCACCCAACACGTGCAACACGTATACATGTGTGGGTGTGTTTTTATTGAATGTGCCGTGTGTTTGCACTCGAATAATTTTGAAATGGTTTACCAAGTTGCTTTACAGGTGATGAGGGCTACGCTTTCCTATTGATGGAGCATTGCTACGTAGGTGCTCTCGCACCATCTCGACAAAAAGGAGCGTGCGAACGTCTACGCGCAGGCGACCTTCATTTACGTCAATATGTTCTTACTTTTAAGTTTTGTCGGTACCATGTCACTTCCTCGTAGCCGCTGTAGTGTGCTGCATACTCCAAGGGGTGTGGCGTCTTTCGCGCAAATTATGGAACCCTTATACTATCGTTATTGAAGTTTTCTTGTGTGATGCTTCGTCACGAAGTCTGAAAAATGCAAGCATTGGGTTGCTTTACGCCTCGCTTTCACACAGAAGCGATTTGAAAGATCTCGTAGGTTGAACTTCGACTTACATACGGTGCGACTGAGCTATATGCAACCGTCGCCCCACCGGTGCCGATGCTAGATGCAACAAAACAAGTATTTACGTAACAGGAGAAACTTGTCGTACTTAATCTTTGTTCTTCCTGCTACATTATTCAAGGAGTTGTTTCAATCATAATGGTATTGTTGGCACAAGTGCTTCCTTTCCTATCCTCCGTTTGGATCCCATATATTACCTAGGCATCTGTACAGTTTTTGCCGCCTCTTTACGGCAATATGTCTTTTGTTACTTGCTGTTGTGATTCGTTGTCCGCTTTCTCCGTATTTTTTTCACTGTCTGCGTCATTGCTGCTATTTACGTATCTACATTCAATTTCAGTTCCCGGTTATGTCAATGCGATGTTGAGGATAAGGGTAAAATAATCTCCCCGTGCCTGAAGATTACAGTAACAAAAATTCTGCTTTAGACTTTGTAACATAGCGAAATTGAGTGAGCATTCTATTAATGGAAATTATAGGAACACATCTTAAAGTTGTTAGGATGTGATAGGCAGTTTTAGAATAGCGTACGCTAAGTTAGCGTTAGCGTTTGCGGCCCGCTATTTCCGTCACTTAACGGGAGCCCTCAAGCGGTTAGCGTACGACGCATGCGCAGTTGCGCGAAAAGCCAACGCAAAGCTTTGCGTACGCTATTCTAAAACAATTCGAGAAACATTATAAAACCAAGTACTCCATATTTCTCACGAACGTCCCCACGAGCCATTTTATGCTCAATTGTCACAACTTTTTGGAGCCACCTGTATCGTGTATATACAGTGTTTCACGTCACTAAAACCAAATATTTACAAAAAGTAGTTAGCCTCCACTGAATGAAGCCAGTGACTGGTTTTTCGCATGTGGCGCTCGTTGGGGTATTTTTTATATTTTGATTGGTTGATTAGCTAAGATCTAAGATTAGCTAAGATTAGCTAAGACGTCACATTTTTAAGATTCACTATAGTGGCAAGTGTGTTACGTTAGGCAGTAGAGAATGAAAGAAGGAAGAGAATTTTTGAGAGGTCGCTTCTTTGTTTGACACAGCCTTATTGAAAACCAGCACATAATCAAGCCAAGTAAGGTTTAGGGGACGTCAATTGCACTGTTTTTAGTGTATGTAACAACTGTGATATATATGTGAAGAAAGTAAAGTGCAAGAAAAGACAACTTGCCACCGACAGGGACCGAACCTGCGACTTTCGGTCCCGAATGTCGCAGGTTCGGTCCCTGCCGGACCAGCGAGTACAATTACTGTCCCCCATACATTCCTTAGCTTGATTACCTGCTGGTTTTCGTTTAGGTTGTGGAGGTCATTCGAAAACGACCGATCCAATTTTTTTTTGTGGCAACGCACGTGCCAAGGGGTGATTTTTTTTCCATCTATAAAGAAGCCTGCGAAATATCACCACATGATTGCTCTCGTGCGCTACGGCATTGCAGAGCTCTCAAACAAGTTCCGAGCGAAAGCACCGGCGCGTGGAGCCTTGCGAAATAACAGACCGTAGATTTTTGCATCGGCTTCACTGTCCGTATTTTGACGGGCGCACATGGCCATGCCTGGACTCGGGAGGTACTCTGGCGTAGGAAAACCGGCGCGCCTTTCCCGTCCGCCAATACCATGTCATGGCCGCACAGGAAAGGCGCGAGGAACGCCCGCTCGGTTTTAACGCGATAGCGTTACAGAGCTCTTGTCGCAGAAATTCCGGTGTCGGTGACGGTGTCGGTGACAGCGTCATTGATTGTGAGCGAAAAATCGTCCGTGACCGAAAAATCGAGAAATATGCAACTAAAATAAAACAATAAAAATCTTCGGTCCCATTGAGGATTGAACCCGGGCCGTTTCCGTGGCGAGCAGATGTCCTACCCCAAAGCCACGATGTTACTTGCAACTGCGTCGGAAAAAACACTACATAAATGCCATGTAGTGGAAGGAGTCTCCTTAACGCACTTTGTTCGGCAGGTGTCACGATGAAAATGAGCCCATTCGGCGGTTTGTAGGCGCATTGGCGAGGCCATCAAACTACGTTTTTTGCGCGACGCCATGCTTCGAAAAAAGCCGGGATATTGCAGCTATCGCCGCTAAAAACACACACGAACTTTCAAGCAGCTCCAAAAATGGACAACTATGTCCATCTAGCGGAAAACATATCAAGCCAACGCCTGCTTTCTAGAGGAGGCATTGATCAAGCAAACAGCAAACGTTAGGTAATGTGCTGCCATCTTTGAGGCATTGTGAGAAATATGTCTCGACTCTTGCACAGGGAAGTGCTTTAGATTGAAAACCTGTACCATTACTATAGATAGATCGCGCGCGCGCGCGCGTGTGTGTGTGTCTGTGTGCGTGTGTGTAACAATACACATTATTAAGTATGCACTTGGTGGAAGTGCGCACTAGGGGCCGTATTTCGCTATCGCATTCAACTCTTAAAGGCGAAGCTTAAAGGGCCGCTAATTTTTCCTGTCCGGTCGTGGACACGTCAAGGAAACGCCATCGTCCATGAGAAGCTGTAGTCTCTCGGTCCGTGCTCCAGTTGTTTTGCTCGAAGTACCTACAGCGAACGCTTTACGCCGGGGCTTTGTACCGAGAGAGAATGTGAAAAGTCATTACAGTTTATATCCTCAATTTATACAGATACGACACAAAAAATTGCTACCAGCTTTGTTGTTGCTGTACACCTGTCAGGTGATGTGGTATCGCGAAACCGCTAATACATTTACGGACAAGTTAAGACTGCACAGCGGTATTTGCGCCATCGTGCGAAGGCTTCTTATTGACGTTCTTGTGAGTAGATGGCAACCCGCTAGCTTTCCACGCTTTAAAGGAGGGCGCACTCATCGAGGAACACTAGGTCGTCAAGGAGAGTAGAAACTCCGATCAGTTACGAAAGTGACGAGCCATAACCACTACAGCACAGCGTATGAAAAGTTTCATGTTGAGCAGTCGGAGCAACCTCAATCAGTTTTTTTTAATGAAACTAATATACTTTAAAGCAAAGAACTGTTGGGATACCAACATATAATTCCATACATTTAAGGAAAGTTGGTCGCATTTAGGAAAATTACAACCAAGCATATTTGTAAGTAGGCATTTGTTGCTTCATTATATAGACGTATAGTGACAAATTTACACATGTATCGAAGTATCTAAAGATGCCGTTTGGGAGTATGGTAACGGATACAGTAATTGCGGAAATATCTGGCATCTTTATTTCAAATACTTCTTGCACGAGCATCTTGTATCGTATCGCGATGGCAGAGAACACGTCTCAACTGGTGCATGCAACTGGTAAGATTCTCGCTTCGTTGTCTCTTAACAAGTTTTCAAATATCCAGGAGGCGCGTGGGTCCAACTGTAGGCCCACTGTGTTCTGCCTCTCATTGACTCATCAAAGAGCAGGTAGCGCAAAAAATACTGGGACACAGGCCAGGAACACTGGCCTACAGGAACAGGAACATAAACACGTCTCGTGTTTATGTTCCTGGCTTGTGTAACCGTATTTTTTCGCTACCTGTTCTATGATGAATTCTTACACACTCACCCAGGTTTCCGTTCTCAGACTTCCTAAGGCCTTGTATAGTTATCAAGGGGCACAGTGTCCTTAACTAATGTTTAAGCAGCTAACATTTAAAAAAATCTCTACCTGTGCCTTTTTGAGGGTCTCGTACTTTCAAAGACAGAAACGAAATACGAAGCACACTGGGGAGGTTTCCTGCGGAAATAAGGTGAATTAAAGTGTCACTTATTGTGCTTTACTTCACCATGACAAAAATACAGTGGTGTGTAAAATTAGGAAGTCTATTATCGTGCAAACTATTAGGAAAACCAGCACATGTGCTGTTCATTCTGGACTGCCGCAAAGAGGCCACACCATACATGTAGCTGAAATCGCTCTAAGTTACTTTTTATCGCATCCTGTTTGTCAGCTAGCGTAGCCTTACACATACGGAGTATGTTCTGTAGGACCAGAGCTCTCTTCCTGTTGTGCACAGCTTAGGTTTATAGCTATACCAAACAAAGATCCTTGTATAGAGGAAAAAACGGCATTAACTAAATAAGATATTTTAAGGAGGAAGGGATAGTTAGAAGGGAGAGGAAAGGTTGATAGTTGAACTGGACGAACATCAGTTCGTCCAGGTCTCGTTACGAATGAAATGAAGACGCTGTAAAAGTTGATACTTCTCTGGAATGAGAAGTAATGTCCCGAGGGAACAGTACTTCTCCGCGAAGCTTTCGCGGAATACTTCTCCGCAATACTTTTGCGAAAGAAGCTTCCGGTGTACATTACCTGCTGGACCATCTTCGTAGTTAATTTGTACTTTGCCGCTTCGTTTAGAGCGCAGTTTTCGATTAGCCTTGCTGCGATCTGTTGGGTCTTTGCTCTCTGTATCACTCTTGTAAGAAATGCGAAATCCCTTTTAGCGAAGCGGTAGAACAAAGTGATGTTCGTTATTTAACTGGTTGTCGATGTCGCAGTGCACAATCAATTACTAAATTGACTTGCACGGGTCAGTGGCACGCAGACACGTATGAACAGGACTGGCTTGATGTTATCAAGTACACCATGTACAAACGATGGCCAAATGCAAAAAAATGCTACTGGAAGCGCTCAGCATGTCCTTCGTGCTACGTGCCTCCTTCAACGTGTCTGGGAATCGTGAGATCATGTGTCCACGAAATGCAGGCGTGAGGGATTATGGTGCAGATGTAGTGACTAGCCATCTCGAATTACTCAAACATGGCAAATATTTCGTGCTACCACACGTTCCGACGGATTTGCGAACACCGAGTCAAGGCCTGTCAGATTTGAGCGTGACGGGAGCAAAAACATCCCGGCGCCAAATCATGGAGGTCATGCTCGAGTTGTTGATGTGCATCGCGGCACTGGTCCTAGATAGCCCCACCATCTCTAGCAAGGCAACGAATAGAGGAATGAAATAAGGATGTCATTGTGCCGAAAAAATACGTGAAATGAGATGGCCGAATGGTTACAGCATTGAGCTGCTGTGTTGTATCAAAAATGTGCCATTCTTCGATTGGACACCAACGTCCCACTTTAATCTTAAGCGTTACATTTTAGGGAGGACAGCAGTCGCAGCTGACACAGCCACGAAAACCCCTCAGGGTTCACCAAAAAAAACTTCGTTGTAAAACGTAGTCGTTTGCATGAGCTACTATGAACACTAATGAGCCACACTTCTTTTCGAAATATAAGCCTCATGTGGTCATGATGTGGCAATTCTTACCGCGTCTTGGTCTGCCCGTGTGAAGTGCCACCTTAGAGCAACTTTAGCAGATAGGTTGCCCGGTGTTGCGTTGTAGGTGTTGTTGGCAAACTCTTCGCTCTGTCAGGTTCCCAAGGTCCACATTACCTTAATTGCTCATTAGCTCAATTGCTATGGATTAATAGCAGGTGAAAATGCTGACACACACGGACACTGTGGGCCGTTTTTCCTACAGCTTTGTGAAAGGAAATCAAAGCACGTGAAGCAAATAATATATTACTAGTTAGAGACTTCCAGTTTTCTTAGATTAGATGTACTTGAACGTGCCCCAGTCTTATTCAAGTTACGAATGTTTTCGCGTCTACATCGTGAGGAGGGGCCAATATTAGTGTAAGTGCACTGTTCCAGAAGCGTATCAAGAACTGTGGGGCTGCTGATTCAAGGACGTGGAAGATATAGTACCTGCACTAACAGCAAATTGAATCAAATAGAGTTAAAATGAACGTATTGTGCGAGAAGGTTGCCAGAACGACAGGGCAAGACGCCGAAAGCCCCATCTTTGGGAGTACGTAGCACCCTGTGTACAGGGAACCTTTGCTGTGCTTGAACAAAACGAGCTGATTACAATACGCCCATGTTATATACAAAACAAGAATATACAGTACCAAAAATCAAGAATCAAAATAATAAACACAATTACCATGGAACCACTTGGCGGAGCTTCACAATAGAAGACATAGACAAGCAGAAAAATGAAATCCAAAGGCAACACAAGCTAGAAATGCAAGGACCCGAGGTACCCCTTGTGCAGAGGTCTGCGGAAGTTTAAGAATGTTAATATAACAAGCTCGTGGCCTCTACTCACCTGCTTTTAAATGCGAAGCACTTCTTAGCGGCGGCATGTGCCGCGTGCTCGGCGTCCGCACTCAAACTGCGCACTCTCCACACTCCGCAATCATTCCGCACTAACTCTCCACTTCTCTCGTACCACCTGCTTGCGCTTCTCCTGCGGTCTCGCTTCTGCTCTCGCGGCGCATGCGCTACTTTCCTCCTCTAGTCTCCTCTCCTCTCCAGCGAATGCAAAAATACATGAAACGTGCCCTCTGCAACGACGCGGACACACGCGCTTCAGGCAGGGTCATTGGGGAGACAGAGGATTGGAATGCAAGGTAAAAGAACTCGTCGGACGGGTTGGTCGGCCGATGGCTTGTGACATCAAATTATTGTGCGCAGGCCTGAAAAGTTCTAGGAGGTGTTGACTGAGCACTGCGCGCGTTCAGTTCAGCGCTTGCTTCGGTTCACTCCGCTTGACTCCGTTGATGCTTCCGATGAAGTGTGATGGTCCGATGAAGTGTGATGGAAGCAACAGTCCCGTCAGTTAGTGGGTTGGCGCAAGCAAGCGTCAGCATCAGACGTACATTGACGAGCCCATGGTGACTACCAAAAGCCATACGCAGACGCACATCCTTTCATGCTCATTGGCGACTTTATTGCCAACGTTATGTAGAGCGATTGGATAGTTGAGTACATGTCATCACACCACTCACTGCAACACGTATCACATAACGACCGAAATCAACAGCCAACTACCATTCACGGCACGTGCATTGGTCACGTCTTCACCAATTTCAAGATCCACCCACGGCACCAAGATCCCCTCATGGTTCACTTCAGTGACCACAAAGCCATCCTCTTCAAAGCAAAGTGCACAACTCAAATACTAGACACTGCTCAATAAAGACCTTCGTTAACCGTTTCACCTTCGTCTACGCAATTAAAACAACGGACCCCCCACCCGATGCTTCGCATCACCTCAGGGTTCCCTTCGGGAAGATGTAGCATTTTTTCCCCTCACACACGTCGAGTTTGACGCTGTTGCCCAGTATTTCAAGAGACAGCGCATCGTAGAGGGACATCAGTAGACAGCGCAAGGTAGAGGGACATCAGGCGTTTTAGAGAAGCTTGGAAGTGCAACAATGCATTCGGATATCGAAGATCAACACAACTGTTAATACGCAGTATAGAAACAGCTATCTTGAAAACGAGGTATAAAGTCAGTCGACCATGAGACGCACGTTTCGCAATAAAGCGGGCTCTGAAGCCGCTGGACAAATAGGGCAGCTGATAAAAATATGAAGAAACAGCCGTACATTTTCTTTGTCATTTCAGGCTAGTAATGACCCTAGGATGATGAATGAACAGGACACGATTGCTCGCGGAGAATCATCAAAATTTTGGGTCATAAGGAGCATTTGTCATTTCAAGATATTTGTTTCGTATATTGCAGAGGCCTTCACTTTTCGAATGAACTCATTGGAAATAAGCATATACTAGGAAAAAATATACGGCAGATCCCACGCACTGTGGGAATCGATGGAATGCGACGCAGCCGGCAGGAGCTGCTACATCCCCTTGTTTGTCTTTGAGACAAGTGAAGTCATTCATGCGATGTCCTCTAGTTCAATATATATCGCATGTTTGACATGCATGCATGCATGTGCAATCCAGTATATGCCATGCTAATGAAACGTGTATCCTGGAATATACAATGCATGACGTTTCAGTTATGTTCATCACGCAAGTAGTGTCATGCCATACCAGTATTGTTATATATCTAGTTAACAAAACGGCCGGAAGCTCACAGTGACAGAGTCATGTATAATTTTTGTATATCATGTCGGACATGACATCCATGTCATGATATTCATGTTACCGCCTCTTATTTATGTTCGCCATACACTCGCATTGCGCAATACTAATATTGGTGTTTATCAAGCTAGCTAAACGGCCGCGAGTGCACCATGAGCCTGTCATATAATTGATGTTGTACATGACATGGGTGTCATGATTTTGAACTTGCCACCTGTCATTTATGTTCGTCACACAGTCACATCGCACAATACCAGTTTTGGTGTATATCAAGAAGGTGAAACGCCACGAGTGCACCATGAGGGTGACGTATAAATCATGCCATACATGACATGGAAGTCATGGTCTTCGTGTAGCGCCCTCTCATTTACGTTCGTCGTGCAGTCGCGCAATGCCAATTTTGGTGTATGTAAAGCCAGCTAAACGGCCGCGAGTGTGCCATGAGTGGGCATGTAAATCATGTCGTACATGACATGCATGTCATGTTTTTCAAGTTACCACCTCTTATTTACCTTCAGCATACAGTCTCGTCACGCAATACCAATTTTGGTACATATCAAAGAGCGAAATGGCCGCGAGGGCACAATGAGCGTAGTATATAAATTATGTCGTACACGACTTGCATGTCATGATTTTCCCGTTACCACTCCTGATTCACCTTTATCATACAGTCTCGTCACGCAACACCAGTTTTGGTGTATATCAAGCAAAATGGCCGCGAGGGAACCATAAGTGTGGCATGTAAATCATGTCGTACACGACTTGCATACCATGATTTTCCCGTTACCACCTCTCATTTACGTTCATCATGCAGTCTCGTCACGCAATACCGGTATATATAAAGCGAGCTAAACGGCCGCGAGTGCGCCATGAGCGTGGCATATAAATCATGTCGTACACAACTTGCATGTCATGATTTTCCCGTTACCACCTCTGATTTACCTTCATCATACAGTCTCGTCGCGCAAGACCAATTTTGGTGCATATCAAGCGAGCAAAATGGCCGCGAGGGCGCCATAAGTGTGGCATGTAAGCATGTCGTACATGACATGCATGTCATGATTTTCATGTTACCACCTCTCATTTACCTTCACCGTGGAGTCTCTTCGCGCAATACCAATTCTGGTGTATATCAAACAAGCGAAAGAGCCGCGAGGGAACCGTGAGTGTAGCATGTAAATCATGTCGTACACAACTTGGATGTCATGATTTTCACGTTACCACCTCTGATTTAATTTCACCATATAGTTTCGTCGCGTAACACCAATTTTTGTGCGTATCAAGCGAGCGAAATGGGGGCGAGGGCACCATGAGCGTAGCATGTTAAATCATGTCGTATATGACATGCAGGTCACGATTTTCATGTCACCATGCGTCAGTTATGTTCGCCATACAAAAATGTCTCATCATACCAGTTTTGGTGTGTATCCATTCATTTAAATGGCCACGAGCGCCCCGAGACCATGTAATGTAAATCATGCTGTAGGTGACATGCGTTTCTGATATGCACATTACGACCTGTGACTTGAGTTCGTCTACACTATTGCCATACCAATTTTGGTATATATCAAATTAACTAAATGGCCGCAACAGCCCCAAAACCGTGGAACGTAAATCAGGCTGTTCATGACATGCATGTCACGATTTTCATGTTATGACCTGTCAGTTAGGTTCGTCGTATGGTCATGTTATGTCATACCAATTTTGGTATACATCCCATTATCGAAACGGCCAGGAGAGCTCAAAGTCGTAGGCGGCTAGACAGACAGACAGACAGACGGACGGACGGACGGATAGATAGATAGATAGATAGATAGATAGATAGATAGATAGATAGATAGATAGATAGATAGATAGATAGATAGATAGATAGATAGATAGATAGATAGATAGATAGATAGATAGATACGTTCAAAGTTGCAGAAGTTCGCTAAGAAATGTTTAATAATATTAATCTCGACAAAGAGCTCCTGACGAAGCTTGCAGAGGATGCTTTCAGCGCATACCCTATTGGCAAAATATTCATTGCTTCCATTAGACTACAGATTCTTGCACTATTGCTGCTTTGGTAGCCGCTGCGTATGCGCTGGGACAGAAAACTTGTTCGAAGAATGAGAATGAGCCATCGTTATGATGAACAAATGAAGGTTCGGTGTTGAAGGAGAAATGATGAAAAGGTCTACTTTTCGTGCTTTGGAAACTCAACTGAAGTAAGTGTAAGTGCCAGCGATTATTCACGC
This sequence comes from Rhipicephalus sanguineus, assembly GCF_013339695.2. Classification (NCBI taxonomy): domain Eukaryota; kingdom Metazoa; phylum Arthropoda; class Arachnida; order Ixodida; family Ixodidae; genus Rhipicephalus; species Rhipicephalus sanguineus. The sequence goes on along the minus strand of NC_051183.1, from coordinate 68,835,425 downwards.
CCTATGAAAATCTGCAGAAAGGGAACAGCTTTTTCGTCTTTCACCCAATGCTCACATTCGCCCATCGCAATGCCTTCTCGACACCCATGTGCATTTCAGCTCCGCATTTTGCGCTCTAGCGGCGACTGTCAGCTCTCGATCCTTGGCATGCCTGAGCGACCACTTCGATGCACGACTACTTGATGGCACAGCCCTTCCCACGAATGTGATGAAAAGCTTCGTGAAAGCAAATATATCTGGCATAGGCAGGAAATCAGTATGCGTGCGGTGGTTGCCAAATGGTTAAGAATGTGACTGCTGTGTTGAATGGTGCTGGTGAGAATTTTCGATTGGGCACACATGGTAAACATTACTTCCAACATGGATCTGTTTGGCGAGGCAGCAGCCACGGCCGCAAACACTCACAGGCTCCCTTATGCAATTGCGTAAGACAACTGGACGGCGAAAACCATCCTTCTTTCTTCTAAGACGATGCATCAACGCGATAACGCTAAAGAGTTCGTTTCGCACAAATGCCGGTGTCGGCGTCTTTGGTTGTGAGCAAAAATTTGAGACAGATGCAGATTGAAAATCTTCGGCGAGACTGACAATCGAGCCCAGGCCTTCTGCGTGGCAAGCAAGTGTTCTACCGCGGAGCCACGCCAGTGCTTGAAAGTGCTTAGTAAAAAACGCTATAAGAATGTCATGTACTGGGAGAAGTCCCCTTTAAGGGTCCTTCACCAGTCTCTGAATGCACAAAAATGAGCGGATTATTCTCTTCTGGCGTTTCTCATCTTTCTGGCGCACTTAGTGACGCAAGAACGGTGATTCACGTGACGTGACTACGGTAACTACTCTCGATTGGTATATATACGCGAAATATCAGTTCTAAGTTGTCTCCTACCCTGCTTTGCGATGCAGTGACCCAGTTGTCTTTCCTTGTCTCGCATGACTGCCATGGGCGATCAACTGATTTCCCTTGATGTTTGTTTTCGACTGCGCAAGCGGAGGTAACAGTGTCTAGCCGAGAAGCGCGAATTCCCGATAGGCTCTACGCTTAGTGCTGCCATTGTACCCGTGCTTTTAAGAAATAGGTTGTGAGGAGGAGATATCGCCTGTAGGAAGGGTAGCGAAGGCGAGAAAGAAAGCATTCTCTCGTCTTTGAACGTGAGGTGGTTAGGGGCGCTTTAACGCATCTAATATTGCGTGGCAGAAAAATTCGGCAGACCCCACGTACCGTGGGAGTCGATGTTATGCGAAGCATGAGGCAGGAAGGTGACTGTGGCGTAATTTTTTTTAAATGAGCAGCATTTCTTAGTCGCACCTGCGGCGTCGGCCGCCGTCCACACCTCAATGCGCATGCTCGGCTCGTCTCGTGCCGGCAGCAAGCCTCTCCTCTCCCTCCCTCGCATGCTCGGCTCGTCTCGTACCGGCAGCAGGCCTCTCCTTTCCCTCCCTTCCTCCCTCCCTCCCTCCTCTCCGTGCCTTCCTCCTCTCGATCGAACGCGGGCGGTGTGTATATAAGCGGCGGAGCGCGCGTTCGGAATTCTGTCGGGCGTCTTTACTTGGCTTTCGCTTGACTTGACGCTTTGCTTGACTCGAGTAGATGCGATGGAAGCAACGGTACCTTCAATCAGCGTCCCACCACTCGTTGAAGGCAACGTTACACCACCCTCACCGTCGTCGGCGTCAACAACAGCAAGCACCGCAGAAGACAAGGCTGCAAAAAGACGAGCATACGACGCTGAACGCAAGCGTTTGAAGCGAGCTGCGGACCCGGAACTTCGTGCACGAGAAGCTGCTGTGAGACGGCAACGACGGGCTGCGGATCCTGCACTCGGGGAACGAGAAGCAGCTGCGAAAACTCAACGACGGGCTGTGTATCCTGAACGTCGTGCTCGAGAAGCAGCAACCGTTCGTGAAAGTCGAGCAGCGGATCCGTCACTCGGGCAGCGCGACGCTTCTGCGAAACCCAATTACGCAACATTCACGCGATACCCCCACCACTCTGCGACGCATTTACTCGAGTTCCCCCCGTGGGAAGACGCGGGCGACATTTTTTTTACTGAGAGAAACGTTATAAAATGAAAATAAAGATTTGTATAAATTTTATACGCACATATATATACATATATATATATATATATATATATATATATATATATATATATATATATATATATATATATATATATAACCAGCTTACAGTTGGGTAACGCTGCCAACGGCAACGTGGGTATTACCAACACCAGAAGCGGTAAGCTGATATGTATTATTTATACTTGTCCCTTATGATGGAGAACCCACGCACGTTTCACGAACCCGTGTGCATGTGTGGAAGAAGTTCTTGACAGTTCTTGAACAAGGTCATCATCACCGTGGTCAGTGAGCACCAGCAGCTGGTCATGACTTGTTATTGGATTCGGTCGTGATCGAGGTGACGAGGGGTTCATGCGTAGTGAAGTATGAGGTATAGTACAGCTGTTGGAAATCGTGGATACCTCGGTTATGTAATGCGGTTCCAGCGTCAGAATTTTGAGCTCGAGTGTACTGTTTGGAAAATGTTTATTTACGCTATGTCCATATACTAGAACCCGATGACATTTCGGTAATCATGGTTGCATACACATCGGCACAGTTTTGTGCCACGTCAAACATCACTATCGTGTAATGAACACGTCATTGCTATAATATACATGACAGTGTACTACTCAAGAAGTTGGCACTGCTTAAAGGGCCCCTCACCAGGCCACGTAGCAAATTTTAGTTAGACGCTGGAAGTTGTTGCATGCCAAATGAGGAGCAGTACACCGCAAGAATTTTTCAAATCGGTTCATTACGAGCTGAGAAAAACAATAATATGTAGCGGCACGAAACCATGATGAGAGGAGGCGAGTTTCAAACCCTTGCCACTCGCCCCGTGTAGCCTTAGCAAGCCAAATCCCTTCCCTGCCATCTTCACTTGACACATACGCATGAACACGTCATGCGCATGCATGGTCACGTGCGCATGACGTGCCGAGCCAGCCCGAGCACGCGAGCGGCGTTGCACGGCCGCTACCTTTTTTTTTTATGTAGCGGCCGTGGGCGTTTTGTCGGCGTTCTCTGTGGTGTACTGCCTGTTTCTGTGGGACGGGCATGAAAGTTGAGACATTTGTACGGGCACGAGAGTGGCGGTATCATGAGCCCGTGCCGCATTAACGTTTACTTGGACGCGGTGGAATAAATGAGCATAATGAGTGCTCGAACGCGCCAGAACATTACTTTCGTTTCCAGGGCTGGCGTCTGCGCGATGCGCTAACCACGGGGACACGAACGCATGGAAAAGGGAGGCACACTAGCCCCGCATCTCGCTGCAATTCACGAAAAAAAAAAGAAAGAGACGCACACATTCCCTTTGTGTGTCTCATTATTTCTCTCAAGTTTTATTAATCTATTCAAGCAACAAATTACACAAACTACACATGTCGCGTCAAATAATTATCGCAGTGTCACGTGCTACTGTTGGCGACGTCAGAGCACAGTCGTCTACGTAGAGGAGCGACGTCTCAGCACTACCATCTACGTAGGGCCATTTTCTCATGTACGTCATCCCCTCATTCTCTAAAGCGCGCGCCCGCGAGAGGAAGGGCAAGCAGCGTTCACCTTGAAATTTGACCCATTTCCGCGGCGCGTAGCGTTGCAAATTTTGGCAGACGTGATCGTGAACGCCCAGTGTATGCATTGCGCTCGTTAGCTCAAAATTGTCAAACCTGGTGAGGGGCCCTTTAAACATTAGCCCTTCGAACAGCAAGAAACTCATGTAGATGACAATATAAACAAGAAACTCATCAGAAGCGCAGGTTAATTATTGTATTCTCTTCCAAATCACGCAATAACACCGCAAAGGGCATTGGAATATTGTAGCTGCAAAGACTATACTTCGTCAAATGCACAATACCTGTACAAGTGTCCTCTTTTTTTGTGCGTCTGCTTGGTCGAGGAGAGCATAGACAGGTTTTCGTGGATGTACGACCGTTCTCGGCGATGTGCGTTGAAGCGGGGCGCTTTCTCAGGGAGTTTTAGTCCTGCGTACGTTACGCGCGTAGGAACGCCACGTCCTGCACACAGCGCATGCGCGAAACTTCTGCTCATGCGCACTGGGCGAAGTAAGGCTTTCTTGGGTACGCAGCGCCATTGCGGACACAACGTGCGCACTACTACAACTCGCAATTGCATTCGACTTCTTTTTGCATTCGCGAATATATGGCAGTGAAAGTTACCCAAACAACAGAAAACGTGCCGCACCTATATAGCTAATAATAATAATATCTGGGGTTTAACGTCGCAAAACCACGATATGATTATGAGAGACGCCGTAGTGGAGGGCTCCGGAAATTTCTGCCACCTGGGGTTCTTTAAGGTGCACCTAAATCTAAGTGCACGGGCCTCAAACCTTTTCGCCTCCATCGAAAATGCAGCCGCCGCGGCCGGAATTCGATCCCGCAGCCTTCGAATCAGCAGTCGAGTGCCATAACCACTAGACGACCGTGGCGGGGCGCACCTATATAGTTGGCGCAACAGTCCACTGCGTCAGCTAGAGTCATTGGTTTCCAATGACTCTAGCGCCTGCGTGTCGCGAATGCCACGAACGGCCACTTCGGTTTCCAGCCGCGTGCTACGAATTGTCTCTCCGTCTGCTACGCCCGCGTTGTATGTAAGTGCGTGTGCACGAAGGTGGCAGGTTTGATAAAATTTAACGAATCAGGATTCTCGTAGGGTCTCAGACGAAGAGAGAGGATATCAATTATACAGAATCGATCATTTTTCTGATGCGACAGAAAGCAATTACTTACGACAGAGCGTTTTGAAAGGGTGATTCGCGGGGCAGGCAAGCGTAAACCTGGAAGCATACGCCGTCACCATCAATGCTTGCATGCATCCTTTCTTGTCGCGGTGCCTGCTTATTGCTGAGTAAAGGTTGACATTTTTGCCCGAAGTCTACTGTAGTGTGATCCTAAAAGTCTTACGCAACCCATTGCGACGGACGCAAGTAAAACGTACAATCGCCGAACCATACATATAGCAATTAGTAATGCCGTAGCAGGTGCACGAAATTTTCTCCGCTGTAGTTGAGCTCCGTTTCCGGACGTTGCCAGTGCTTGAACGCGTCAGCTTTGCACGCGATGTCTTAGCCGTCACTTAGCACAATAGAATGGCGTGGCGCGGCTTCGCCTGCACGCGCAGTGCTATTAATGGGAAAAGGCTTTTACAGGGCGAATAAATGTTAAAATTATCGTGGTCCCCGACCCATTTGGCCACTCATCCGGGGTTTCATCTTTACTGTTCCCGCCACTCGACGAACGGCGATGCGGTGAAAGGACAGCAGTATCGTACGAGGGAGAATCGCTGGATCCGTAGATGGCTTTTCGCTAACAAAATGTAGAGTGACGACTCGAGATCAATTTGCCGGCCGCCACTCGGTCACGTCAGCGCAGTAAAAAAAATTATCTCAGCTTCGCGCTAGTGGTGCGTAGCCTGAAGGAAGAGCGCAGATTGAGTGCACTTCCTTGTTCCTTCTATCTATTTATTTCTCTTATTTCTCTCTTCTTTTCTCTTTTTTTCTTGCTATTTGTTTCTTCTACCTGTTTTTCGTGTGTGTTTCTTTCTATGTCTGTCTTTCTTTCTCTGTCTTTATTTGTCTTTCTGTCTTTTTACGTCTTTATTTTCTATGTTTCTCTCTGTTATTCTCTTTCTTTCTACCCCTTTCTTTCTGTCTCATTTCATCTCTCTATTTCCTCTTTGTCTTTCTTTCTATCTCTCTCTTTCACTTATTTCACTTGCCCTAGCAGAGTTTTTTGTTTAACGCTCGCAGCTGCTGTACTCGGTAGTCGGGCTTGCCCAGTTCCTGTGGCGCATACCTTCCTGTGGAGATTTTGAGAACGGAGCACAAGTTACCGATAGCTAAAACAGCTTCGGTGTTAAAATATCAGTTAATTTCCCTGGAGCGTCAACTCACCTGAACTAGCTACAACATGTACTGTCGGCCGTAAAAGTTTGCGGGATCTGCAGCGCGTGGCGGAGTGACGGAGAACTGCATTGCTGCGTCACATACCGTGACGCGGCTGGTGTTCAGGCTATAAGCCGCGGCCTCCACGATCAGATCCGGCAAAGGCACATTGTCTCAAGCCTCAACACCCGCCGCGTCACGGTTGGTGACGCAGCATTGCAGTTTTCCGTCGCTTCGCCACGCGCTGCAGATCCCGCGATCTTTTGCGGCCGACAGTACTTAATGAACATGGCCGGAATTCGTGGCTTCACCCAGGGTACGCTGTGAACACATCGTTTTTGCTGGTCTCTGAAGCATGACGGAAAACTGAGAAAAAGAAAACTTTGTTCCAGGTGGGTAGTTCATGATGAAACAAGCGCAAAATATACGAAGACTCAGAAAGGACACAGGACACAGGTGGGTAGTTATTACAGCACAGCCATTCATAAGCCACAGTGCAAAGCACCGGTAGCAAATTGACACGGCGTCGCTGATAGGTCGGCTGCTGGACGGAGCATGCGAGTCGCTTTCTTTCACTCCCGAACCGCGGCACCACCGGCTCAATGCACGTTTCCTATACTCGCGAGCCACTTTCCTTGACCATGAAGGGAAAGCTACGGGATTGTAGAAAGAAAAAGGCATGACGCCGACCAAGGAGGTGTCAAAAATATAATAAAATAACGTTTCGGCTTCCACACGTACCGTACCGTTATTACCGTACCGTTATCCCCTTCTCCCTCGCTTTGCTTGCTTTAGGCGTTGTTTCCCCTGCGCAGGCTGAAGGGAAACAACGAGGCGTGACAACTCCATAGTAATTTTGAAAAAGAAAAGACATTTGTGGTGTTGGTGTTCCTTCAATAGATTTAAAAGGGGCAAAGGCACGGCGAGCGATAAAATAGGCGTGGCACGGTAATAGCCTACCCTATTACCCTAAGGATATTACCGTAACTTGATAAACGACCCTATTAAGGTCGTGTACAAAACGCCAAGCTCCTGGGGTAAGCCCGGCAACCTGGCGTGTGTCGCGAAAAGGAGATTGCCACAAAAAGGCTCAAGTACCATGCTGCTGAAATGGAAAACTTTAAATTACCATAAGCTCAATTCAGAAGCGACTTTCTGGAAATAAATTTCTCATTTAGTGGCGGGCTGTGTGACCGACTATGGTCGAAACTCTGCATCATCTCTGTGTCGTGCGCTGAACAGCTTCGCTGGTGGCCCATCTTCACCGAATGGAAGGGCTCGCAAATTCTAGAAGACCGTGTCTAGAACAACCTGTCCCGCACCCACTTTATTACATACAGGGCGACTGCAGGGATCTTCGGTAAAAATGTTGTGCGTGCTCGCGCATTTCTGAAATATAAAGTAACACTAGTGATAATGAGGCACTATGGGCAAAAAAAAAACAAGAACGCTCGGCAATAACAGAACTGACAGCCGGGCGAGTTAGTCTTGATTAATGACGTATTGAATTGTAGAGCCCACAATACAGGAAGAAAGACGAGGAAACACACATGCACAGCGCTGAAAGGTGCCCGCCACCCGCACGTACTGAAAATTGCAGACAACAGAACTGACAGCCGGGCTAAATGTTCTTGATTCATAACGTATTGAATTGTACTGTCAGTTCTGTTGTCTGTAATTACTAGTACAGGGGAGACCTTTCAGCGCTGTCCGTGTGTGCCTCCTCTTCTTTCGTCCTGTATTGTGTACTGTGCAATTAAATACGTTAGGACTTAGCAATAAGCTTAGTAAGGCGTTAGAACCTTCTTGGGTACGCTACTCCTCCGGCTACGTTTCCAGGAACGAATTCCCTTCTTTATCACGCATAAGTTCTAGCGAATTTATCGTTGCCGACGACCAAAGGACGGGAGCAAAGTGTGTGGAAGGTAAATATTCGTTGCTTTCTTTTTGCATGTTTCTACGCTGTGAAGTCTGGCGGGTGTTATGGAATGCTCGAATAATGTCACATTATAACTTATAAATAGGGCAAATTGTATATCGATTTGGCTAACCGCAGTGAAGGTTCCTTTATGCAGAATACAGTTCTGTGATGCTAGCTAAGGGTTGTCGCTATCGCGATAACCAAGATGTAACGTCACAGAGAAATGCTACCTCTGTGAACCAGACAGAGGTACAGAAGACAGAGAAGAACCTGACATTTTATTGGACGAAGCATATCGTTACAGCTTTTTCGATTACCAAACTTGTGGCTCAGTGAAACGTAAACGCCTAAGACACAGGTAAATCATAAGATAAGCGTAGTGAATAGTGTATTTCAGCGACGTCTGAAACTGAGACAAATGAAATGGTACCGCAAATATCACCGCGTGTAAGATATGCGGCCTGTTTAAATATGAAAGTGCAGTAAAATATTTGCTCGAAACTTTTCAGTAATTCACAGTTCATAGTATCTATCTAAAAAAAAAGTCACTTCGTCATTTTCTGGGTATACGTATTGAGGGAACTTTTTAGAAACAGGCTTTCGACTTACCACGCTATCGTAAAAGAAGCCTTTAGGATCTTCACTGTTCTTCGTATCCATCCACTGCTGCAAAGGTAAACGAAGCAACACAGGCACTTAATGAAAGTCCTGTTTTGTAAAGGCCTGATCGCATCGAAAAAAAAAAAAAAACAGGCGGCATGGTGTAGTACATCAACCTATATTACGACGGCATGATTGGCCATCAGTTTCCGAGAAACCAGAAACCTGAGGTAGATGTTATTCTTCGGTAATTGGGTTATGACTACTACAAATACTTACAGGGTTCAGGCCTGCAGTGGACAATGGCGTCATTTGGGCTAGGCAATGATACACCGCCTTACAGTAGGCGTCCGAGCCCTGTAGAACATATGGTTGCACAGAAGCTGTGTTAAATGTCCTGATTTAAATAGTGGTGTTTGATAACTTGCGCTATAGTAGAAAAAAGATTATAATAAGGGCACTGCCTGTAAGACATTTGCATGTGATATTGGCTGACGGTTTATGCAGAAAAGACCAAGAACTATTGCTACAAAAAATTATTCTACTAAAAGAATTATTTCTACTCTGATAGTTAGCCAAAGTGTATGCTTACGCGAATTGGTACATAGCTAAATTTTACAAACAGCGTACGGATGACACAACAGAAGGAAGCAAACGGATAGAGCGCTGAAGGCCCACGTACCTGCAGTTCGAGCACGCGCGATTTCTACATTTGTTGCTAAGTTCATCAGATGTCGAGTAATATGGAAATACTGAAGTGGTACGTAGGCTCTCGAAGGAATTTGCGGGTAAAATTAATGTATCACATGTCTCGATGATCAGTTGAGATCATGTGAGCTCATAATTCTGTGCACTAGGTTTCATTGCTCCTCTCAGTAATTCACTTAATGGAAGGTCATTTACGTACCTGACCCGCCACGGTGGTCTAGTGGTAATGGCACTCGACTGCTGACCCGAAGGTCGCGGGATCGAATCCCGGCCGCGGCGGCTGCATTTTCGATGGAGGCGAAAATGTTTGAGGCCCGTGTACTTAGATTTAAGTGCACGTTAAGGAACCCCGGGTGGTCGAAAATTTCGAAGCCCTCCACTACGGCGTCTCTCATAATCATATCGTGGTTTTGGGACGTTAAACCCCAGACATTAATATTATATTTACGTACCTGAGACTCCTTTAGGGGCCCGTACATGTGAAAGCAGAAACGGAATGTGGTGCGCTCTTTGCAGGCTACCTATGTTGAAAAGATTGATTGAAAAAGCGTTTTCTTTTCGTAATGTACTGCACTATTGCGAAGCCTACTTTGTCGCACCTGATCAGAAAAAAATTATTACATGTAGTGCCCTTCCCTGTAGACGGCTCCAAACAGGCAACAACCAATGCAGTGGCAGTTGTCACCTATACCTCTACAACGACGGTTATATGTTTTGCCTGTTATCCTGTCGTGCACGGCTTGATGATTTTTTCCCCCATATCCGGCAACAATGAATATACACAGATGAAGTTGTGCATCAAACATTTACCAGTTTTGTCTCAACAGAGAGAGAAGAAAATCCAGGGCGATTAAGCAGTACCATGTGATCTGTTACTCTACAATGAGGCGAAGTGATGAGGCTACTGAAAAAGAAATATAAGAGATACATCGAGAGGTATAGTTCAACCCGCATTTCAAGGTGCACATTAGGTCTGGACGTGGTCACAGAAACTTGTCTACTACTTATACACTTGAAACGCCTGCATTGCTTTTGCGTCAAAGACGCAGAATCGCAGAATGTTACCATAATCATGGCTTCCCAAAACGGTCTTTATTAAGTGGGTGTGATGCCGCCGTGAGATGATGATGCTGTATGTCATAACGAGAACATCTGCACAGAACTTCTTCTCTGGTTCCTTCAATTCCCGAAGAAACATTGCGAAGCGCAAATAGTTTGCGAGTGAAAACCCCGCCCAAAAATAATATTTACGGTCCATTAGAGCGGAACATTTGGGATCGTAATTGCAACAGCACATAAGGTTCGAATTTAGCTAGGCGGGACGCTAGAGAATTAGGAAATTATTTACAGCTGTCTGTTGACTTATGAGCCATGAAAGGAGGCACTCGTGCAGTGTCACTTCTTGAAACTGTGGTCAAACAATTCGGAAAAATTTTATGGGGGATCGGGAAAACCAGTGAGAGCGGTAAGTTCCAGCAGCGACTGAAATCTTAGAGGTTGTCCTTTAGTACAATATTGATGGTAATTATTTGTCCTCTACAGCATAGTTTCTTCATGACTACTGTTGCGTTGGGCAACCTGCGAACTCTGGATGGCGATCTTTGACTTGCATAATAAAACTTGTCTGCGCGATTGCTCTTGCAGGACGTCTTGTGTAGAATGTCGCAGAACAAGAAGCTCTGCGGCCGTAGATATTCTTACGGGCAAAAATTAAAGTTGCATTGCAGTTGATGAAGCCGAGATGAGAACTGCAATGCAGGTGGTTACCGAGACAAAGCTATCAATATAGTGTCGCGACGTGAAGACAGAGGTCGTAAAGCACACATCGAGAGAAGAGCAGCGGGTCGGTCTTTTTAATACCGCGCGCCAGCGAGTTCTTCTTTCTGTCTCCTGTATAAAGCGTATGCGCCTTTGCGCTGTCGTCTTTCTCGTAGCACGCACGTGGCAATATTGAACCTTTGGTATCCTAAATATTTTTAATAATAGCGGCGTTGCTTGCTCTAAACGTGTTGGAAGGTCTGCTTTCTTATTTCTCCTAGTTATAGTAAACTGCACCTGCTGCTAACAGGGACACCACAAAGGAGTCTCGTTACCGATGCATGACATAATATATTGCTCTTTGTAAACTAACAGACAATATTGCCAAGGAAAGTATAGGGGATGTTATTTGTAGTAATTAGGATAGAAATGTGAAGAAAGTAAAGTGGACAAAAAGGTAACTTGCTGCCGGCAGGAACCGAACCTGCTACCTTCGAATAACGAGTCCGATGCTCTACCACTGAGCTACGGCGGCGGTCATCCCCCCGTCCACATTTATGGGGTATATATGTGCATTTAAACCTAAAGTGGACGGAGGGATGACCGCCGCCGTAGCTGAGTGGTAGAGCATCGGACGCGTTATTCGAAGGTCGCACGTTCGGTCCCTGCCGGCGGCAAGTTATCTTTTGGTTCACTTTACTTTCTTCACATTTATATCCTAATTACTACAAATAACATCCCCTATATTTTCCTTGGCATTATTGTCTATTAGTTCTCATTATTAATGTGCCTAACAAAGAAAAACGAGCCCTTAAAAGTCATATTCTTTCCTTCATTGCTCTTTGAAGAGTCTTGCAAACGTCTAACGACGTACTATCCAGCTCAGTGTGAGCTACACCATACGAGCGCGTGGCCAAGCCTACTGCAAGGTTGTACAGTGGCGCGATCATGCGGTATTTTCCAGTTATCGGTAGAGAGTTTGGCTGTTCCTACAAGGACGCATCGCTCCCACTTGTTTGCTTTCGCCCTCTTTTATTTGAAGGAACTTCTTTCCAGTTATTTTGCTTTATTGAAGAAAAAGTTCGAAGTTTGGGCGTCAAGCCACGGCGGCACTTATCATTTTCGAACCTGATAATAAGCCAGGGCATAACGCGGGCGAGCGTGAAAGCAAGTGGAGGCGATGCGCACTCGCAGGAACAGCCAGTACCTCCCCTGATAACGCGAAAACATTTCACGATGGGCGCCACTGTACAACCTTGCAGTGCGTTTGGCCATGCTCTCCCGCGGTATAGCTCATACTGAGCACGATTGTACCTTACAACATTTGTGAAGGCGAGAAAGCCATCTTGTTATCAGAAATACGGCAGAAAGTTTCGAATATGCGCTTTTAGTCTGAACCAAGAGCGCGGGCTACACTCGCGGACAATTTTTCTTGGCAATGAAGGAAAGGCTACGGGGGCGGAGCTACTGCACATGTAGCGCTCCGCGAAGTAGTCCAGTTCGGCGGCGTTTCGAATTTATTTTTGGTTTGTGAACCTTCCGTACCTCCTTTGACGGCCATTTGATTATTCGAGCGGCCGTCACAGGCTTACACAGCCATTTGTTAGTGAAATGCGTCACAAGCTCCCACGGCGTGTCGTCGGAAAAGCAGGAGGGTGACGAGCGCCCACCTAAAGACGAAAACGCCATTTTGACTGTGAGGTGCACTTAAAAGGTGTGACGTTTTCACAGGTGCAAAAACGCGAAATGACACCGCTTAACGCAAAACAAATATAAATATCTCCTTGGTGCGCGCTAACCCTCTTTTCAAACAGTGCCTCGTAGAAAATGAAGTAATGCTGTCTTTTTTTATTCTCACGCAGAAAACACGGACGCAAGTGTGGGACTATAATCTTCAGCGGTAACACACGCGTAGCTCGGCTCTCTAGCCTTCCCTTCATTGCCAAGAAAAGTTGTCCGCGAGTATAGACATGCCGAAATTCTCTCCTGCGCAACGCCGCGATGAGCGCTAGCGCATGCGCGTCCCCCCCCTCTCTCTCCTCTCCTACGCTGCCCCCCTCACGCACGCCTGTCGACCACGTTCCCCGCTCGCCCTGTGTGAATTACCGGCCAGGCTAGAGGGAAGACAAGACGCGCGTAGCGTTCCTCTTCGCGTTCCACGACGCGAGGTCGGTAGCATGCCCAACGAACGTCAACGGAACGCGATTGTGCAAGTGCTCCGGCTTCGCATTGCCGCATGGTTGCCTTTAGCGGGAAATGGTGTAATTTTTAAGGCGAAATCCTTTAAAGTCTCATACTCGCGGCGTCCGTTCGTCCGTCCATCCGTCCGTTCGTGCCCTGGAATTATGCCAGCTGTGGCCTCTCCTCCTCAAACTCTCAGCAGTCACCTGATGGCACAGCGGCGCATAGCAACAGCTGTACCACGGCCGCTTTTTTATGTAGCGGCCGTGCCTGTACGTTGCTCCTTAAGGAGCGCGTTGGAATTGTTGAATTGTTGGAGCAACGCGCGTTGGAATTCCAACGCGCGTTGCGCAATTGTTCCGCGACGCGGCAGCGGCGTCCGTCCGTGAACGCGCAACAGCCAAGAATGATGATTCCCCCGATACCAAGGCATAGTCAGTCGAATGGCCACAGGCTTTCGCCGAACACACTTTGGAATTTATAAAGTGTCCGTCAGTTTTATATTCTTGCGATGTTAATGCGCTGGTGACATGAAACATTGCCCTCAGCACGCGATGCCCGCTGGACCACTTTCGAACTGCCAGAGTACATTTGCTTGGTTTTGAAAAGAGATGTGGCTACTTAAAAGGGCGAGTCAAGCCATTTTTCCTAAGGAATATTGCTACATAAATGCGTGTGTGGGCCAACTTAAATACGCCCTGAGAGTACAACACCCGGTGCACCAACTTCGCAGAAAACTTGTATTTCGATGCGATAGAAAGAGCGCATTTCTCCACCAGCTTCGCAGCAAGCTGAGCAGCCTTTGCCTTCTGTACTACTCCTGTAAGAAAGTTAGGATATAATTATAGTGATTAGAATTATTCAACAAGTAATATGATTGTTTTTGAATGAAAAGCTCAGTATCATCGGAAAGGCTAAGTTAATGTCGACGCCAAGGTGTTGTGTGTTTAGAGAAACTGTGGACGATTGAGAGCGCTGTGAACGCTACTCTAGGACAGCAGTAACATGCCCCGAATGTTATTGCACTGTAATTATCAGCATATTGCGATTAAAAGGGTGCGTTTAGAAAAAAAATAGACAACTTAGAGTACTAGGCACTCTAATATGCACTATCTAAATTGAGCCGACTTATCTGCTATATCAATCAAAGCGTGCATTCCATTACAGGTGAAATGTACAAGCATATCGTCAATTAACGCAGGCCAACATTCATTAATCTCTTTTGATGGCCACGTATGCAGGTCTGATCTTGCAGAGGGAACCGCTCAACCCACGTGACCATCTCAGTCACGTATGTACTATTAGTGATGCCCTGTGTAAAGTACATGCTATAGTCTGGAAGCTAGATCCTTTACTGTTAAGCTGCATATGTCTAGGTTTCCATATATTTTTCTTGTGCGCCAAACCGTAAGTCCCATTAGTGAAAGAAAATAAATTTTCAAGCTAGATTTTGATTTGAACCAGGGCCCCACGCTATGCGAGTTTAAACAGTCGTCTACACTGGATACTAAGGCCTACTTGCAGAAAGTAAATATCAATATGAACCATATGAATGCGTTATACCGGTGGTGCAAAAAAATGTGTAAAAGGGAGCGCCTTCCGTGAAGGCTTCATGACTTTCATGGTGGTAGAGTGAAAGCCGTGTGCAGGGGAAGACGTAAAGGCGACATTTTGAATTGCACACTTCGGGAAAATGCCAGCTTTGCGAAAATTTGATACCAAAGATGCATTTTGGTGGTCGCGCGATGCGCCTTTTCGGGTGCCGGTCAAGAAACTGACGAACGTTAGAAAGAACACACCGTCTCCGCATCGTCCAAAGCCGAGCGAAACAAAAAAGTAAGTTTCTCTACAAGGGCGAATCAATGAATGCGATAACAACCATTTGGAATGGTATACGAAACAAGTCTAGCGGCTAACTGCACTAGTATTCGATCTAGCGTAACTATACAAAATGCTGGAATAAGCCAGTACGGCCGCTCCAGGAGCGAAACGGCTTTATGCTGTCTGTCCATCGACCTAGATCTGTCGCTTAAACGCGAAGTAAGCGTTAAGGGCCCAGCGCATGCAAATCTATGTTGCGTCTACATGTCTCAGTCGAGATACTTCACGCGAGCGCGCCCTTTTGATCAAAGTTCGGGGTTTCTGCCCGAGTGACGCAGCCACCCTACCGGTACCCTTTCACGCTCCTTCACGCGACGGAGCTGGCCGGCACATTTCATCGCGACCTGAGCTTTCGCCAGGTTTCGCTCGCACATGGAACGTGTTACGCGCGGGGTGATGGTATCAATTTGCGAAAATGCGCCTGGATTGTTCATACAATTTCTAGCAGAATTATAAATGTGTTCATAGCATTGTTGGAAATTCTTTGTCGTCTCTGTGTCGTCTGCTAAAGAGGTACGGTGATCATCCAACCTCAAAGAATGGAGTGGCTCCTCACTTTTTAACCCTAGATGCCTCATCAGACGCGAAAATGGACCATCAACACGAGTGAAGCAAAAAATCATCATCGCGTGATGACATCATCATGTAACGTCATCATGGCGTCACAGATCGAGAACGTTCGTGATGTCACCGTGATGTCACATGACGACGTCATCTCATGACATCGTCGCTTTTTCAAAGGTAAGCCGATCCAGGAAGCAGGGCACAACCATGTGAGGTGCAGAAACTTGCAATGCCTCCGATCCTGGAGGCCCTGCAAAACCACGTTAGGTGCAGAAAGCTTTCGGAAGGGGGAGATTGAGAAGAAAAAAAAGAGATGGCATTCGCCTTCGAGTCGTCTTACCCGAATGCATCAGCGACCTTGTGAGTTTTTATTCCGTCTACTTTTTTTTGCTGTCGCCAGCACTTTACCCTGGACTGGATTAAATGTGCACGCTGGTAGTTGTTACGGCAGGCGCTTCTCATCGAGAATATTGTCACGTGGTCGTGACGTCGACGAAGACAGCAGTCGGCGTTTGCAGAATGAAACTGTTTATTTGGGCCGAACTTGTGGCCGGGAAAATGAGAACTAGAACTACAGCAATACACGCTGTACAATGATAGCGGCGAACAGGGCGTCGTCCGTCGATCAACTGACAAGCGGTCACGCGCGTCGGCTTTTATACAGGCGCTATCGAACTTTCCAGCAATATCGCTGGTGGCGGCGTTATCTCTAGACAAAGCTGGAACATTCGCGTGCGGGGCGCAATCTTAACAAACCGATCTACTACAATCGCTACGCTTCTAGAACACTACTTCGCGGACAGCGTCGAGCGTTGATAACCGTCCCTGCCGGTCAAACCCGAATACATCAAAACAAGACAAGAAGTGGGCGTGGCATTGCCCCCCTCTGAATAGCATCGTCCCGATGCTTGTGAAAGAACATAGAAGAGAAAAAAAAAACAAGTGCATACACAAATAAATTACAATAACAAAGGAAAAAAAAGTAGAGTCCCCAGGCTCGCTAACGCGCAAAAAACGGCTTAAGGCGCACGACATGGACGACTTCAGGTCGCGCACGGCGCCGCTGAGAGTTCGTAATGCCGTCAGGGACAACCTCATAGTCGAGTGCGCCGAGGCGTCGAAGTACCCTGTACGGTCCGAAGTATCGTCGAGGAAGCTTCTCACTAAGTCCTCGTCGGCGTATTGGCGTCCATACCCATACACGGTCACCGGGTTGGTATTCCATGTGGCGTCGGCGAAGGTTGTAGCGGCGGCTGTCAGTCGTCTGCTGGTTCTTGATCCGTAGGCGGGCGAGCTGTCGTGCTTCTTCGGCGCGCTGTAGGTACGTGGTCACGTCGATGTTTTCCTCGTCGGTCACGTTTGGTAGCATGGCGTCGAGCGTCGTTGCCGGGCTCCGTCCGTAGACCAACTTGTATGGCGTCATCTGCGTCGTTTCCTGTACGGCCGTGTTGTACGCGAAGGTCACGTACGGAAGGATGGCGTCCCACGTCTTGTGTTCGACGTCGACGTACATGGCCAGCATGTCGGCGATGGTCTTATTTAGACGCTCGGTGAGGCCGTTGGTCTGTGGGTGGTACGCGGTGGTGCGGCGGTGGCTTGTGTGGCTGTATTCCAAGATCGCCTGAGTCAGGTCAGCCGTGAACGCCGTACCTCTGTCGGTGATGAGAACCTCTGGGGCGCCGTGTCGAAGGACGATGTTCTCAACGAAGAACTTGGCTACCTCAGCGGCACTGCCTTTGGGCAGGGCTTTTGTTTCGGCGTAGCGGGTGAGGTAGTCGGTAGCCACGACGATCCATTTATTTCCGCAAGTCGACGTTGGGAACGGCCCCAGGAGGTCCATCCCGATCTGCTGGAATGGTCGCCGAGGAGGCTCGATCGGCTGAAGGAAGCCTGCTGGTCTTGTGGGCGGTGTCTTCCGTCGCTGACAGTCTCGGCACGTCCTTACGTAGCGAGTGACGTCGGCGGCAAGGCGCGGCCAGTAGTACTTTTCTTGTACTCGTGCGAGCGTTCGGGAAAATCCGAGGTGTCCAGCCGTTGGGTCGTCGTGCAGGGCATGCAAAATTTCTGGTCGCAGTCCCGAAGGTACAACGATAAGGTAGCTGGCTCGGGCCGGAGTGAAGTTCTTCTTTACGAGGACGTTGTTTTTCATGGAAAATGATGCCAATCCTCGCCTGAATACTTTTGGGACAACGATGGTCCTGCCCTCCAGGTATTCCACTAGACCCTTCAGTTCCGGGTCGGCTCGCTGTCGTTCGGCGAAGTCTTCGGTACTTATGGCTCCCAAGAAGCTGTCATCATCCTGGTCGTCGGGCGTTGGTGGGTCGACGGGGGCACGAGACAAGCAGTCGGCGTCGGAGTGTTTCCTTCCGGACTTGTACACGACAGTAACGTCAAATTGTTGAAGTCTTAGGCTCCACCGTGCGAGGCGACCTGAAGGGTCCTTCAAGTTAGCTAGCCAACACAAGGCGTGATGGTCGCTCACAACTTTGAAGGGCCTGCCGTAGAGGTAGGGGCGAAACTTTGACGTAGCCCAGATGATGGCGAGGCACTCCTTTTCTGTTGTGGAATAGTTCACCTCTGCTTTAGACAGCGACCGGCTAGCATAACTGATAACCCTTTCCAGTCCGCCCGTCCGCTGCACAATGACGGCGCCGAGTCCTATGCTGCTTGCATCGGTGTGAATCTCCGTATCGGCGTATTCGTCGAAATGCGCAAGTATCGGAGGTGTCTGCAGGCGTCGTTTCAGTTCATGAAATGCGTCGACTTGCGCTGTTTGCCACCTGAATTCGACGTCGGTCTTGGTGAGCTGCGTTAGTGGCTCGGCGATACGTGAAAAGTCTTTGACAAAGCGTCTGTAATAGGCGCACAAGCCGAGAAATCGGCGCACGGCCTTCTTGTCGGTGGGTGGCGGGAAAGCGGCGATGGCAGCTGTTTTCTGCGGGTCTGGGAGCACTCCAGTCTTGCTGATCACGTGACCCAAAAACAAGAGCTCCTCGTACGCGAAGCGGCACTTTTCTGGCTTCAGGGTGAGCCCGGAGTTTCTTGATTGCTTGAAGTACGGATTGAAGTCGCTGGAGGTGTTCGTCGAAGTTCGAGGAATACACAACGACGTCGTCCAAGTAAACAAGGCAAGTCTGCCACTTCAAGCCAGCTAATACAGTATCCATGACTCGTTGGAAAGTCGCAGGTGCCGAGCAAAGACCGAAAGGCATGACCTTAACTCGAACAGGCCGTCCGGTGTTATAAAGGCGGTCTTTTCTCGGTCTCTCTCGTCGACTTCAATTTGCCAGTAGCCGGTCTTGAGGTCCATCGACGAAAAGTAATTCGCGTTGTGGAGTCGATCCAGGGTGTCGTCTATCCGTGGGAGAGGGTACTCATCCTTCTTTGTGATTTTGTTCAGGCGACGATAATCGACGCAGAAACGTAGGGTCTCATCCTTCTTCTTCACTAACACCACGGGAGACGCCCACGGGCTGTTGAACGGCTGGATGATGTCGTCGTGTAGCATTTCATCGACTTGTTTCTTAACGGCCTCCCGTTCCCGCGTCGAAACCCGGTAGGGACTCTGACGGAGTGGTCGAGCATTTTCTTCTGTTATGATGCGGTGCTTAGCAAGGGGCGTTTGTCGGATCCGCGATGACGACGAGAAACAGTCCCTGTATTCCTGCAGAAGGCGTCGAAGCTGTTGCTGTTGGCGAGCGGGACGACTTGGGTTTACGTCGAAGGGTGGCTCAGGGATCGTCGTCGTAGCTTCGTCAGAATCCGAAAATGCAAACGCATCGCTGACGGCCGAGATTTCTTCGATGTATGCAATCGTCGTGCCCCTGCTCAGGTGTCTGTATTCCTGGCTGAAGTTCGTTAGCATCACGCTTCCTTTTCCTTCATGCAACCGAGCAATGCCCCTTGCGACGCAAATGTCACGACCTAGCAGCAAACGCTGATCGCTCTCGATGACACCTTCGATGTCTTCAGCGTTTTCGGTGCCGACGGAAATAAGGACGCTGGAACGCGGCGGAATGGTCACCTGCTCTTCTATCACATTCAATGCATGGTTCCCTGGCGTCACGCGGGGCGGGAGCGCTTTATCTGAGGTTAGTGTTATCGACTCGGACCTCAGGTCGATGACGGCGCCGTGTTCACTTAGGAAGTCCATTCCAAGTATTGCATGCCTGGAGCAGTTTTGTAGGATTACAAAGCTCGCAGGATAAGTCCGGTTATTGATGGTGACTCTCGCCGTGCAGACACCAAGCGGCGTTATCAGATGGCCTCCAGCGGTGCGGATTTCGGGGCCTTCCCAAGCGGTCTTAACCTTCTTCAGCTTCGCGGCGAACGGTCCACTGATGACAGAATAGTCGGCTCCGGTGTCGACGAGAGCTGTGATGTTGTGGCAGTCGATAAGGACGTCGAGGTCGCTAGTTCGTCGTCTTGCATTGCATCAGGTCGTGGCGTCGGGTCACGGCTACGTCGGTTTGTTCCGCTGCTTCCCCGTTGCGTTGTCAGGTCCACTTCGGTCCGCGAGGCTTCGTCGTCAGGGCTCTGTCTGGTTCGCGTCGGGTCTTCAAGGTTTCGTCGTGGCGTCGTCGTCGGCGGCGGAGGATCTTCGATATTTCGTCGTACAGCAACCGCACCTCCATCGGTTGCTGCCCTTTGTTTTCCGGATACGGGCTAGGCGACCGGCCCCGGAACGGGCCAGTGTACTGGCGGCGTTGGGGAGAGGCGTAGCGGCCTGGCGACGGCGATCGGGAAGGTCCTCGGGGGGTCCAATGCGCTCCTGCCAGATAGTCGGCGATGTCACGTGGTCGTTCACCCTGCTGTGGACGCGGCGCGTCGATGGCGAACCCACGCAGTCCCATCCGTCGATACTGGCAGCGGCGGTAGGTGTGGCCAGCTTCTCCGCAGTGGTAGCAGAGTGGACGATGGTCGGGGGGCGCGCCAAACGTCGGTCTTCCTCGGCGTGTATCGCTGGCCGGTTGGCGGGTGGTATGGCGTCGGTGGTGGCGGCGGTGGTGCCTGGCGGCGGAACTGCTGGGGCGGCGCGGCGTCATGACGCGGGCGAGGAGGGGGCGCGTTGCGTCGGGCTGCAGCAGCATAACTCATTGCTTGAAGCTGCGGCGGTGCCGGCTGAGGAACACCCAGTGACTCTTTGATTTCCTCGCGGACAATGTCTGCGATGGAATCCACTTGAGGCTGCGGCGAAGGTAACAGCTTGCGCAACTCCTCCCGCACGATCGCTCGGATGGTTTCGCGCAAGTCGTCGGTGGCTAGTGAGTGCACTTCGGAATAGGTTGCAGACAGCGGAGAGCGGTTGTACTGTTTCGTCCGCATGTCCAATGTCTTTTCAATAGTCGTAGCCTCGGTGAGGAATTCGGCGACCGTCGTGGGCGGGTTTGCGGACAAGTCCCGCGAAAAGTTCTTGTTTGACACCCCGCATGAGCAGGCGAACTTTTTTGTCTTCCGCCATCGCAGCGTCGGCCTGACGGAAAAGTCGAGTCATCTCTTCCGTGAAGATGGTGACGTTTTCGTTTGGCAGCTGCACCCGGGTCTCCAGCAAAGCAGCGGCCTTTTCCTTGCGGACGATGCTCGCGAAGGTATTGAGGAACGTCGTCCGAAAGAGGTCCCAGGATTGAAGGCTCGATTCATGGTTCTCGAACCACGTCTTCGCGGCGTCTTCTAAGGAGAAGTAGACGTGGCGCAGCTTCTCTTCAGTGTCCCAGTGGTTGAATGCGGCGACACGCTCGTACGTCTCCAGCCAGCTCTCCGGGTCTTCAAAAGACGATCCACGGAAAGTTGGTGGCTCCCTTGGCTGTTGCATTACTACCGTTGTAGGTGGCAGTTGGTCTGTCATCGTCTCGGCGGTAGATGTGACGGTCTTCGGCTGCCTGGCGTTTTCGGGAAGGAGCCCGTACTCTGGTTGTAGTCCCTTCTGCCGGCGGCTGGTTCGAGGATCCGGGTTGACCTTAGAGTCGTCTTCTTCGCGGCTTGGGCTTGGGTCAGCGCTCCGCGGTGGCGTCCGGATCATGAAGCAGCACCTCCACCAGATGTCACGTGGTCGTGACGTCGACGAAGACAGCAGTCGGCGTTTGCAGAATGAAACTGTTTATTTGGGCCGAACTTGTGGCCGGGAAAATGAGAACTAGAACTACAGCAATACACGCTGTACAATGATAGCGGCGAACAGGGCGTCGTCCGTCGATCAACTGACAAGCGGTCACGCGCGTCGGCTTTTATACAGGCGCTATCGAACTTTCCAGCAATATCGCTGGTGGCGGCGTTATCTCTAGACAAAGCTGGAACATTCGCGTGCGGGGCGCAATCTTAACAAACCGATCTACTAAAATCGCGACGCTTCTAGAACACTACTTCGCGGACAGCGTCGAGCGTTGATAACCGTCCCTGCCGGTCAAACCCGAATACATCAAAACAAGACAAGAAGTGGGTGTGGCAATATATAGAGTGACACGACCAATCTGGCAGCCGGCGCTGATGACATCTGGAGCCCAGTTCGTTACCGCGCGAACCGTAGAGCAGTGGAATTGTGCTTATACAAAAGTGATGCTGGGCCGCGCAAGGCGAGTTGTTTGCTGCGCTGACCTGTCACGTAGGTGAACTGTGACGCGCTTTCTTTATACCGTGAATGAAAGCATATATCACTGTGATGACCGCGTGGGCGGACCATTCCTCTCTGCAAGAACACCACTCCGCCGCAATGGCGTAGCCAAGGGGGGGGGGTCAGTAGTCCCATTCCCGCAGTGTTTTCATCTTGCATGTGTATATTGCACGCTCACATACAAACGCACGTGAGAATATACATAAAGTATGGTTGACCCCTCCGCCCAACCGTCCGAAAAAGATTTCTGGCCATACTCCTGCTCCACGTGTACGCGCTCTAAGAACGCTGGTGTTTTGAACAATGCTAGCAGCAGAGAACAATCGTTTCGTACTACAGTGCTTATTTGGGCCAGTTGGTACATGTGCTTAGAAAACGAGAACAAGCGCGTACCACAGGACGACAGGACAGAGACGGACCAATCAGTGCTTGGTTGTAAGTCAGTTGCTTGGTCCCGCTAGGTCCTACTGTCCTGTGGTGCACGCTGTTTCTCGCTTTCTAGGAAATGTTTCGTCGTGCTTCTCTCTCTCATTCAGCGTTTGCGTAGGGCGCATATTGTTGACGATTGGTTGATTAGGTCAGACTGTTGGAATAGCTGGTCCTGGAATTAACTAAATAAAATTAGCGCAAACGAACCCGGACACAAAGACGACCTTGTCTGCCTTACCTTTGTAGCCGCCTAATTGCACTTATTTCTCTTCGTAAACAAAAAAGGACGATTGGCGGGATCACTTCAAAAACTTATCAGGAACTGTAGTATAGTGCTGCTACTGGATCAATAGAGGCTATACAGTACCTATAACGATACGATAATTTAAGATTGAAGTACAAGAACCGGCGGTCCATGTGATATAGTGCGCATGCATCGCAATGAGTGCCTTGTGGCCTACTCTTACCTGTTGTTTCTTCATACACGTCGAACGGAAGGCTGTTGCACATGACTAGAAAAAACAGCAATACGCAGAGGGACCGGTACAGAGCGAAGGTTGCCAAGGGCCCTTCTTGAAGATTGGAATTTTATTCAAGCGTTCAGATAGGTAAGAGCTACTATGGAGACTGCATACGGAACATGCCATCAATAAAAAAAAAGTAACTGGGGCGGTTTCACTTAGACCTGCATTACCTTCGAATAAAAGCATGGTGAAGCCGCTGCACAAACAGAGGTGTCGCTGGGAAGTCAAATAAGAAACCATGCTGTGGATTGTTTGGTGACATCTCGCGCAATAAATGATTATTGGATGATTAAGGAGTACAGTGAGATTGTCTGCGGAGAAAAGTAATATATCTGGGTCATAAGAAGTATTTTTCATTTCGCTGGTATGCGTTTCTGCTCATAAGTTTTTACAGTCTGGGTCGAGGTTCGGAAAGGAACAACGGGCGCGGCGTTCGCCTTATCAAAGACGGCAACTCATCTCTTCCGCGTGCCGCTGTGGAAAATAGCTGATTTACTGTGAAGCCGATGCGCATAGGGCCGCGTCCCCACGCTATGAGACGGTCCGCGCACGCAGTTTTTTCGTTCGAGGCACCGTTGACGGCACTGCAATACGACAATGCATTAGCGCTGTCACGTGCTGTATATTTTATATTTCGCGAGTTTTATTTAAATGCAGGAATAATTCAGGATACACCATTTATGTTGCCATAAGAAATTCGATCTTACGTTTCTAAATTCCCTCTACAGCGTAACAAAACGCACTTCGTGCTAGAGTTAATGAGAAGGTGTTTGCGGAACTGAGCTCTGTTAATTAATTAGGCGCAATATAACAATACTCTAAGAGTTACCACGTGACTGGAGGCCATGTCTCAATGTCTCGTTGCTTTCACCCAGCTGCGGCTCACCACTTTTTTAAAACCCCTGGCACACACACACACACACTCACATGTGTGTGTGCGTGCATTACTAAAAGTTTAAAAGATTACTGTTGTAGCTGGCAGGCAGCTTAGAATCAGCATGCAAAATGCCGCCCGGAATACTCTTGAATCAAGTGTGATGAGCAGAAACGATCCAGTATAATAATGAAGGCGTATAATTTTATTTATTTACCCTTTCCTAAAACAAAGTGTCCCGGACCCATTTTATTCCAGCGAGGGCGATGGCAGAATCTTCAGAAAAGATGCTGTGCTTCCTCGTGCAGTTCTGAAAGAGGAATTGCTATGAGTTTTCTAATCATGGTTTACTATCTTTACCTTTAGTGAAAGGCAGTTTATGCGTCTACAGAAACACACAAATGCGCAGCTACAACGAAACCGTCAACATAACTACTCAAATGTGTGCAAATCCTAGTATACCTAATGTATCACGTGAATGAAACCCGCCTGTACCTACATCATTTGAGCTGAGGCCAGCGCCGTTTCTGTTGGCGAAACCCAGGTTACGCGTTACACTCCGGTTACGCTCTACACCTGTGGTACGTGTTCCTTGCAAAAAATCTTGAGAAATTATTGAAACATAGCCCAATATTGACATATTGTATTGAAGAGTTATTGTCATTATGTTGAAGTATCATTGCGCTCATTCTTGACGCTTATTGAAAATTGGTGACCGAAATTTCGTCGAAATTCTGTTAAATAAGAAGGGGTTCAATCGTTGTGGATTGATTTTTCAATGTTCATTATGCATTGAGAATTCATGGCGATGGTTTTGGTCAATAGCTATTGGCTTAAAATTGAAGCAGCATTAAAATTTTCTGATGCAAGTACGTTGTACAATATATTGTAATAGTTGTTGATTTATTGTAGACTATTTAAGTGAAAGCACTGCTGCCTCAATATGTCACTGCCCCAGTTTAGTGAATGATTAAGACGTCATCGAAAAGCAGATTGTCATTTTTGGTAAGATCGTCATTCAAATTTCAAGACGAGCCACTCAAGTACTGCAAGTCTTTTTAGACGTTATACAGGTTCGGTGTATTAAACCAGGGCTGGGCAGTATCGCGATACAAGAGTATCGCGATACTCTTGTATCGCGATAGTATTTCAGAGATACTTTTGGAGTATCTGTATTTCCTGTATCGAGATACTTTTGAAAAATAGATTTGTACCTCAGTAGTGAAATACTTTTACGATGTATCACTTGCATCGCGATACAATGCAGGACAGGGGTATCTCGTTACATTTTCTTTTTCTCGGAAATGAGTTCACGCGTGTTTCCAAGGGGGTATGACGGTTTGTGTTTTCATTTGTTTTTGTGCCAAGACAAGCAAAGGCGCGCTGCCTGTCGCCGACAGAAAGGGCGGCGATGGTTTCCGCTCAAGCACCGAATGGCCCAACAGACGCAACAGACGGCAGAATCGCGGAGGCAGTGTTGTCGGCCTCTGCCGACGAAAGTCGATGTCTCTCAAGGCCAGTGCAGCTCGCCTAGTTTTTTTCGGGAGGCCAGCCATTACTTCGTGACCCCCCGCGCGGATACCGCCTTGAAACAAGGCTTTGCAATGCTTCGTGTGCGTTCAGTTCTCAAAGCGGCGGCACTTCTAAAAGCAGTTCCCATAGTCGCGGTGGAAGTGACTAGACGATGGCTATCTTGGTCGCGGTTTCAGCCACCTCTCCAGCGTGACAGGTTGCCTTCCTAAGTGATCACAAGCGTGAAATGGTCTTTTGTGGAACAAGGCTCACCCACTGCCGGAGGCGACTTTGCCTGTTGCGGCTTGCTTAAATGGGTGCTGGTGGCGTCGGTGGTGGTGACACCTTTATTGAAGAGTGACCCTTTCGGCCTAGGCGACTAGTGCTTGCTGTAGTTTCTGATGTGGCGCTCTGAGCAAGTGTCCCTGTTTGCACGTCTGTGTAGAGAGCTTGTATGAGCGACTTGGGAGGGTTTACACCCTCTCACCCCAAAGAACGTGATTTTAGGAAGCCAGTTTTCGGATTGTGCAATTTCGACATATTGGGCTCCATTGCACGTATGTGATTATGACCGGCCTATATGGGCAGCGGAATCCTCAGCCATCTGATCCGGCGCCGACCGGGCCAGACGGCTGAGGATTCCCAAGGTGGGGACCGACATGGACTTCTGAGCGGTCACAACAACGCACGTGAGGGAGGAAGTGTTTCGGTATCTAGATGGCCCGAGAAGAAATGTCGCCGCGCTCCAGGGCTATCCGGCTATGAATGCGGTATTTATTCACTCTAACACGAATTCGTGCCCGTCTGCAGCGCTAGATAGACTTTTTCTTTCACGAGTCTTGTGCTGAGGCCGAATCGACGCTGTTTGGAAGACAGCCTATTTGAGATGCTCACACAGGAACCTACTCAGCAAAGCAGATCTTATGTGCAAAGTAAATTCATACTTTTTCTTAATTCACTGGTGTTCATTAGTTACTCGAGCGATTTGCTTAAACTATGCTATTTCCAGCATAGCTCATTTAATTGTCACCAAGCATGTCGATTTCGGTGCCCAATGCCTGTACTTTTTTATTGCGATTGATATGTGTAATTATGTCATTATTACTATTTATGTACTTCGTAAGCCGCCCCCCTCTCTGTGATGTCTTAATGGCGCTGAGG
Organism: Rhipicephalus sanguineus; assembly: GCF_013339695.2. Classification (NCBI taxonomy): domain Eukaryota; kingdom Metazoa; phylum Arthropoda; class Arachnida; order Ixodida; family Ixodidae; genus Rhipicephalus; species Rhipicephalus sanguineus. The sequence continues at coordinate 68,808,737 of NC_051183.1, read as the reverse complement.
GTGTTGTAATAAATAAACTGAACGTTTCAATGCACTGCAACTTTATTTACACCATTATGCTGCACTTATAAATGTCCTTTGCGGAGTGCGAGCATCCTTGAAATAAAAAAAAGAAGTATTCTAGTATCTGTATTGCTGTATCTGTATTCCGGAATACTTTTTTCGTCATATTGCAAAAGTATCTCCGAAATATCCCGTTACGTTTAAGGCGATTGTATCTCAGTATTTGTATTTTAGGCTTCCGGTCCACGTATTTCGATATCTGTATTCTGGAATACTTTTCCGAGTATCTCTGCTCAGCCCTATTTAACCCCTAGAAATCCATTATCTTAAGAATTTAGTCTCACGAATATCATTGAAAGCACGTAGAGCGCTTTCTAGACCTGCGCAAGCAAAACTTTTTAACAAACAAACTCTGTAAGCTGGATGCAAAAACTTTGATGTGCACAAGTAATGGTCTGTTCACCCCCCCCCCCCCCCCGGAGTTCTACTATGAACCCCAAGACGTGCGGATGGCTCCAAATTTTTCACTTTAGTGGCTTTTTATAGAAACGCAGGCTTTTCGGCATGGGACCCTCTCGTGAGGCGCATAATGCCTCTGTTTTTATAACAGATGGATTATAAACATCCTTAGAATGTGTAGAATCACTAATATTGAGTTGTACTATGATTAATACTCATAATGGTAAGGTAAGTGCCTTAACTCTCCGAATATTCAACCCTTGTTCAATAATTTTACTATGGCGGTTGCACGTGAATATAAGTATTACGTCCATGAACAGCCTGTGTGACACTTTTTCATTAGCTGTAATAATTCTTTATCGTAATCTTCAGGAAGGGCAAATTCAAGCATCCGTTAACAAATAAACTGCATCAGCTTTCGCGACGTTACGCTTCCACTTACAACGCCATCGTAGTAAAGGCCTCGCGGATCTTCAAGATTCTTCGTGTCTATCCAGTCCTAAGAAGCGAAACAAAGTGAGTCAGGAAATCATACAGAGTTCAGATTTTTACTAACGTCACTGTGTCACACATGATAAGCTGATCACATGATAAACTGGTCAAATTGATCACATGATAAGCCATAGAGTCGTTGAAGTTTAACGAGAGCTCTGCGGAGGACGGAACACAAGCAGAAGAAATAGACAGGACGAGCGAAGTCTTATGCAGTCGTATTCATTTTACGACGTAACGTTATAGCTACAACTTCGTGAGAAACAAGAACTGTAAAAATATTGCCATAGTAGAGTGCTGAAAAGCGTTTGCAACAATTATACTGAAGCTACCATGAATACTCACAGGATTTAGGACGACAGTAAATACCGATGCCATTTTGGCGATACACTCGTACACCTCCTCCCGGTAGGCGTCAGGTCCCTGTAGAGAATATGTGTGCACAAAAGCCGCGGCAATATGTAACGGCTGTAAAGGTGCTCCTGCCTTACTGATGCGGGTCATAAATATTTTTGAACCGGTATAATAATAATAATAATAATAATAATAATAATAATAATAATAATAATAATAATAATAATAATAATAATAATATTAATAATAATATAAATGCGCGTGCGTATAAAAATGTCCAGGTCATGTGAGCATGATTATCCACTGAATAAGCAATGGCAAGTACAGAGTACATCAATCATGCAGACCTATTCTTTAACTTAATTGAACTAAAACCAACAACTGCCAATGTTTGCAGTTTTTTGGAACCTGATATCAGCTTCACCTTCTGATAATTGGCCTTCTTTTACCGTTGGAATACTGGTTATCAGCTGTAGTAATCTCGATGACATTCGCAGGCAGTTAGCTTTTTGGTTGGAATTTGTCCGAGCAGAAGCGTTTTTCAATGTTGCTTAGACTGTTTGATCTATGTCTCTTTGATTGAGGTTCTTTGATCTATGTCTGCAGATTTATGACGATCAATCTTTTTTCCAGTCCAGACGGTTGCGTCTTGAGAAACAGTGTGTGCATGAAGGTTATGTAGACCTCTAAATGTCATTCGGTCATTATTGTCCACGAAAAATCCTTTGCAGTATGTATTATCACATATATGCCAAGAAAAAGAGCAAAGCTTGGAATTCCTCACCGCAGTACCTATGCGATAAATGCTGCCGTGGATACAACTGCCTCCAGATCTACCCATTTTTGGTATCTCCACCGTAAGAACGATCCCCTTCACTAAAGTGCGTTGGTGGGCTAGTTGGTTGTTCATGCTTAAATAAACATTCCAGTTGAAAGTCAGCACTGTGTGTGTGTTTGCGTGTTCCTTCTCCGTCCGCGTCCAGTCGCGCTGTAGAAACTAAACCCCTTCACTAACTCATTATGCAAAGACCAGCCATTATTACCCAGTAAAAAAAAGTAGCAGAGAGAGGGTGAAATTCCCAGATAAGAAAATGACACGCGTGGCCTTGCTTGTGTAACGCTGTCAATATTGCCACATCCGCATCTTGTTTTCTTTGGACGTATTCGGGTTTGGCCGCAAGGACGGTTAGCAACGCTCGACGTTGACCGCGCAGCAGCGTTTGAGAAGCTTCGCGATTGTAGTAGATCACTCTGTTAAGATTGCGCGCAGGACGCGAACAGGGTAGATTTTTCCAGAGCTTGCACGACCACCCGTGATAAGAGTGGAAAGTTCCATGTGTGATGTATAAAAGACGGCGCGTCTCAGCCATGATCAGTTACATCAATCGCCGACGCTGTGTTCGCCGCTATCAGTGTAGAGTGTGTATTGCTGTAATTTCACTTTCCGTTTCCCGGCCACAAGTTCGGCCAAATAAAGAGTTTCGTTTTGGTCACGCCGACTGCTGCCTTCATCGACATCACAGGCCCCGTGATAATATTAAATACCGCCTCATTACGAGGATACAGTTTCACAGCGGTTTTTCTCCGGCACGGTTTTAGAGATACTACAGAGCAGGCTGTATACTCCAAGCCAGTTGTTTGTGTCAGTTTAGTCAAACTTCAGGTAGCACGTATGCAATACAATTCTCGGCATTACACCTGACGCAATAAAACACACCTACCTTAGACTTCTTCAACGGAATGTACTTGTGAAAGCAGAATCGAAAGACGACGCACATTTTGGAGGCCGCCTGTGCGAAAGAGATCAGTAAAGAGAAGATAATCATTGTTTCACGCCAGCGCAAGAAGATGCAATTTATTGTAGTATAACGAAGTATCTTGTCGTATAGAAGCGACGATCGTTTGTCATGCGTGTTTCATAGCGTCAGAAGTAAGAAACAGCAGTTCATTTAGCGCCCATCTCTCAAGTGTCCTCTATATAGGCAACGCTTCATTTCGAGTTGGGTTCGGTGTTCGCGGTGCTCTGCTGAAGTGGGATTGTGTCGTACTCCTACGCCATACTATAGTTTATTTCTGCTGCTGGATAAATATCCCGTAACCTTCAATATCACAACAGCTTTTCTAACGTGCCCTTAGCTTTGGCTGGCTTTGATTTCTAATGCAGTCGCCGAACCTGCGAGCTACAGCTTACTAGAGGCGTGCTGTCGCCACCAAGCAAACATCGTGGTGATCTCTACGTTGTCTCTTCAAAGGAAGACCAAAATAATAATATGAAATTTACAGGTCTGTTCAAAACTGACCTAAGTAAACACTGCACATTTCCCAGTTTGCACGTCCTGCTCTGCCAGGAGGTGGCGTGAAAAGAATGTGTTGTTACGACGGTGGAAAAGTGTTGGTTCTCGAGCAATACGTAAGCACAACGTCAAGACTAAAATCCGGCAGTTTGACAATATAAAACACTGTACACCCGGAAAATCGGGCTCTCCGTGTCCCATACCCGCTGGATCATCTTCGTAGAAAACTTATACTTCGAAACAATGGGAAGGGCACACTTGTCGACCAGCTTCGCAGCGAGTTGCGTTGCCTTCGCCTTCTGCACTATGCCTGTAAGAAAGAAAAGAAATACAAAGCAAAACTCATAAGCGTACTTATTCATACAATGCTTGATAATCGTCTAAAAAAACAAAAAAAAAACAAAACGACGCAGTTTCGCCTGATAGGATAGACATTGCAGCAGTGATAACAGCATGTTCTGAAGCTGCAGGAAGTAAAATGCACGATTTTGTCGGCAGTGCGAGTTAGAGCATACACCCGATTGCTAATTACACTTAACAACACGGCGTCACGGTGCCACAGGCGTGGGCGTGCGCAGGGTGATTCATAAGGGGAGGGGGGGAGTTTTACCTCAGTGCTCTCCCTTCTCCCGCCGTTAGTCCGAAGAAAGGTTCGAAATGAAGGAAAAATGATAATTAAGCGATGACGTGCGCCTCACAAGAGCCTGCCTTTGGTCCCCGGCTTTCCTGTGGTAAATGAGGGGAGTAAACTGTTCTTGGAATGCAACATCATGGGTCTTCAGTCGTCAAGATTGTCAAAGACCTGCATGAGCCTAGCCCGGTACTTTAAACAATGAAGTTACAGGGTCAGACTGAACAATCCTATGGGGCATACTAGGCACCCTCTAAGATACTTTGGGAGGGCTGGAGAGCTGCCGCCCTGAACGTACTACGCAACGTCACAGAGCTGGATGGAATCAACGTCCGCTCCTACATCCCTGTGGGATCCAACGTCATCACCGGCGTCATCTACGACATGGACGCTGTCATTCCCAGCTCCGACTTGTACACCCTTGTCAAGCCAGCTAATGAAGCTAGCGTTATCGCAAAGGCTGCTCGTTTAGGTACCTCACGCTGCGTGAAAATAAGTATTAAAGGCAATTCTTTACCTTCTTATGTAAAGGTGGGCCACTTCCGACATCCTGTAAGGCCTTTTGTGCCGAAGCCACAGCAATGCCACAACTGCATGAAACTAGGTCACGTTAGAGGCGTATGCACAACTGAGCGAGTATGTTCTCGCTGCGCTGAAACCCATTCTGCGGACGCTTGTGTAGCCAATGTTCTCAAGAGTTCAAATTGTAATGAACCTCACGAAGCTTCCTCAAAAGAGTGCCCAAAATTGAAAAGGGAAATTGTTGTATTGAAACAAATGACAAGGAACCATACATCGCATCGCGGGGCTGCCGAAACCGTCAGAAAGCGGCGAAATTGGCGCCGAAGTTCATCCAAGAAAACCATTGCTCGCGCATCTGCAGCGCCCCTTGAACGCCCTGCTTCACCAACTCCCTTGTCACCCGGACCCTTCGCGGCCAGTACGAAACGAACAGCATTAAAACGCATGGTTGCTGGGGATTCCACTTGGTCTCCATTGCTGAAGCCACGGTCACACGGATTGGCGACGGCCGGTGCAAGCCAGGACAACAAGGAAGGCATGGACACGACTGATGCAGCTTGGCCTACTTTCCCGAAGTCGCAACGACATGCAGATTCACACTGCACATCGGCAACAACACGCACTGAATTACCGACTAACCAGTTGCCTAAAGAAGACAAACCAACCAATATAGTTCTTCAGTCACTGTTGGACACACTGCGCGTGTTCGTCGACAAGCTGAAATCTCCTTACGCTCAGTCCGTACAACAGGTACTGGATGTTCTATGTCCAGTACTTGCAAGCCTTCAGTAGGCACCATGACACGAATATCTACAGTGGAACGTATATGCCTGAGCTCCCGGGTCGAGTACTATGGAACGCAGCTGTGTTCTTTAAGCTCGCGTGTATTGTTTTCCCTTTTCACTATCTCTTTATCTATTTCTTTCCCTCCCTCAATCACCCTTCCCCCAGCATAGAGTAGCAAATCAGACACGCGTCTCGTTGACCTTCCTGGCTTTCCTTCCTTTTCCTCCTTCCTTCCTGGAGAGCTGGAGAATGCTGCAGCCCCGAGTGGGAACCCGTAAACCACTGTTTTGTTGTCCATTATGGCCATAAAAACCTAAAGTTTCGCAGCCTTCGAAGCAGCTCTGTATCCGTACATCCACAGGCACGACAGATACGGTGAGGTAAAAACGCATGAACCGTGCATATCAAGCCCCACTTTTCAGGCATGTGTCATGGTACGCTTTTCCCGTGCTCCACTGCGTGTTGTGTTGCCAAACCTTTTGAGGCAGCCGTACACTTCATGCCATGCCTCGAGTTTTACTGATATGCATTTTTTGCAAGCATTACATCGGTCGCTGAGCCGAAAACTGTGGCTCAGCCTGGTGCCTCGCTTTGTGCAAGCAATGCAAGACAGCCCAAGAACAAATACAATCTTGTTTAGCACAAGCTACCGCTCACTTCTCGTGCTCAGAATAATTCATGGGGTTTTACTTCCCAAAGCCACGACATGATTAGGAGAGACGCCGTAGTGGAGAGATCCGGAAATTTCCGATCGCCTGGGGTTCTTTAACATGCAGTTAAACCTAACTACACTGCCTCTAGCATGTTACCTCCATTGAAAGGCGGTCGCCGCGTTCGGGACCGAACCCTCGAATTTCGTGTCGGCAGCCGAACGCCGTAACCGCACTTGTCGTGTGTGTGCTGACACGTTTAACCATCGCTGTGGCCTTGCGGTTATAGTGCTTGACTGATGATCCGAAGGTCGCGGGATCCAAACCTGGCAACGGGGGCCGCATTTCAATGGAAACAAAAAGCTCCAGGCCCGTGTGCTTAGATTTAGGTGCACGTTAAGTAACCCCAGGTGGTCGAAATTTTCGGAACCCTTCACTACGACGCCTCTCAGTGATATCATTATTTTCGGACGTAAAACAACTAGTATTATTCTACATCTACGTACACTAGCCTCATTTCGCATGTGCATTTAGCACATTGTTTGGATTGGGCGAAGTAACTTGAAGTGTGCTGTTCGAGAAGCCGTATCAGGCATGAAATACTTCTAGTCGTAGATTGGCGCACACGATAAAGGACTGGTACAAATTTCATATGATAAACTACAGCTTGACCACCAATGACAAAAGGGTCTCCTAGTTTATTGGTCGGATGCGGCAGCAGAAAAGGCCGCTCAAATGGGGCTCGTGGCGTATTCTCACCTGTTTTTTCTTCACAGACGTCGAACTTAACGCTGTTGCACAGAGTTGAAAGAAACAGCAAGAAGCAGAGGGACATCCACAAAGAGGACGCCATCATGGTGCCTTCTTGAAGCTTCATATCTCTATAATGTGTTCAGAGTGCAATATGGGACTATTAATATAGCGTACAGCGCACGCTACCTCTAAAAAATCATGATATAAATGGAACTTGGTCCTCGAAGTGATTTGGCCATGGGGCGAATTTGTCGTCAAATGGAGTGGATGCGGAATCCACTGGACAAACAGTGGCATAGTTGGAATGCGAAAGTAATGAACTGTGCTATTGATTCTGCGGTGATATATGGGGCTCTGACTTCAAGATGAACAATAAATCACGGTGGGATTGTCTGCAGAAGGCCGTCAAGAATGCCGGTCATAAGAAACATTTTTCATTCCACGGACGTCCCTTGCCGTTCAAAGTACAACCTGCACATACTGAGTGTATTTTCTGAAAACAAACTTACAATAGGGTGAAGAGAGAGAAGAAATTCTAAACATACCTGCTGGGGAAACTAGCCGTGGATGTCTTCGCCGTCGATTTAGTTCGCTCATTATTCATTCCGTTAATTACTCTAGTTGACTTAAGGACGCACTGATATTGTAGTTCCTGTTTGGGCTTAGAGGAATACTCGAATATTTTTATTCAATATTATAAGGCAATAGCTGAAATGAGAAATGAGAAGTACCGCAGATATTCGTGTATTCGTAAGAAATTAAAATCAAGAGAATAATTTTGGTAGTTCTTGCGGCCAGCGAGTGTAAGATTGATGGCTATATAACAAGGTCTAAAGCTGCGAACGAATTCGTTAGGATGCGATGAATTTTTATTGCTACGTGGGTAGCAATAAAACGAAACGCAGACGCGGAGCACGGGTTCTTGTCCCAGGCTGTTCCTTATTATATGCAAGAACACATGCACTCGGACACATAGTAAGATAGACGCAATTTTTGCTTTTAATGTTCTGATTTAATGTTGGTGTTACAAGAACTGATAGGCAAAATGAGAGCATGTGAACTATTACAGCCATTATTTAGTAATATTTAGACAACATATACAAAGGTTAGCAACATTTATGCTACACTCTAACCCACCATTGGCTCAACATCTGCCAAGACAAGCGAACATTGGTCATCGCCTCGGCAGCATTAGTTAACCTTAGCTAGTGCAGAGCAATCACGGCAGAATTCCAGTAAACGCGGTACACAAGAACACCACACATTACCATTGGCCGTCTGGTCCCCGTTCTCTTAAACCAGTGGGATTTACTAAAACCCGCTTTGTAAGGCTTCCTCTTGAGGAGCACCGTGAGTGTCGGTAGAAGCCTGCCACCTGTATTTGCTGCACGGGGGCAGAACAAATCGAAGTCCTCAGTGTTAGTTATTGTTCAACGCCCAGGAAAATGTTAGGTTTCGTCGGAACCTACATTTACAATAAGTTCTGCAATCAGACGAACGGATAGACGCATCGGCTCACCAGAAAGCCAACCTAACAAAAGACAAAAAAAAATGTAAATTATCGAGTTTTATTTGCTGAAGATATGGTCATAATGCACATCGTTGGAGAGGGGGTGGGAACTCAGGAATAGTTACTAAATACGCTTAGATGTAAGTAAGGTTCAGGTACTAGTTTCAGGTACGCCCATGAAAATGCGGCCGCCGTGACCGGCATTTTTTTTCTGCCCAACTCGAAAGCGGTTGCATAAGATCGAGGGGCAAATCACAGCCGGATACGCGGGCTAGGCGCGTTTCTTTCAGCTTGACGTAAGCGTCCCCTATACCGCATCGCTGAATCGACGACGATCACGTGGTCGAGAGCGAGAGGTAAAAACGTTATGCCTACGCGAACTGATCCCGCCATCGCGACTGGCATCCCTTACGGGAAAGTGACTACAGCGGAACACGCGATGTGCATGTACGGCTTGAAATCATTCGATTGCGCAGAAAAAGGTGTCGTGCGCATTGGTGGACAGAGATGTCGGAATTCCGGAGGACTGCGTATGTGAGCTAACTGGGACTGGCGTGCGGGAAGTGCACAAGAACAACGCTGGCGAGAAGAGCTGGCGCAATTAGGTGAGCTGAAACGCTTCTGCATAGTGTCTTTCATTGTAGGACCACATGACGATGCAATGTGTCAGTAAGCCTAACGATTTATTCTAACTCGGGAAAGGCTCTACTCAAAGCAACTGAATGAGGCAAGAAACAAGCAAAAAAGAATCGCCAGTAACAGTGCTTAGCCAAAGGCCGTAAAACCCAGGAAAAGCGCCCGTCCTGTGTTTTCTGCCTCCCACCTCGTTTTACAAATTCGCCCCGTTTTCCGTTATCTTGAAAGCGAGTTCTCTTCGCGAAAAAAAAACAAACAAACAAACAGGGGCATCCTTTTTCACTACAGACTCGCCGCGGTGGCATTGCGGTTATTGCGTGGCGCTGCGTGGTAGAAACAAGGACACGGGTTCAATTCCTGATCGCGGCGGATGCACTTTGGTCTTGAACGTTATTTTCTAATAATGTAGCGTGAAAATATTCAGTAAACAATACGCAGGAGAACCGACTTGGGGACTGGAAGGAAAATACAAAGTACTACAAAAGTTACTCTTATAGGTAGAGAAGAAAACAGAAAATGTCACAATGTGGTGACAAGGCTTCAAAAATTTCGAGCTTTTAGGGGCAAAGTGTGCAACATGATTATTACGCATGTTATGGTGTCTTACCCTAGATTAATCGTGAACATGTGGTTTTTTTAGCATGCATCTAAACCTAATTTCACGGGTGTTTCATTCTTTTTCTGTTGTTTCCAATGGGCCTCTTCGAAATGCATACAGCCAACGGGGCCATGGAATCCAACCCGCTTTCTTTAACACAGCCGTGTAACCCCTCAGCCGTTAAGCTGCGACGATGGCACTTTGCGTGCTCTGGTAAATAAATACTGTCGAAGCGGCACTTGTTTATCACCACCGTTATCAGGAGTGCGCAGTTTAATCAAGTGAACAAGCCCACTGTCCGAGAAGAACGCGCGCGCGCAGCGAAGCAGCAACAGCGATGATTGACGTCGGCTTTCCTGATGTCTGAGATTTCTCATCGTATTGCCAAGGTCCATGCAAATAGGTCGCGGGGCTTCGGGCGACAAGCGGTTCAAAACCTATTGCCAAGAACACCAGCAAGGGGAGTTATGGGTGCTGCGATTGAAGCGCGACTATGTTTGGAGGGAACAAACACTAATAGCAAGAAACCAAGTTTTATTCAAGGTTACAGCACTTTTTATGTTTTACAAATTACATTTTTTTTCAGAACAGTATTATGTAGGTGCAATTATGCACCTACATAATGCAATATTCTGTAGGTTAGGTTATGTAGGTTATGCAATATTATGCAATGTTATGTAGGTTATGCAATAATATGTAGGTGTAGGTGCCAAGAATGTATGACAGTGTTTATATAATACGAAAAATGTGTTCCTTGGTGCCCCCTCAAAAGAGGTGCACGTCATTGTTGTTCAGTGCAGCCCTTGCGGTGCATGGAAAGGCGCGCTCGTAAGTTCCTCTGCGACGACACGCCCCCTCATGTGTCCTGGTGTTTCGCATTTGCATGCCTTCTGCGAATTATTGTGGTGAGAATTTGATTTTTGCTGTGCGTGAAGTTACGAGGTGTGTTTCATTGTTGGTTAACGTGTTGGTTACGGTGTTCAACGGGCAACGGCACGGCGCGGCCAACATTTAACGCCGAATGCTTTCCTAGGTACTCGCGGTAAGGATGTAGTGTTCCAAGGATCAGTATTCCCACTGTCTGGTTTCCTTCGTGAACACGCGATGCCTACTATATTTCCTGTTATCGGTGAGCCGATTGCTAAGTAATCTGTCACGCTACAATTCGCATGCATTGATACGTTACACGTAAGGTTAATTTATCGGAACATAAGGCAAAACATAGTGCACGGATTGTGCACGCACTTCTTGTACTTATTACATTTGTTGCTCATTGTGTAGGGTGTGATAAAATTTCGCTATTGTGACCATTGAACAAAACTGAAATATCATAATTTTGGCGTGACCAGGCGTCATTTCTTCTCGTTAGAACTGAAGCACACATGCAATGCGCTTTTGCGCATTGCATGTCCCCAGCGCATGTGCGAAGCAAATAAGCAACGCTACAAACATGAGAGGTACGCTGCTTCCTACTTTATTCACGCTGTGGAAGATGACATGAATGCAGAATAAAAGCTCCAAGTATAAGGCTTGCTGGGAAAACCAAGGCGAATTAACGGCGGTACACTTAAACACCGCTGTTTAGTCACGAGTCGATATTAGTTTAGCTAGCATTGGCTTGGGCCAATGCTCGCCATGGGCTTGCCGGCTCGCCGTAACCCGAGTCCTTAGCGATCAGGGGCCTAGTAAAACTATTCTGAGGTCAAATTTCACGCTAGTGCCAACAAAATGACGTCACGTTTTTACCGGATATTGCGGCACATCCAGTTTATTTTTTCTTCCGCCGTAAGTGTTCCCTCCTCACACAGATGACGCTAAGCCCCATGAGCAGCTGATGAGCAGCCATTTTCTGAACGTATGGGCTTCTATGGAAGCTTCGCCACCACTTACGGCGGTATTGCTTTTTACAGCTCAACATACACATGATTGAACGGAAGGCACGAACTGTTCCAGTGCATTCTATCGGTGCACGCGCGCTTCGATGTGTCCAGCATATCTATAGCTTTGCGTAAATGGGAACGTAAACAGAACCACGAAATGCTTTATTTCTTCAAGCGCAACATACGGTAGTCAAAGTGGCTTGTTTCGAGTGGTCTAGGAGAGGTCGACTGACTCGTGCGAAGGCGTGACGTGAACATGCTCATCACCCGTTATTCCCCTTACCCTTTTCCCACCTTATCCCCAACAGTGACCAAGAGTCGTCCTTTTATTTCAATAAAGGTTATATTCATTCATTTATTTGTTCCATTGATGCTTCTTAATAAAGTTTATTCCTCCTCCTCCTTGCTATAGCACTTGTTGACCTCCTCATCGACATATTACCGTGTCACGAATCGGGCCAACGAAGTCTTATATATGATGAGCAGCTACACTCTTATTCAAGTTCCGTATAACGTCCGGCACATAAACGGCCCATTTTTATTCCACCACTAGGTACTCTATATAAGCGGCCCTTAAATCGCCATTAAGCGTGACAAATTCTGCGGTGACGGGCTGGGCCCGCTATATGCGGCCGCGAGCGGACGCAACGCTTATGTGGAGCCCGGTGTTTATTGACGCGAAAATGTCTCGAGCGGACGCAACGCTTATACAGGGCCGGTTGTTTTATGCGGGAAGTTGAGATCGACGCCGCGGCGAGAAGCGAGAGGGAAACATATGTCAACAGCGCCGAGCGAGCGTGCTCAAGGCTCGAAGTCCACGTTGACGTCGTGTAGTGTTTCCTGTGTTGGCGCCGAATGCGGCCGGTAACTCAAGATACAGCCAGCGCCTCCCTGACCTTGGCCGATCGTCTACAAACTCAACGTGCGAAGGAAGTTTTCACCTTTGATCGCGTTCTCTCTCTGCTAACGCTGCTGACTTATTCCCCTACAGTTCTCTCTCCCATGCGATTCGAGCGGTGTCCGTCTCTTTTCCGCCCGCTCCTTGCGTGGTCTCTGTGTTTTCGTTGAGAATTCGGTCCCGCGATCGTCTTGGCGTGCTTCAACGTTTCGGCAGTGCCTATCAGGCCCTGCTGCGTGGGATGTACATACACCTCGACCGACGTCAAAGGCATTCAGAGAGGAGCGTGCAGTTATGATGGCACGTGTGAGTGCGATGTGAGTGTGAGTGCATCAGATTGCTCGCGTACAGGCACCAGCCAGGGGAACCACGCGTGCCTCATCAAGTTGCCTGGTGTTCCTACTGCGGGCACTGCCCCGTGAACCATGCACGACTGGGTGAGTTTATTTCGATGCTCCCAATTTTGTGCTGTGATGTTAGAAACAAAACACCGTTCCTAACGAGTCTCTATAGATCTGTGAAAGGCGCATCGGAAGAGCCTCTTGCTCGGACCTTTTCTTCGAAATGCATGAAGTTCGCAAACTGTCAAAAAGCGAAACACTTGACAGCGACGCAGGGAGCAGCAGTTCCACTGCAGTATGCGTGGCCTTCGCTCAGGTTTAACACTCGTCATCACCGATGAGGGCCAGGTGAGTGGCCAGCGCTGCAGCGCAGAGCGGGCGGACGGGACAGCCGGTAGGCAGGAAGTCCATAGCAGATTTTAGTGCCGCTGCTAGGACGGCGATGATGGAGTCCTGCTTGTCACTGGTGCACATGCCGGGAGGCGTAGGGACGCCAGGTGCAGGCTGAGTGCGTGTCGCAGAGGGTCCGCCAGAGGCCACCGCATAGGAGAGGCCTTCCCGAACAGTACACGACTCAGGAGGTGAGCGGAAGTTAGAGTGCTTACCGCGCGCAATGGCGAGCGCCTCGCTTCGCGATATGGGCAGAGCCGCCTCAGCGCGCACCTCGAGGAGTCGACGCTCCTCTTGCCATCGGGGGCAGCGTGGTTCAGTGGCTGGATGGGGGCCGCCGCCGTAAAAAGATTTGGGAGTCTCGGCTGCGCACCTGGCACGGGGCTGGGGACCACCGCAACGTACACAACGTGGTTCATGAGTGCATGTGACGCCAATGTGACCGTATCGGCCACAGTGGTCACATTGGGTTGGGCTCGGGCGTCGTGCGCGAACGCCGCGACGTTGCTTGAATAGCTCTACGTCCAGCGGTGCCTTTGTGCCGGCGAAGCGCACAACGATGTTTGGGCTCGCACGGGAACATTAGAGAACTGGCTGACTGGACGAAATGTTGTTTCGGATTTCCAGTTCATCGAGGGCGGGATCAACGTTGTAGATTATCCCACTGCACGTGTTGTTCGAAGCCTGCCGGGCACGAACCGCAACACCACAGATTTCCGCGATTGTGAGGAGGGGGTCAATAGCGGCTCCAGCAGGGACATGAACAGCAGCAACATTCCTGCGGAAGTTCACTCGGACACGCTCTACGCCCTCAAGCGTAGCCAAGAAGGGAGAGATCGCCTCTTGGTGGTCTGTCTGCCTACAGGGCGGTAGACAACTGTGTCGTATTGCGGCACGGAGTTTCGCACTGCCTGTGCAGGCTTGGACGCTGCGCACCCTGAAGGAGCAGACGAGATGGCAGTCTGGGGGGCTTGGGCTGCCGTGAGATGGTCGGAACCAGCGGACGGCACAAGGGGGTGTCGCCCGATGGGTCTATCGGAGCCAGGGCCGGGAACCCATCAGCTGGGACGGTTCCTAGTACGCAGCTAGGGCGCACCAGCTGACCCGTCTTTTTCCCTTTCCTCAACGGGGAGCCCTTCTTTCTTGTTCTCAGAAGAAAGAGGCGGGTGAGTGGGAAGGGGGTCGGTTGGAGCAGTCGGGATCAAGGGTTCCTCCTTTTGTTCTGGCGTGAGGTCAGTGGGGGAGCCCGACGTAGAGGTAGAGGGGGTGTTTTCCTCGGAAGCTGCAGTGGACGATGGCGATGAGCGTTCGGTGCACGTTTCAGGAATGCCGCCAGCACAGGGAAGGTGCGTTGGCGAAGCTATTTCCGAGAAGTGGGTCCTTTTCCCTTCAAGGTCTGCAGGTGCAGGGTGGGTTTGCGAGCTTTGCTCCAGCAAAATATGGCGGCCTTGTGAGTCAGGCGAAGGCAAGATGGCCGAGGCTGAATTCTCCGCAGGCTGTGCTGATGCTCCCGGTGATGTGAAGGGACCAGGGCATGTTGGGAAAGTCGGAAAAGGGTTCATGGGGCTCGGTGTAGTCGCCGCACGACGGGTACGTTTGCGCAGCTTCGCGGGGCTTGTTCTTGCTCGACGCGGGCGTCGCCGAGGTGAAAGTGGTTTTTTCTCCTCTTCATCTCTGATGAGGTTCCTTGCTTCTCTGAGGAGGAGCTCGAAGGCTCAGGACCGCTTCGAGCTAGCGCTCAGAGTTGACCCAGAGGCTAGTTCAGCTGAGGCGATGTCCATCACGCGACGTGGTGGGGGAGGCGAAGAAGGAAGGAGACAGAAGAGTGAGCAAACATTGTTGCGAGAAGGTAAGCATAGAGGGAAGAAAAAAGTGAAAGGGTGATGGAATAAGTTAGGTCACCTCTTACGGAGCCCCGGGAGGGGCTGCACTCAAAAGTGCGTACGGAAGGCATAAATATAAATGAGAAGGCAGACGATGCCTTGAAAAACATTGAAAAACTCGGGGAGAGCTGAAGGAGCGTCCGTCCGCGCCGACGACTGAAGCGCACGTGGCGTTGTCTCTCACGCGCGAGGGTGCGTTCTAGCCAGCTTCTCCTGAGCTAAAGTACCCTCTTACTTACCGCTTATTTTACCGTGACGGGCTAAGACGACAGGAGACGCCGACAGCCCGAGACGGTAAGGTGCGTCGCACCTAAATGTACGACTGGTGAATGCTCATATGCCGCTTCAATCATTTGTTGTAGTTACCTTATTATGTATGCGAAAGTGTTAAGAGCGGCTTACGGCGACACCCGCCTGTGATGTAGCAGGGCGGCATTAAAGAACCTTTCGTTATACCTCATCAAAGTGCGAGGGACAGCTTTCGCTTGCGCATAATAAACTATGCGCCCAGTGAACATGCACGGCAGAAAGGGCAAAGAGAAATCAGTTTGAGGAAAGTGAGCTCGGGGCCGGAGCTTCTTTTTAGTTGTAAATTTCGGTCACAGACGTGTTCATCCTACAGGCTTGTATCTTTCAATGCCGCTTGTGTAAATGTTTAGAGTGATTTCAGCCCACAGGATAACCGCATTCTTGAAAGAAGCAACTAGGCACGTTTGACAACGGCTTTGAACTTATAAATACATACATGCGCTTCAAAATTGGCTAGCGCGAAAATGGACAAGGACTGAGAAGGAACACTGATGTACAGTCCTTGTCTCAGTCCTTGTCCATTTTCGCGCTAGCCAATTTTGAAGATTATGAACCAACTAGCCCAACAACGTATACTCTTAACATACATGCGCCGTGAAGTAGAAGATGCAGCTTAATATATTCAGTGAATTCACAGGTAGCTTTCTTTTTCGTCTTATAAGATGACTTCCTCTAGGAAAGAATTCTTCCACCCTTATAATGGTTAGGTAAATTTGTGGGGCGCTAATAATATGTCCATCGTAACAGAAATCTTGTGCGTCTAATTCGAGTGACGGCTACACAGGCAGCGACATGCAAGAACCTTACATGGCCACATTCTCTAGGTGCAGGTTCAGTTGTGCGTGACGGTTAAGATTTCCGCTGCAGAACGCAGCAGCATTTCTGTGCCACTGTGGATGTTTCACTACATTGAAGCATACCTCCGCCGGCATGCTAGTGCCTTGGCATGTCTGCTGGCCACAGAATTACAACAATTGACGTTCGTCTTATTATCACGATAATAATGGTTTGATAAATGTTTTCAATAGAGCACGCCAAAACAAATTTCAGCTATTTCTTTACAGAATACTCACATCATATATGCAAAGAAGGGGCTACTGTCGTTGAACACAAAGAGAACATCTGAACAACTCTCGTTTTCAGTAAAATAAAAAAACTACTTTTTTATTTGCGAGACTGGCCCTAGGCATAATATGATACGAAGAGGGGCGCGTCACACATAAAAAAAACGTGTTGAAATCTTTCATGAAGTTTATTAAATATCGGTGGAATGGTTCTTGTATCCACCCAAGTACTTTTATCAGTGAAGTTCGATATATTAATGCACAGTGAAACACAGAGACATGTTCCAGGCAATTTCATCGAAAAGAATGTTTCAGTCTACGCAAGTTTACAATATTAAATTACTCAGAAATTTCAAGTGTGCATTATTATCCAATCAATCAATCAATCAATCAATCAATCAATCAATCAATCAATCAATCAATCAATGTTCATTGCGCTACAAATGAAATGCATATTGTGCACAAATACAGATTCGGAGATACCGAAGTGGGAACATTCGGGGGGATGTACAATAACAGGTCTTAAGGGGCGTTAGCATATTTGAGGCAAACATTAGCATTAATAAAAATTACTGAATTTCTAGGTAATTACACATCAGTCAGAGTAAATACAGATCATGTCCCCCTAAAGGCAACCATGGTGGGAGGCGAAAGGATCGCGGGGGATGCGCATCGAGTTGGCGTTTCTCTTATGTGACTTATGAGACGGTGGTTGTCGAGGGGTTTGAATTACCGCTTGCCAACGCTGACGTTTACGTTCGGCTTCCCGAGCCTTCCTCTACTCCGCCGTGGTGGCGCTGCCGCTGGAACTAGCGGCGACGTTGACGTACATGTCGTTTCGCACCGCATTGCACAGAGAGAGAATGACACAGAGAGAGAATTGCTGCACGCTGCTCAAGCACAAAAGACGCAGGAAAACACACAAGGCGAATGCGAACAACTGTCACAGCTCGACACTTGCAAGGCGCTGCTCAAACACAAAGAATGAGGCAAGAAAAGTACTCACAGGTGTACATACGACGAGCGCGAACTGTCACATTTGTTACTTCCACTAACCCCTACTTTGGCTCTTCTAGCTAGTAAATCACTCCTTTCCCAAACGCCGCCTCTGCAGCGAGCGAAGTGATATTCGTTTGGTCTATAGCTTCAACGAAAACTTTGCGGTGAATGCAGAAGAGATACAAAGCTTCCCCTACAGAGATAATCGTGCGAGAACTGTCGACCACGTCCTGTGTGCCAAAGTACAAGTCGAAGGCGCACATCCCAACTCCGGTGAAACACTAGACAGTTTTAGAATTGTGGACCCAAGAAATTTGCGACCCGCCAGGACGCATGCGCAGAACACAAGCCATTCTCGGACTCTTGCGCTCACGTTGTCCCAAGACCCTGCAGCTCCTTCCATTGGGCGGCAAACCACACCGCAGAGCGCGCGGCCTCAAGAGCAGGAAATACAGAAGGCGCTTGGCAGTGTCACGTGAAGCAGCGGCTCACGTTCCCTGCGGCCGTCGATTCCGGTCACCAAGATAAAAGTTCATTTGGCACTAGTTGGTACATATTCCTGAGGCTAAAATTACAGCGCGAATGCACGTTTTTGTCCTTCTTACTTCTTTTTTACTTATTTGTCCCTGTACCCATCTGAATATAATTTCATGCCTTCGCGTATCTAATACACTGCCATCCTTGTTAAACGTTTTGGTTTAGAGTTATTGTTGTGTGCGCATGTGCGGTAAGTTTGCCTTGGGCTTATTTGTGCATTTGCGTATAAAAGAATAAAGCAGTTGTTAGACAGCGCTTGGGTCCTACGTTTCTTTTCTTCGTGGGGGTCTTGTGCGTTTGCGCTGTCATTTTAGCCTCAGGATTCTGGCCGCGTTGTAACATACATATTGTGCATAGTGTAGGATGATCAGCGCAACTTTGACTCCCGCAAACACTCACACAAACACTCACTCATCCACCCGAGGAACACACACGACACTCAGCGCTGAGTGTCGTGTGTGTTCCTCGGGTGGATGAGTGAGTGTTTGTGTGAGTGTTTGCGGGAGTCAAAGTTGCGCTGATCATCCTACACTATGTCGAATAACCAACTAGCCCAACAAAAAGTTTTATTGATACATATTGTGATTCTCTTTCAGCCGTCTCGTTTCTTCCCTCCTTTGGCATAAGTCTACAAAAGCCAAATCGTTCCCAATATCTCGCGCCACCTAGAGCCA
The DNA here is from genome assembly GCF_013339695.2 of Rhipicephalus sanguineus. Taxonomy (NCBI): domain Eukaryota; kingdom Metazoa; phylum Arthropoda; class Arachnida; order Ixodida; family Ixodidae; genus Rhipicephalus; species Rhipicephalus sanguineus. The sequence continues at coordinate 68,790,074 of NC_051183.1, read as the reverse complement.
CGGGACGCTCTTCCTCTGCAGCTGACTCGCGACGAGTGGCGTGGCGCTACAACCCCAAAATGGAAAACTAGCGTGGATCGCCAGCGATACGACGAAAACGCAGCGCGGGCAGCGATGGAGCATGACCCGCGTCTCGCATAATTTGAATTTGACCACGTGTGCCGTTCCGTGCCTTTCACCCAACGCCGCCTGCGTTTGTATTCTGCCGTTAGTATCCTCGGGACCGAATGAGGCATTGCATAATTATCTAAGGCAGCGAGCTGCGGAGCGAGGGATCGCAGGTTCGAAACCCCGGTCAAGCGGTTCAGATTTTTTTCTTCTAAATTATTTTATATGTGGTTTTTAATTCGATATACATACATATACATATTCGGGACATGACGGCGACGGCAAAAATCCACCGAGAGTGTCCATATAATTGCTATCGCAATAAAATGAAAGACAAAGATGAGTCTCAGAAATTGAACAGAGGATAAATTACATTTAATTCAAGCAACGCGGATAAGTATCAGCTTTGGGCAAGGCAAAAGGAATGGAGATAAGCTGCAGATTCTGCAGCTTCACGTCATCGCGCCAGGTTTCAATGTAGCTGACTGCGCTAGTTGGTTGTGCATACTTGAAATAAACAGCGCAAAAAACGGATGGCGACGGAAAGGAGACACACAAGACAAGCGCTGACTTCCAACTGAATTTTGATTGACAAGAAATAAACTCATAAGTGCTTACAGGGAAAGTTAAATGCAGAAAACAGAACATAACAAGAAAAAGCAACGACAGAAACCAGGCTAAAAACTAACATTCACCGCAGCCGGCTGCACCCACCCCCGCATTCTAAAAAACCCAGCTCTCTGTCAGATAGCGAGAGAGAGAGAGAGAGAGACTCTTTATTGGAAAAACAGAGATTTTTGCCGGCGTCAGTATATAACCGCTGGCATGCTACTCTGTGTAGGGATGGGGAAGGGGGTTGACAGACTAAAGAAGAGAGAGAAGGAAATAATAATATAAAGAAAGAATATAAAAAAATGAAATGCGCAAGTGAACCTGATAGAAATGTTTACAACGAGTGTGTCAGGTAAGTGAAGCCTTTGCTGTATGAAATAATCGGGGGGGGGGGGGGTGCAATCATTAAAGCTTTCCTACTAGGCCAATGTTTGACAAGTAATTAAACAGGGACTGTAAAACCCGTCGCTGTTTAGAAGGGCCGGGCACTGGGCCTAATATGTTGGGCAACGTTAATTGATCGTGACAAATCATGTCCATTTGTCTCTCAAACACTGCTCTCTCATCGCGGTACGCGGAGCAGTCCAGTAATATGTGCTCTACTGTCTCTATGCTGCCACAGTTATCACAGCAGGGACTAGTGGTGCGCCCTATGCGGTACAAATAACTGTTCGTGTATGCCACGTTCAGTCGAAGACGATGGTACAGTGTCTCAAGTTGGCGAGGAAGTGTTGGGGAAATTTTCGCTCTCACTTCTGGGTCAATGCAACGAAGACAGTTATCTTGTTGGAGCGGCAGATTCCAGAGGCGGTCATTTTCTTGATAGGCATATTTTTTTGCGATGTTCGAGGCGTCGACTTTAGTAAAAAATATTCTTCTGAATTTCCGGTACTGGAGTCCATTTCGGGCTGCTTCGTCCGCTTTTTCGTTTCCTGAAATACCAGCATGGCCAGGTATCCATTGGAACTTAATGTAATGTCCATCAATCTTAGCCTTGTGATGAAGATAGGCGATATCAGATGCTACACTTGGGTGATTACCATGCTTGCTGTCAGATAGCAAAAACCGATGGCTTGCTAATGCAACCATGCTTTTCTCGCGTCATCTGCGCAGCCTCACTTATTACTCGTTCCTGCTCATCATTGTTCCTATCGACAACTGTGGTCCACTGGAACAGCGGCGTGCACCCACACGTGCTGACGTGCAGTGCCAAGAAGCCATCCTTACCACTGCGTACGTTAATGGTATGCTCACGTAAGCGCTCGTTCGGGCATCTGCCCGTCTGGCCCACCTAGCACGCCCCGCAAGACAAGGGTATCTGGTACAACACTCCTTGCACACAGTCGACGAACTATCTTTTGTGTTTGACAACACATTGTCTTGCTCGTCTCTTCACGAGACAGGTTTTCTGCGTTTAACTTTCCCTGCAAGCACCTCTAAGTTTATTTCTTGTCAATAAAAATTCAGTTGGAAGTCAGCGCTTGTCTTGTGTGTCTCCTTTCCATCGCCGTCTACCTTTTGCGCTGCTTATTCCAGGTATCAGTTTGCTTTGAATGATGAAAAGCTATAGGACGCCCTATGGCGCATTATAAAGGCTTGTGTGCTAGTACAATAAATGCAGTTTTTACCTGAACAATTAAACGTGATAGGATTGGAGCACGTCTTTCCGATGGCTTCGTTCGCTCCTGCGAATTGCCTGAATACGTAGGGTAATACAAATGGTCTATTTGCAAACTACAGAGCAATGTAGGTTACAGGTATGCTAATTCACCAATTGCTGCCGATTCACTAATCAAATCTGAAGAATTAATGTTTGGATACATGGAGGAAGGAATACTAAGGAGAGGCCCTATCGTATTTCAATGGATTGCGAAAAGTGTGGCGGAAGTGACGTCAGATTTATGGGGCAACCAAACCGGTATGGGGCAAACAAAACAGCAGACGCCCCGCGGCGTGCTCTCCGCGGTAGTTAGCTTCTACGCAAATTTGTAGTCCCGGCTTAAACTTAGCGCGTATTATGCGGTTTGCACGCAGTAAAATGTTGAAGCAGACGTTTACCAGGCGGTTCGTGCGTGGCAGGCCCGAGCGCTGCGTGCTGAAATTCTTCGCGGAGCGTTTATGTGCAACGGTACAGAATACCGGTACGTGCCGTGATAAAAAACGTTCAGCCCCTGCATCATCTTATTCGAACTCACCTAGCAGTGACTTACGCGTTCTGCTGGGCGTTAGGCCTTCCCTCTCTCGTAGCCCGATTTCCCGATCTGTTGCCGGATTAGCGGTTGTTTGTTCCTGTATATGGAGTTAGCGTAGTAGCTATTCGGCGCAACGCCAACCTATAGTTGACGTAACTTCATGTCGAAAAGAGGACACCGCTCTATTGTATACGCGATCGTGCACGTAAAGTTTGAAATTCCAGTACGCACACAACAACAAGCACGCAGCGAGCGCACACCGCACAATACATACATCACGTAGTCCGATAACAACAACATAAGTTCATTGCCCTTTCGTTGAACGACACAACCTCTAAAAACGTAGGATGCCTTCGGCGCATGTTATGTACGGCGCGTCAGACGCCAAAAACAAAAGTTCACGTGTCTTCTGAGTTGACACAATGAGTAAGAAGCAACAGAGCGCACATCCGAGAGCTTCGCATGCAAATACCATGCATTAGTGATCAGCAATGAAGCGAACGTGTGCGTACACATGAAAAGTGACACCCGGTACTGTCCGCAGTGCACGCGATTTGCACTGGGTATACGCAACAGCTGGGCATTGCGTAGCTTTCCTAAAGAACACACACAAGGAGCAGCATGTGTGAATCGACTGCGCCGCGGCGCCGCTGGCACGGCGAAACAAAAAAAAAAAAAGGCTCGAATCGCGCATGCGCTTGCAAACGACACGACGGAAATCGCGAAATGTTTCGACGCTCCTTCGCTAGGAGGCGATGCGGGTGTTTGCGATGTGGAGGCTTCACGAATGTGACGTCAGGGCCTCTCCTTATTTTTCCTTCCTCCATGTGGATATTGCAAATAGAAAAATATGCACAAGTTATCTTATGTTTCGCAGACAGCTTCTGGTGATGGTTATGTATCAATCTTCTGTCTGTACCACTGCGTCTTCTGGCCTCCCAAACTCTGTTAACACTAGTTCCTTGGCTGCACGTTCCGCGGAACATGAGTTCATAGAATGCTTAGCAATAGGCATGGATGCCACTGCTGTACTCAGCTAATTCCGTTTGGGAGTAATCTGCCTCAAGAGCTGGAAACGGATGCAATAACTTAGATGCCTCAGATTTTCGGAGATATAATTCTGGATTAGACAGTTCTGGAGCGCACGTCCCAGCGGTGGACACCGGTTTCAGTGTACCACCGTTCAGTTTCTCAGGATATGTACAGTCGGCATCGAAAGTTTACACGGCATTAGGGCTGAAACAAGTGAATTTCTCAGCAATTTTTCACTGTATTCATTCGAATATCACATCACATGTTGGTGCATTTCAGAACAGAGCGGGAATGTAAATTTAGGGCTGCCTGCCGAAGCAGTGGGCATATACAGCTTCTTTTTTGGCATCGTCAATAAACTTTTGACGCTGACTTTACCCCATTTATTCCAGCCGGATCCATGTATGTACCGTGGTAGTATTGATCGGAGTTCATTCTCATGGTTATACGGCCGCAGTTTGGCAACTTGTCTGGATGGTGCACGATCAATTAATTGGCACTAACCTGTTCGTGTGGAACCACAACGAAATATCTTATCGCCTTCAACAATAATGTAAGCGTTAAACGAAAATAAGATGGAAGACTAAATGGCTCTTTAGAAAACCGCTACATAGCGAAGTTTTTAGCGAGCCGCTTGAATTTAGCCTCGTGTTGTTAACATATGTGATTGCGTAAATGAGCGGTATTTCTTTATTGCTTAATCATCATCATACAAGATACTTCGGTAAATGATATGGGCTGCCACAAAGCAATCTCGACTGCGGATTTCTGGGCTACCCTGATAGTGCTTGCACATACTGGTGGCTTGGCTGAAATGTCAAAACACTCGTAATGACAATTAAAAAAGTACGATAGCTTTATCCACAATTAAAATAGTATAGCTAACGTACTCTTACAAAAGAGACGTTGGTGCCAGTCTTGAGCTTCTGGGCAGCGTATGGCCTCCATGCCTGTATTGAACACTAAGGAATTTTTATTGCATTTTGAGCTTGATAGCATTTGGCTCTTTATTGCGATAGCTAATATATGGGCACTCTCGACGCTTTTTTGCCGTCGCCGACATGTTGCGTGTTAAGTGAAACCAGTAACATCGGCCTCTACATCACGTGTTCTGCCCGCGAGTAAAAGCGCGCCAGCGCTGGCGACGAACGGGCAGAACACGTGAGGAGATTAAATCAGCCGGCCATCAGGAGATTTTCAGGAGATTAAATCAGGAGATTAAATCAGCCGGCCACTTCGTCACAAGGAGGACGCATTCGATAACATGACAACCGCGTGCGAAGCCTGCCCTTAGTCTCCTCAAGCAGATACGAAAGGCCCCACCTTTCTTTCGGAGAGAAAACGAGCATTAAGGGAATCCGGAAGAGGGTTGGAAGTGGAGGGGGAAAGGGGCTGCATCGCTCGAGCAGCAACTGCAAACTTTTATATCAGAGCGAGGTTGCAAGCGCTGGCGCGCGTACTATATCGGCAGACACCAGCAAACGAACCTTATACGTACTGTGCTTTGACCGCTTATTTCCTTCGAGATAACAGAAAGCACAGAAATTGCTTCGCTTCGTAAAGCAGCCTTCTTGTTTTACTCCAGCCCTTTGTAGTGTACAGTTACGCGAAATTTGATTCAAGAATTAACTGCCATTCTTACTTCGTACATTACCATTTGCCGCTATCTCATTCACTGCTTCGCCCTTACGCAAAACTGTGACTTTTTTTTTTCAGACATCTACCTACTGGCCCCTGTCAAGACCTTTTTTTGAAGTTGCTCAGATCCTGCGGTTTCCGAAATTAGCAGCCTTGACTGACGTCATTACCAATGAACGAGGCTGCGGCGTGCTTTCCTCGGTTTTTGACGAAATTCATTTTTAATCGCAAACGACTTTACCATTTGACATTGCCGTCACACACCTGCAGTGCAGTCCCTGTCCTGCACTTGTGTATGCATCTCCTTTAGGTGTTCTTGAATGTGCCTTGTGTGCACTGTCATCAATATCATGGCTCGGCACCCAGCCCATCCATGTATTTTGTGAAAGTTCAGTGACCACATTTAGTGACACTTTACGATTGCCCCGAGGGTAAACACTGCAAAAGATGGGATGCGTGGATTCCTGGTTTGGCTAAAGTTTGCATGTACAAATACATATGAAAACTATCTTCGTAATTTCAATCATGACCATTATTCACGTTCGGATTTAATGTCACCCAACCGCAACGTACGTCCACCCTTCGCAGCACATTGGTAAAGCCGAGTGTGGCAATGCATGATACTACTCACTTCTATAGAGCAACGAAAGCTACAAGTCCAAAGATTGCACCATAGTTTGGGTTATTGTTTGCTTCTCGGTGCATTCTCAATTGTGTGCTGCTAACTTCAGGCTGGGCAAATCAGCTACAGAAAATAAGCACCAAGAAAGACGAGTTCAAAAAAGCGTTTCAGGAATTACGCTCTTATCATTGCAGCACCTCAAGGAGTTGTTAGCGATAACGCAGATAAATATCATGTTACGATGCACAAATAGATTTCTTTTGATAGTCACAATATTACTCCAAAGCTGCTTTCCTAAAGTGGTACCTTTAGCGCAGGAAAATAAGCATAATAACTTGCTGTTTTCCCACATCGCGAAGCAACGTGATGTTGGACTTGGAACCTGCAACACGTATTCGGATAGAATTGATCAGGCATGGCTAAAGAATCTATCGCGAAGTGTGACAGCATGGACTTTGCCGAGCATCGAGTTGATATCATTTTTGAAAAGTAATGCAAAAAGCAGCCTAGAAACTCACATGATCGTGTCAGATCTCGGTGGCAATGTGGTAAAATGTCTGTGTCCATTGAAGAGGTTCTTTATCCAGGCCAGCTGGGTGTTATTAGATTGGAGGGATGAAGCCGGCTTACTGAGGACGGCTGGCGATAAAGCTCATTTTAAAGATATTTGGTGCCCTACAAATCAAGGGCATCGTAAAAAGGCATTCAGGCTCCCTGTACTTTACTTGAAGCGACCTAAGTATAGAAATGAAACTCTGCACCCCAACAATGAACCCACTGACCTGAAGAACACAGAAATTCGCGTCGCGTGCAGTCACATCGAGGCGCACACTAGTGGAGCACCATCATTTTGTGAGTCTTGGCAAACCAACCTAATTTTAGAAGCTGCTACAATGCGCAACGTGACTGTACGAATTACCTTCTTTAGAGACATAAGCCATGCCATACCACAAATCCTCGACGGCAGCATCGACATGTTTGGAAATGTGATCGTGGTACACTCGCAAATGTACCACAGTGTTGCGATCACTCCTATTATCACAATAACGTATGAAACCTTTTGGGCGAAACGCATGTCTTCTGCACCGTTGTCCTTCTACGCCATTCTAGACCAATCGAAGGTGGCCGTCTTGCTTGTAGCAGTAACTGCGTTACTCGCACTCTTTGTACTGGTGGCTGTGGACATGGATCGCATTCGCGACTGGTCATTCGATCACATGCTAGTTTCGTTCACGTTCCTTCTGGCCTCATTCTATGGGACATCCTCGACAGTTCCACGAGCACGTCGTTTCGCCGCTGTTTCTGGCTTCGTGTGTGGCCTATGGCTCATGGGCATTCTGCCGTTTTCGAACTATTTCAGAGGAGAACTGACATCCTCAGTGACAGTGCGTACGACTCCAGAACAGCTTGACAATCTTCAAAAACTTGAACGCGAATTGGACAAAGGTACGTTGTTGCCATGTCTGACGCAAGACGAATATGTGAGCCTCCGTGCAAGAGTTTCCATTCCTGTGGACAGCATTCATCGAAAGCTGCACTCTGCGTTTGTGCGAAACCGCGAGCGTACGTCTCTCACTGTTTCAGGAATTTCAGATTGCCTGCGCTGTGCTAATCACACAAACCGAATCTGTATTCTGTACACCCTATCACGATGGTTTCTGCTGCCTTTAACTCATGGCCTTGTCGAGTCCACTGAGCCATTGGGCATGCTTTTTAATTGCATAGCCGTTCGAAAAAACTATCCACATATGACTGGTTTGCACAGGATTGTCAGAAGAGTGCTTGAAACTTCGCTACTGCGCCAACCTGATGATTCCGCTAAAAAGGAACACCTGCATAAATATGACGAAAATAATTTTATAGAACCATGCCTCATTGGATTAAAAGAGTTGGCCACTTTTTTCCTCGTTTTCATTGCTCTTTCCGGTATTACTGTTATCTTCCTGGGGTTAGAGTTGTTGATCGGAAGAACAAGCGGCACAAATCAGCAGGACCCCACCATGTAGCCGAGAGAGAGAGAATAAGGATGAAAGAAAGGCAGGGAGGTTAACCAGGGCTGAGCCCGGTAGGCTACCCTGCACTGGGGAAGGACGGAGGGGCAATAAAAGTTGGAGAGAGGAAGAAAGAAAAGTCACTGTTGGTTTCGACGTAACGGCAGTTCTGCGCTTGACATCACAGGCAGTGAGTCAGTCCCGTTGCTGAAACTAGAGCAGCGCATTCGGTGATTTATGCATATTGTATGCGCGGGCTCATGCAATCAAAATCTTGTTGACGGTGAAGCCATGGTGCTGCTGCTAGTGTTCTCATTCAACAGACTTCTGAAGGCTTGCGAGAACTGGAGTGATGGTGTGCAGCAGCTGCAACACGCTTCGAGCTATCGGTGCCTACATCTTGCTTAGCAGCACATGAATAGCACTCACTAGGGTGTTGACAATGCCGAGAACTTGTCTTTCTTCGTCCGTCAGTTCATGAGGTACCGATGAAGTGTCCCTTTCTGTGGAAGTCTTATGTCGCTCATCAGGTGCATGGAGCTTTGGGAATTCAGGCCACGCGTCAGCTGCATTGCTGGTAGAAGAGTCACCGTCCATAGACACGGCTGCATTTGGTCTGGGTGGTAGAAACGAAGCGCCACCTTCATTGCTAGCAGAAGCGTCTTTGTCCTTAGACCCGACAGCGCTTGGCCTGAGTGGAAGAGGTGGAGGTCGTTTCGAACGTGGTTCGTGTGGCAAAGAGGCTTTGGAGGCTTCCGTGCACCGCCGGCGACGGGGCCGTCGTCGCGTAATAGATGCAGCCGTTTCTCGCTGTGATAACTCATCTTTATTCCTTTTCTTCAGAATTGCTATCTGCCTTTGAATAACAGGGCAATCGTTCGAAGATGCATCATGGGGCGCGTTTTAATTTGAGCATTTGAGTATCATAGCCCCGCATTTGTCCGTGGTGTGGTGTTGAGTGCATCGGCAACAAACGGTAGCGTTCCTGCACTCACTACTCACGTGACCTAACTTCATGCACTTCCAGCACTGAAGCGGTCTCGGTACAATAGCGCGAACTGCGTGTCGGAAGTGGCCCACTTGTACATCTGATGGGTGTGATTCGCCCTTAAATATAATCCTTACGCATCGTGACGTCCCGATATGACCTTGATCAGGAGTGGTAAGTCGGTGTTGGTAATGGCTTCGCCAACATCATAAATTACCCTAGTGCTCATTTCTTTGTCCAACGTTACATGAGAGCGGACTTCCATTCCATGAAGTCCTGTGACTTCGCGCAATATGTCTAGCGCAGTCATGTGATTGACGTCGATCGCTAGGATGTTCTTGCGGCTGTTCACTCTGACCTCCTTCATTTCATCTGGCACCAGTGCCTCTAGCTCTACAGACACGGCTTGCCTGTTCAGACATGTCATGTTGTCGCAGGCGAGAACTGGCGCGAAGATGATGGTTAATACCTCGATATTCCGCGAAGCTCGCATGGTGGACACACTCGAATTGGCTGACGTGCTCAGGAATCGTCTTTTTGACCTTGCGGCTCCTCACCAGCTCAAAGGTGTCGTCGCCAGATTCCTCACTGCTGATATAGTAGTGCACGGTGTCATCGCTGTCACTGTCGCTCTCGGCGCTGTTGCGCTTCTTGGAAGCAACACCCGTGGGCACTCCGGTGTCCGATCGACGCGCGGAATGCTCCACCTCCATCGCACACCAGCAGGAAATCGTACTGGACTGGTGAAATGCAAATTATTCATGAAAAAGCATGGAACTCAAACACTCGCCGTTCTGCCATAATGACACTTCGTCTTCGTCTCGTGGGCCGAAATTCACCATGTCGCCGAGTTCTTAACATACTCAATAGCTGTTTTCGTACGTGCAATAAAAATGAAAAATCACGACACAGCAGACAACATCTATCTATCTATCTATCTATCTATCTATCTATCTATCTATCTATCTATCTATCTATCTATCTATCTATCTATCTATCTATCTATCTATCTATCTATCTATCTATCTATCTATCTATCTATCTATCTATCTATCTATCTATCTATCTATCTATCTATCTATCTAATTTACGGTTCGGGATTGACCGTCATAATCTTAAGAGCAGTCGTTAAGTTAAAGTTCGAGTTCAATGTTTCTTATTGCTTATCCACGTGTGTGTTGGCACCCACGGCTGACTGTTTTCTGACTGCATGTGCTGAACCTAATTGCATGCGTTCAAAACATCACTTTAATCGTCACTTTAACCTCTTCGGCCTTATAGTCGAGACCACCCGTGAAATATACCTATTTGCAGTGATGCTGCGTTTCGCCAAGCACGTGATCAACGATTGCAAGTCGTGTGCTAGATGTGTTTTATCTCGCACTCTCTGCAATTCAGATATTCCATAAAACTCTGGCTTAAGCTTCTGATTTCACGAGGCATGAGGCCTTTAATAAACCAGCGTACTTTTGTGCAGTACCATTGGTGTGCGCGCATTCCACGAATTGCTGTTGTTGCTCGATGCGTCTGTGTTACGAGTGAATGATATTGACTGTATTTGTTGATAAATTTTTGTGATCAATAAAGCGCTAAAAGTACTCTGCTTCATAGCTTTAACATATACTCGTTTTCTTATTTATATTTTTGGTAGTTATTTTGCCGTTGCCCCTTGAAGGGCAGCTGTAATTAATGGTCGTCGTTTCACTAATGGCGATGGTGTTCTTCCCATGTGTGCGGCAGTCCGGCGCTGGTGGTGAACAAGGGAGGGCGGGCGATACCTCGTCTGTATTCAAGTTTTCGTCCACCTGTTTTTACCCCCACTCCAAAGGAGCAAACATAGTCTACGCAACGCTCATAGGTTCCCCGCCTCCCCGAGAAGACTCTTGTCGTGGGCGCCGCCCAGTTAAAAAAAAAATCACAGCATATCCACGGAGTGAATGATGATGAGTGGGCGAAGCTGCGGAGGTTCATCGGTAAACCGTGAATATTCCGTGAATTCTGCCCAGTACATCATCACCGACGTGAGATCGGGCGCGTTTATACTAAAGGTTCGATGAGTTATGACGACTTGCAGCTCACTTAATTTTACATGTACGCTGTGAATTTTCATTGTTTAGAAAACCATTGCTTTAGAAAACATCTGGCGTCTTTTGTTAAGCAGCTGGTGGTGGTTGTGGTGGTGGTATCAACTTTATTTGACTCGCCTCAGGGTGGCTCCACGCGGGAAGCGACTCTTTCCGCCCAGGAAACGATGGCCAGCTGTTTCTCCCGGTCGGGAGTTCCGATAAGTTCATCCCATGTTAATTTTGAGGGAGCTGGTAGGAGCGATTTTGGAGGGGGAAAACCCCCGCATCCCCACAAGATGTGATCTTGGGTAGCTAGTGCATTTTGAGTACAATTTTGACAGTTTGGTTCGAATTCTCCGTTCGTGATAATTGCCAGTATATGAGGACTGGTGAAAGAGTGCGTTTGTATGCGGCGTAGGATTGTGGCCTACGCTCTCGTGAGGTCGTCATCTGGCGGAGGGTAAAGCCTCCGTTCGTTTGCGTAGTACTTAGTGACGTCATTATAAGAAAACAGTGCCTCACCCGGGAAAACCGGGTCCGAGGGTCGCACCTCCCGGTTAGTTAGACCTCGGGATACACGATGCGCCTCCTCATTCCCCGGGTTCCCCGAATGGGCAGGGACCCACACAAGCTCGACGGTTGCTTCTCCCCGGTCTTTTTTAAGGATCCTTGCCGCAGGGACGGCTACGCTGCCTTTAGCAAAATTCGTTATTGCTCGTTTAGAATCGCTTATGACCGTCCGAGCGGAAGTGCTCGTGATGGCCAGCGAGATGGCAGTTTCTTCCGCCTCCAGAGCGGATGGGACTTTAACAGAAGCAGCGTTTAAGATTCGCCTCTCTCCGGTCACTACACTCACTACGTAGAGCTGTTCGTTCTGTTTTGCTGCATCTACGTACACTGCAGTTTTGTCGTTGTAATACTTGTCCTGCAGGGCCCTAGCTCTGGCAGACCGCCTTCCCTAATGTATAGCTGCTAACATGTTCTTTGGAATTGGCTTCACTACCAAACGACGCCTAATAGCCTGCCGCAATGGAATTCTTCCCGCTGATTCCATGAGGGGGTTCAACCCCAGATTGTGTAATATTTCCCTACCCACCTCCGTGCGAGATAAACGGGCCTGCTGTGCTATTTTGTGAGCCTCAATAAGCTCTTCAAGGGTATTGTAGATGCCCAAGTTGAGCATTTGTTCAGTGCTGGCATACTTAGGGAGTCCTAGAGCCGCCTTATATGCAGTACGTATTATGCTGTTGATTTTTGCTTTATCAGAAAGGCGTAGGTGGTAGTATGGGAAGGAGTATACAATGCGGCTGACCAGGAAGGCTTCAGTCAGCCGGCATAGGTCTCCCTCCTTCATTCCGTGATGTCGCGTGGCTACGCGCCTAAGCAGGCCGCATATCTGGCGGGCCGTGGCTTGCAGCCTCGCTATCGCCTCAGAATTGTGCGTATTGTGCTGCACCAGCATTCCTAGGACTCGTATCGTTAAGACTGGCGGGACTGGTCCATCCTCCATAATCACCTGTATGGGGGTAACCGCATCTCCCGCCGTCCCAGTTTTGGCAGATTTGTTTCTAATAATTAGTAATTCAGATTTTTTAGGAGAGCACGCAAGTCCGTTACGCCGGACGAAGCTCTGCACCGTGTCAGCTGCTTTTTGGAGTGCATCTGTGATTTCCCCATCCGATCCACTGTTAGTCCAAATGGTGATATCATCCGCGTATATAGAGTGCTTGATAAGCGGTATTTTCCCTAGGAGGGAGGGGAGAGTTCGCATGGTGACATTGAACAAGAAGGGCGAGAGGACCGCACCCTGAGGAGTGCCCCTGGTCCCTAAAAGGAACTTTCCACTCGTAACTTCCCCTAGGTGAAACTCGGCTGTCCTTTCTTTAAGGAAATCCGCAATGTAGCTATGCATTCGCTGTCCTACATTCATTTCGGATAAATTGGCTAGGATCGATTCGTGGGACACGTTGTCAAAGGCTTTGCTAACGTCCAGTCCAAGAATAGTGCGTGTAGCTCTAATGGGACCTGGATGGAGAATGTCGTTTTGAATTTGCCACATGATATCCTGTGTGGATAGATTTGGCCTAAAACCGATTATGGTATCCGGAAAGAGCTTCTCTCTTTCTACGTATTCATTGAGTCTGTTTAAGATAACGTGCTCCATAACTTAACCGAGACACGAAGTTAGAGAAATAGGACGGAGGTTTTCCAGATCTAGCTTTTTGCCTGGCTTGGGTATGAAAATTACTTTAGCGTGCTTCCAACTGGTCGGTATTGTTCCCTCTTTCCAGTGGTTGTTGAAGAGCTCGGTGATCTGCTTTACAGAGTTGTCGTCTAAATTGCGCAGCATTTTATTAGTGATTCTATCTTCACCGGCTGCTGCCGTGCTTTTGATTTGGTTTAGGACTGCCCTAACCTCAGATTCCGTAATATCTCTATCGAGTACCTCGTTGTTTTCCCCGGTATAGGAATCTATTGTGGGGAGATCCGTGGTAGTGTTAAAGTAACGTTCCTTGAGCTCTTTAATAAGCGAATCATGGCTGGCGTCTTTTCGTTTTGCTTTAGAAACATCTGGCGTTCTTTCGTTTTGCTTTTACAAAACATCTGGCGTCTTTCGTTGGTTTATTTCATCAATCAACGGCGTTTTGAACAAAATGTTTATTGTTTAATCACGCACAGGAGAAATTTCACCAGGCACTACCTTGGAGGTAAACAATGGCTGCTAATGGGAATGAGAGACAGAAGAAGTCGGCTTTTAGCTAACACTTACACTTCTACTTCTACTAACGTTTCCTACTGGAACATGCCAATGGCTGCTAATGGGGAATGAGAGACAGTAGAATTCGGCTTTTAGTTAACGCGCACGCTGCGAATTTTTTATTGTTCAACAACGCACAGGAAAAATCTCCCACCGGCACCACCTTGGAGGTGAAGATCTGGTACTAGCGTTACGACTGGTTACGCACTACTACGCCTAGGAGGGACGAACGGGTGTCGCCTTAAGGAGCTTCGCCCCTAATACACCGCGGATCCCTTTCTCAAAAGTTAAAGATATAAAATAGCAGTTTAAATGCTCGCGACGCACGCTGGCCACATGCTTTCAAATGCGCCGGAGCGGAGTTACGGCCCAGAGTACCCCTGCTGCCACCTTGCGGAAAAGCGGCGACAACTCGAGCACCTACGTGACTCGCGCAGGGCATTGGCGAAGCGGCGCGTCGGGCCACCTGTTATTCTACCACCGTGGCGGGAGTCGAATACCTCGGCCGCCGGCAGTTCCACTATATAGTTCCACGCAACGGGAGCTCGACGGAGACTGGAGGACAGTGCTAATTCTACGCCAGAAGAAGGCATAGGCTCGAGAAGGCAAGAAAAAAAAATGACACCATCTCCCACTGAAGCTAACCATCTCCGGGCTGCGTCGCATCTACACGTGGTTCCCTTTAGCGGCAGATGGTGTAATTCTTTTCTTCACTTCGGACTCTGACTTTGCTTTTTGATGTTTTGTGGGGCACCTCATGTGGAGGATAATCTTCCACAACAGTCCGAATGGTATCAAATGAGAGGCACCGGTTTTTCGCGGGGGATTTCATTTATGACACCGTCGACTGTAATTTTGAACGAGCGCTCAATGTAGCAATTATTAAAGTGTTTCTCAAAAAGGACAGCCGCCGGAATTAGTCTTCGATTTGTCCTCTTCATATTCTTCTCCCACTCAGCTAAACTTTCTGGGTTAGCAGGTGCGCTAAGTAATCAGACCCGCTCGTTGGTTCAGCGTTATCCACTCTTAGAATATGGGACGAAACAGATGCTGTCCTTACCCCCTCGTTTTCTGCGATGACATGGCGGTTCCGTGAATAGACACAAGTGCGAACCGCACAGAAAAGAAAGTAAAAAAACAATCACCATCTCCCACTAAAGGGAACCATGTGGGGATGCGAAGGAGCGCATCGGTCGATCTAATGTTCCGTTCATCACGGGCACCTTGCCCGATGTTAACGCGTCCTTGCCTGTATACTACACCAGTTCTGTTGCTATTACTTGTCCTGAACTCTTCTTGGAGCACGCCACGTGGGTTCATCGCGCGTCTGCAGAACTTCGTTCTCCAACGCCTTCACGTGATTGCTGAGATAGTGTAAGGGGGAGAGGCCACAGCGTTACCCAGTCCCTTTACACAGGCCCGAACACGCTAGCGAATGGCAGCACACGCGGTTTTGTCATCATCAAGGCGGTATAAGAACAAGACGAAGAAGACTTCGTCTTGGCGCGAGCGCGCGCTCTGCACGTATCATCATCAAGACGCTCGAAGAAGAAGACGAAGAAGACTTCTTGGCGCGAGCGCGCGCTCAATATGTTACAGAAGGCTATGGTAGGTTTTAGAAAGCGCATCGTCACCAATGGAACTACGGACAAAATCCAGCGCAAAAGCAGCTTCGCATCTAAAAATTGGGGGACCCTTAAGCTTCGCCTTTAAGAGTTGAACGCAATAGCGAAATCCGGCCCCTAGTGCGCACTTCAACCACTAAGTGCATACTTATTAATGTGTATTGTTACGCACACACGCACGCAGACACACATACGCGCGCGCTCGTGAATGGTACATGCAGGTTTTTGATCTAAAGCAAGATTCGCATGTCCTCCAAGATACACGCCGCGCGCTTGCTATCTCGGAGGCCATGATGAGTCTCACAATGCCTCACGGATGGCAGCACATTGTCTAGCGTTTGCTGTTTGCTTGATGAACGCCTTCTCTGGAAAGGCGGCATTGGCTTGATATGTTTTCCGCTAGATGGACATAGTTGTCCATTTTTAGAGGTGTTTGAAAGTTCGTGTGTGTTTTTAGCGGCGATGGCTGCACTATCCCGGCCTTTTTCGACGTAGACTGATGGCCTCCCAAATCCGCCTACAAATCGCCGAATGGGCTCGTTTTCGTCGTGACACCTGTCGAACAAAATGCGTTATGGAGACTCCTTCCACTACACGGCATTTATGTAGTGTTTTTTTCCATAGCAGCTGCAAGTAACATCGTGGCTTTGTGGTAAAACACCTCCTTGCCACGCGAATGGCCCGGGTTCGATCCTCCTCAATGGGACCGAAGGTTTTATTCTTTACTTTATTTGCTTCTTTCTCGATTTTTCGCTCACGGACGATTTTTCGCTCACAACCAACGCTCCCGACGCCGACGGCGGAATTTCTGCGACACAAGCTCTCTAACGCTATCGCGTTAAAATGACATGCGGAGGTACCATACGCTACTTGCTCGAAAGAAACAACGCCCCGCAACTATTAGCCGCGAGATCGGGCTACAGGTGGCAGCACCGTCGCCGCGCTAGTGTGGATGGACGGTTGTCGGCGCGTATACAAACGCACACAACAGCGCTTCGTTGTGAGCGATTTGACACGATTTGATACGACTGCAGCTTTCTGGTAATATGTGCGCTCTTCATTCCCGAATTAATGGACGAAGCGCGCCGAACGGTATTATTACTTGTGAGAGTTGCGCATTCTGCCAACGAATGGGTTGCCCGCCTTCGGCAACAGTCGGCATTTTCGCAATGGATGATGTTTTGTTGTTGTTTTATTTGCACATGTTTAGCTTGTGTTCCACCTACTATACGCACTGCTGTAGCACGACTGAAATATACATTTCCTTCTTGTTGATCTGGATACCCCCCAACGGAAAGAATGCCCGTATTCCTGCATGATGAGTTCAAATAGCGCTTTGTGCATTGCGTCCTCAAATATTCATCTGCATTTCTTATTCAGTCCTCTATGAAATGCAAGACAATTGATAGGTTTACTGGGAAAGCTACGTGGCTGACAGCACTTTAGCGCTACGGGGACGTTTAACACTCACACGCTTGTGTTTATTTCAGTAACAGTACACAAAGGTAACTACAGCACGGAACGTTCTTCGATTTCCTCGAACGGGCCTTTCTCCACTATGACAGTAATGTAGAAAGGCCCGGTTATTTCACGGGACCAAAGTACGTTCTTTATGCGAATAACGTCCGCTGCCTTCCGTCAATTTATAACAACGCAACACGAACACTCAAGGTAATGTAAAGAAACAAAAACGTGGCTTCGCTTGAAATTACTACGACATAAATCTAAAGTACGCCGTTTCGATTAAATTTGACTATCAGGGCTATGTAAGGCGTACCTTAATCTAAGTACACGGGTGTTTTTGTATAAATTTTGCCGCAAGTTAAAATTGCGCAAGGCAACTTAGTTTTGCGATTTCCGGGTCCTTCCATCTTCTGTTCTTTTAAGGGGACAATTTAAGTACCGAAGTGTCAGGCGTGACTTGGCAGAAATATTTCTGTGTAGTGGGACTAAGACCGTATACACCTAAAGCTCGTCGCGTAACCTATAACGACACTCCCGAAGTTATACACCTGACCACAACGCGCAAGTGCACGAGAGCCAGTTTTTTACCACCAAGCTGCTAAAAGGCTGTATTCAGATGAGATTTATTACTTCTCATCTTTAGGGCAACGCCTAGTGCACTTTACAATGCGCTTGAAGCACAGAGCCGCACCTACACTGATATGACTCTCGTGAACGGAGGGTACGACGACCTCACACAGCACTCTCGACAAGTGCACTCACTGATATTCTTACAGTACATATACAGCCAATCAAGGCCAAATGCTTCTTTACATCGTGTTAGGCATACGTACGTGCGGTTAAAGTTGCACTAATGCAACGGAACAAACCGTCTTTGTGCACCTGCACGACGTACGCGCACATGCAAACACAACGTGGCTAGCAGACGACGTATGGAGCAATCCACACTAGGCGCGGTTCAGCCAGCAGCCGCCAGGCGGCGACTCCTCTCGATCTAATACGACAAACGTCTGAGCTGCCGAACGCGCATCCGAAGTACATCAAAAGCGCAAGCGACGCGCGTGCACGCTGCCGTCAAGCGCGCTCGCTTGAGGCGCCACTAGGTTAGCACGGTCCTAAGGAGTCGGACAGAAACCAGCGGGAAACACGAAACACAGAGAAAGAACGTGACGGGACATGCTGGCCCATCGTGTTCTTTCTCTGTGTTTCGTGTTTCCCGCTGGATATTATCCAATTTGACTGCATTTTTTTATGTTTGTTCGCACTTTTAACTTTTGCTGCTGCTACTTACCTTTTATGTACCATACTATTGATAGGAGGTCCCTCTGACAGTATCTCACTTTGGGACCTCCTGATGCTGTATGTAATATGTGAGCTCGTTTTTGTACTCAATAATAACGAATAAATTTCAACATGTACCAACTAGCCCAGTTCATCGCCTTCATATCCAAAAGAGTGTCGCCGTCTGGCGGCCAGCGTCTCCAACTGGAAATGCTCGGCGGTCGACACACTAGTAGGTACACTGGTTTGTGTGGAGAAATGACCATTTGGAGTACTATGTACTCTACTATGGGAGAGCGATAAGGTCTCGCCGAGGAGGTTTGTCTCGCTTGTAATGCGGTTCCAGCATCAGAATTTGAGGCTCGAGAGTACTACTGAAACGTTAACCATTCGAATAGCTAGAAATTCATGTAGATGACAATACAAACAACAACCGCATCAGAAGCGCGCGTTAATTATTGTATTCTCTTCCAAATCACGCAGTAACACCACGAAGGGTTTTCGAATATTGTAGCTGCGAAAACTATACTTCGTCAAATGCACAATATTTTATAAGTATCTCTTTCCTCGTCCTCTTTTTTTTTGTCTCTGCTTGGTCGATGAGAACATAGACAGGTTTTCGAGGATGTGCGACCGTTCTCGGCGATCAGCATTCGAAACGGGGCGCATTCTTAGGGAGTTTTAGATGCGAAGCAGCTCTTTGAATCACTTGTGTAACGCCGTACGTTACGTGCGTCCGTACAAATGCACCGCAGCGCGTTCCCCTCGCCGTAGGTGTTGGAGCGTTGCAAAGTAGGTCATGCCAAAGCTGGGCGTTGACGTCACGCTCCCCTCGCACGCTTCCCTCGCATGCTTCCTTCGCAGGTGCGCGCTGACGTCACCATCTCCCTCACCCGCAGCATGCTCGCCGCAGTGCCCGCAGCTGCCGGCTGCTCCGCCCACTCGCAACACCTCTGAACGTGTCACTTCTCTCTCGCTTCACCCTCTCCACCGCCCGCAACGCTCGACCGCACGTCGAGTGGAAACAATCTTTCGGCTCGTTTTCTGCGATGGAGAGGACGCCGGAAGGACGTCCTGCATAGAGCGCATGCGCGAAACTCTTGCTCATGCGTACCGCGCGAAATACGGCTTTCTTGAGTACGCAGCGCCATTGCGGACACAATGTGCGCAGTACTTCAACTCGCACTTGCATTTGACTTTTAAATGCGGAGCAATTCTTAATCGCACCTGCGGCGTCGGCGGCGCCGTCCACACCCCCACTGCGCATGCTCGGCTCGTCTCGTGCCGGCAGCCAAGCCTCTCGTCTCTCTCCTCTCCTCCCTCTCCTCCTCCCTCCCCCCTTCTTCTCCGTCCCTCCCTCCTCTCCCTTGAACGCGGACGGTGTGTATGGGCACACTGCGCTTTTAACTCTCCGCTGACGGGAAGCCTCTAGCGGCGGCGCGCGCGTCCCTGGGGTGATGGAAGCTTTCGAACGCCGCGGCCGGTGGCAGCTTTTGTGCCAGCTCCTTCATGTTTTCCCGCAGTTTTGCAAAGCGTTTCTTCTATGGCAGTCGTTTCATGGCTGAGCGTCACAGCAACAAGATTCGTTGTGTTGTGGTCTGTCACGATACTTACAACAATTCACCTGGAACAAAGTTTTACGGCTTCCCGAAGGCTCACGGGGTAATTCGAAATAGTAGGCCAAAGGCGACGACGGGCGAAAAGGGAGACACACACACAGGGAGAAGCAGCGACACCAACGTTGGATACAACTTGTTCGCCGTGACAAGTAAGACATTTTGTAATTTTATTCGATGCAGGGTGTTACGTTTATTCCATGTGAGAGACGCCCTTGGAATGAAATATTGTTTCAGACCTGACTTAATTGTGATACACTCATTAATCATAGTCTCCATTGGATTGGACTGGAAAAACTTTATTAACAAAGTCCGGAGGCGTGTGCCTTAGCACACGGCAGGCTGCTCATCATAGTCTCTATATGGCGACATCTTTTTTTTCACGCTGAATCGGTATCGCGAAAACATTACTTCTAGATTGGGAGTCCACAGAAAATAGCAGAATTTGCAGCAGGCATTTCGTGGACAATGCTAAGGCCAGTGAAAAGGAGCACCCAGCCTACCTCCCAACGATTTCTCCATTCCCTTACCAGAAGGCAGGAACAGGTCGCTCTCGTGAACGTTATGAAGGTGCAGCAACATTTATGCGTGTTTTGCATGTTGTTTAGGCATGACAGCGATGAATATTCCTTTCGTTATAGACGTATACGATTCACAGTTTTTATCTTTAGGCATAGGCGTGCGCAGGGTTGCCCATCAGGGGGGGCAAAGGCTCATCGCAGCGCCCCCCCCGCCCTATAAGTCAATGTATGGGGCAGATTTCGCGCCCCCCCTCTTAGGTGTCTAGAAGGGTCAATGTACGAGGCAGATTTTGCGCCCCCCCTCTTAAGTGATTAGGGGGGCGGCCGCCCCCCCCCCAGCCCCCCCTGTGCGCACGCCTATGTCTTTAGGGCTAGTGTATCTGTTTAGCGCTTGTCATGCTCGCATGTTATTTTCGTTGGCATTAAACAACAAAAAACTTCGTGCTAAAATCAGTTTTCTATATCTCTGCAGGTACACGGACACTGCCACAGCGTGCTTGCAGTAGCCGGCTACGCCCGCTCTGCAGTCGCAGGTTGCGTCATCGACGCATCTGTTTCGAGAGAGTTTCAAGAAAAAAAAAACTGAATGAAATAAAACGAGACCATTGAACAAAAATGCTTACTTACTGTTACATTCATAGTCTTCGATGGAACGTTGATACGCGTTTGGAACACACAGAGACCTGACACCACGCTTCCGTCCGCAGAGGCAAGTTTCTGATGTCCTGTACTTGACCTGCCTCGTACAGAAGCTTTCCTTTTTCAATGTTTACCCCCCTGACAGATCTATCCAAACCTTCGACGGTCTGAACACAAGCCAGAATTTGCAGAGGAACGCACGCAGACGACACAATGTTTGCACAAGCAGCCGCGCGTGCGGTCAGGGAGGGAAAGCTGTCACCCCAGGGACGCGGAAACGGCCGCGTTGGCGCTGAACGCCGCCGCGCTGGTGGAGCCGCCTATGCAAGCGCAGTGTGCCCTCGCGTTCGGAATTCAGTCAAGGGCGTCTTTACTTGGCTTTCGCTTGACTTGACGCTTTGCTTGACTCGAGTAGATGCGATGGAAGCAACAGTACCTTCAATCAGCGTCCCACCACTTGTTGAAGGCAACGTTACCCCACCCTCACCGTCGTCGGCGTCAACAGCAAGCAACGCAGAAAACAAGGCTGCGAAGAGACTAGGATACGACGCTGAACGCAAGCGTTTGAAGCGAGCTGCGGACCCGGAACTTCGTGCACGCTGGAGCCGTTCAAGTCGTACTTGGTGCGCGCACCGTGTAACAATTAGGCATTCCCAAACCATACCCAATTACAAAACATTCACGCGATACCCCCACCACTCTGCGACGCATTTACTCGAGCTCCCCCCGTGGGAGATGCGGGCGACATCTTTTTCTTGCATTCGCGAATAAATGGCAGTAAAGGTTACTCAAAATAAGGAAAACGTGGAGCGCCTACAATTCACTGCGCCAGATAGAGTCACGGGTGTCCAGCAAGGAGGTTAAAAAGAATTGCTGGATTGGCGATTATTGCGCAATAACGAAGCCGTGCCCACCAAAAGATGGCGGCTGCGCCCGCCATCTTAGTAGGGGCACGATAAACCATCGGCATTAGACGAAGGAAAGCGAGCGTTTTCCACGCACGCCAGACGATTTCAATGCGGCAACTTTTACGGGTCACACACTGCTCCTAGTGTGTCTTTGTGTGACTTGTTTTCTTAAATAAGCCTCAAAGTCATGGCAAACTTTATTGGAGAATAATCGCCAATACTCCTCTGGACGGGTTACTTTTGTCTGCAACAACTATCTTTTATTTTATAATTTACGTAGCATTTACACTAACAGATCAAAGCCATTTGATCTCTAAGTAGGCACTACCAGAAACCAGCATGTTTCCGAGCAGTTTCGTGGGCAAAAGCTGGCTTCACTTTTGCTGGCAAGGCGTTGCGAGAGCTTCTACTCCAGAATTTTTTAGATGCGAAATATCTTATAGGCACCGTTCAGTCGAGTTTGCCAGTCTGACTGCAGCGCCAGAATACATAGCCTAGCGGATAAAAAAAGCAGCCTTGAGACGGCCTCAATGAAATTGGAACGCGACGCGCGCGTTTCGCGCCCTGCATCTGTCGGCGGATTGTGGCTGTGATCCGTGGCCGGGATAGATGGGGGACGCGAGCACGCGTCTATTTTCTGCGTGCCCCTAACGGTGAATGTCGAAGACTTTGAGACGGGGCAGTGTGAGTAACGCAGCTCCATCTGGTCAGTGTGCGGTGCCTATGGTGGAGTTCAATCCGGTGGTGGTGGTGTGCGGCGTGACCACCCTTACTGCGCATGCGCACACCCTCTCCACACACCTCCTCTCCCCTCCCCCTCCTCTTCTCCTCTCCCCTTAACCTCTCCACTTTCTCTTTCCCCTCCCAGACTTACCCTCTCCCCTTTCACCTCTCCACATTCCCCTCTCCCATACCCCTGTGCCCATTTCCTCTCCCCTCCCCTTTTATTTACACTCTTCCTCTGAAACGCGGGCTACACATGCCGAAATTCTCTCCTGCGCAACGCCGAGATGAGCATCAGCGCATGCGCGTACCCTCCCCCTCTCTCTCCTCTCCTACGCTGCCCCCATCTCGCACGCCTGTCGACCGCGTTCCCCGCTCGCCCTGTGAGAATTAACGGCCAGGCTAGAGGGAAGACAAGACGCGCGTAGCGTTCCTCTTCGAGTTCTACGACGCGAGGTCGGTGGCATGCCCAACGAACGCCAACGGAACGCGATCGTGCAAGTGATCCGGCTCAATGACCTCCATTAAAAAGGCTGGACGGCGCATCCCCGCTCTGCAAGGCGGGCTCTTGTGAAGCCACCGGAGGGTCCCCTGTTTGTCCCGGAAGCTGGCGTCTTCTATCCGTCTCAGTCGCGCAATTCAAGTATTCTCGGGTGGCAGCTGTTGTTATGATCGTTTTTATTTTTTATTTTTTCAAACTCTGCGATTACGCCTCACTTTAGACGCCGACGAACGTTACACGAAAGATGACAGACGCCGTGCCGACACCGTCCGAATACGGCGGAGTGCTGCAATTGACGTACAAAATGCGTAAAAAGTAATGCAACTTTGGGGTACTTACGCGTGAAATATCTTCCCTGACGACTTTTCCGGTCGATTCGTACAGTTTACTGCACTAGAAGCAGGTATTTCTTTAAAAAAGAAGAGAAAAGCTCTTTTCCGGGACAAAAACGGCGGCTTCCGGTGGCTTCACGCCCGCGTGCTCGATGCGCCATCCAGCTCCTCCTAGTGGAGATCAGTGATCCGGCTTCGCATCGCCTCATGGTCCGCTTTAGCGGGAAATAATGTAATTATTTTCAACCTCCTTGGTGTCCAGTGACCCTAGCGCCAGCGCGCCGCCAGTCCATGAGCGGCCACTTCAGTATTCAGCCGCGTGCTACATATTCTCTCTCCGTCCACCACGCCCGCTTTGTATGTAAGTGCGTGTGCACGAAGGCGGAAGGTTTGATAAAATTTAACGCATCAGGATTCTTGTAGGGCCTCAAACGAATAGACAGGACATCAATACACTGAATCCATCATTTTTCCGATGTGACAGAAAGCGATGACTAACGACAGAGTCTTTTGAAAGGGGGATTCGTGCGGCAGGCCAGCGTAAGCCTGGAAGCGTACGCCGTCGGCATCGATGTTTGCATGCGTCCTTTCTTGTCACTGTGCCTGCTTATTGCTGAGTGAAGGTTGATATTTTTGCCCGACGTGAACTGCAGTGTGATCTTAAATGTCTTACGCAACCCATTGCGACGGACGCAAGTAAAACGTACGGTCGCCGAACCATACATATAGCAATTAGTAATGCCAGCAGGTGCACGAAATTTTCTCCACTGTAGTTCAGCCCCGTTTCTGGACGTTGCTAGTGCTTGAACGCGTGAGCTTTGCACGCGATGTCTTAGCCGTCACTTAGCACAATAGAATGGCGTGGCACGGCTTCGCCTGCACGAGCAGTGCTATTAATGGGAAAATATTTGTACAAGGCGAATAAATGTTAAAATTATCGTGGTCCCCGAGCCATTTGGCCACTAATCCGGGGTTTCATCTTTACTGTTCCCGCCACTCGACGAACGGCGATGCGGCGAAAGGACAGCAGTATTGTACGAGGGAGAATTGCAGGATCCGTAGATGGCTTTTCGCTAACGAAATGTAGAGTGACGACTCGACATCAATTTGCCGGCCGCCACTGCACGTCCATGTAAGGCCAAAGCTATTGGTTTTGGAGGTTTTGAGCTTTTCTTGACAAAAGAAATGGCTTTCAAGCATTGATGAGCATATCCTTCTCGATGAGGGTATCCTTGAGTGGTGCTATTGACACCAACATTTATATTCCGCTCAAATGATGTAGCAGAACTCTACATATGAATAAGACTCTATCACATGACGAATTAAATAAACAGGAAAATGATTGCCGAGAAGTGAGGTGTGCTCTTACGAGGATGATTATTTTTAAAAACTAGTAATACAGACCCTCCTTCGGCGTGCATGCATAAGGAAAACGCCAAAAGAAACAGCATAAAACTGACTGCATTCTTATCTGCCATATGGCTTCTTATTCTTGACAACTTCTCCCTTAATCCTCGCCATAACCATTAAAAACTTGTTTCTATGGCCGCCGCGCGCGCGGCGCGGCTTCACTGGGGCGCCCCATTGGTAATTATAGGCGGCCTCCATTCCAGCAACCTTTAGTTAAACCTCCTTGATCCCAATGCATTGCGAAAAGTGCGGCGGAAGTGCTGGTCCGGGCCAGACAGCAACTAGCCGGATCTTGCAATAAAGTTGTTTCATCATCATCATCATGACGTCAGAATTATGGGGCAAACAAACCGGTATGTGGCAAAACAGCAGAAGCCCCGCGGCGTGCTTCTGCTCGGATTTGTAGTGCCGGCGCAAACATAGCGCGTATTGTGCGGTTCGCACGCAGTAAAATGTTGCAAGCAGACGTTTACCAGTTTGCTCGTCCGTAGCAGGCCCGAGCGCTGCGGGCTGAAGTTCTTCGTGAAGCGTTTTTGTGCAACAGCACAGAAAGTACCGGTACGTGCCGTAATCAAAACCATTTAGCCCCTGCCTCATCATATTCGAACTCACCTATCAGTGACTTTCGTGTTCTGCTGCCTTTCTTTTCCTTTCGCGTAGCCCGATTTCCAGATATTTTGCCCGATTAGCGGTTATTTGCTCGTGTATATGGAGTGAGCGCGTAGGAGCTATTCGGCGCAACGCCAACCTATAGTTGACGTAACTTCACGTCGAAAAGAAGACACCGCTGTATTGTATACGCGATCGTGCACGTAAAGTTTGTAATTCCAGTGCGCACACAACACAAGCACGCAGCGAGCGCACACCGCGCAATACCCACATCACGTAGTCCGATAACAACAACAAAAGTTTATTGCCCTTTCGTTGAACGACACAGCCTCTAAAACGTGCGATGCCTTCAGCGCATGGTATGTACTGCGCGTCAGACGCCAAAAACAAAATTTAACGTGTGTTCCGAGTTGACACAACGAGTAAGAAGCAACAGAGCGCACATCCGAGAGCTCCGCATGCAAATACCGTGCCTTAGTCATCAGTAGTGAAGCGAACGTATACGTACACATGAAAAGTGACACCCGGTACTGTCCGCACTGCACGCGATTTGCACAGGGTATACGCAACAGCTGGACATTGCGTAGCTTTTCTAAAGAACACACAGAAGGAGCAGCGCGCGTGAATCGAGGACGCCGCTTGCACGGCGAAAAACAAAAAAAAGGCTGCAAAAGTTTCGCGACTCGCTCGATGCGCGCATGCGCTTGCAAACGACGCGAAGGAAATCGAGAAATGTTTCGCTGCTCCTTCGCTAGGAGACAATGCGGGCGCTTGCGATGCGGAGGTTTCACGAATGTGACGTCAGGGCCCCTCCTTAGTTTTTTCTTCCTCCTTGGGCGACGACATGCAGCCGCCGCTTGTGTTAGGCGCTGCCGTCTTAAGGCTCCGATATACTCCAGCGTAACGTCGACGAGCGCGAGCGCGCGTCACGGCGACGTTACGTCAGCAAAAAAACCCGCATTTCCCCGAAGGGGAGTATGAGGAAGTGCGAAGCACGGGGTGATGCTATGAGGGGGCGCGCGCGACTAAACTGCAGAGCCGAGCGAAGGAGACGGCAGCGAGAGAGTACGCGCCAGCCGACCCCCGGAGGTCTGGCCATTTTTAAGTTAAAGCACTTTTACTGATGATGATGATCTGTCTTCCGAACTCGTTCCAAAGAACCCGCAACACGTTCAACTTGTTGGCGGCGTTGCGCACGCCCGAGATGGGGCTCAGGTTGTTGTCGAACCACAGTCGATCGCACACCGCGCAGCTATATCCGAAGCTGCGGTCCAGGAAGTCTCGCTTGAAGCGCGCGTCCGGCCGATCGAATTCGAGGGCCCGCGCTCGCTCACGCATCGCGCGTCCCCGCGCCAGATCTGTTCGGGGTGCTCGGCTCGCTTCGCACGCTTTCGTTCGGCGTCTCGCCGCCGGCCTTCATCACCACAGGCAATGCGCGGGGCGCGCGCAGCCACGGAGCGGAGGGCGGAGCGCGCGCAGTCACGTGGGGCGTGATGTCGCTGCGCCGTTGCTACTGACGCTCCTCCTCCTCTCCGCTCTCCGCGGCGTTGCTATGGGACGGCGGATTCAGGGTCGCTTATAAAGTGCATTCGCACTTAAAACTGCCCTCTATAGTCCGGCGTCGGCTGACCGCCGACGCGGCCGACGGCTGCTGGCGCGCTAGGGCGTCGCTCGGCGCCGAATAGATCCTGCTGCATTTCGCGCCGGCCGCGCCGGACTCGCATGTACAGGAACCTGCTTCGCGGGTTGTTTCGTCGGTTCCCAACAGGTGGCGCGGGCGTTCTTCGCTTTACTGCGCATGCGCTCCACTAGGCGCGATCGCACCGGCGCGTTGGAGCCGGCTCGACTGTAGCGGAGACCATTTTGCGCCTGGCGTAGCGTCGCCGGCTCGGCGTGACGAAACGCAACGTCCTCGCTGGCGCTCGCGTCGGACGTCGGAGTATAACAGAGGCTTTAGAAAAAGCTCGCACCCTCGTGCGCTGCGCACGCCTCCCTGAGGAGACGAAATGAGCGGACGAGCGGCTCGCTCCTTGAAGACGCCGCATTTCGCAGCGTGCCGCGCATGCGCAGTTCGCCTCTCCGCTTGTCTGCCGGGCGCGCTGGCTAGCAAACCCGCCCAGCTATTACCAGGCCTCGGAAAGTCTCAAGTTCCAGCCATCGCCGAAGGGGGGCGAAAAAATCGACCCCGTCGCAGCTAAAAAACAAACCATAGTGGCTCCGTTCAAATCTGCCCTCGGCGACGCCAAAAAATCCGCCAGAGGCGCCGTAATAAAAGCAATATTTAAGAGAAATACAGCTATCATTCCTGCATAAAAGTGCTTTTTCTTGTGTAACTGAAAGTAATGTTTGAATGACGAGTAAATTTGTTGTTTAGTGATTGAAAACATCTCTGCCTTCTCGCTCGCCGCTGACGGCCGGCGCGCGGTAACGAGCAAGCGGGCCGTCGCTGTGACCAGTGACGAAGCGCAAGAAGTGCGCCGCTGCGTCTCGGGTGTCGCAGATAACGCGCAGAATATGCGCAGTTAGTGTCCGATGGTTGGCAGCTGGTTTGTTGCTCCCCGTTTTCTTGCGAATTCTATCGTTAATGTTGTCTAAAATACGCATGAAAGTTTTTTAATTCACCGATGTAATCATATTGCGATTATGGTGGGCAGTCGGTGTGCTACTGTATGGTGCCGCAGGAGCTGCGATACCAGCGAAGGCGTCAGTTTCCACAGGTTCCTCGACGATGGCAGGTACACGTACTTTCATGCTCAGCGTTTTTCTTTCTGTTTTGTGACGTCGTTAACATATCACACTTCACTGTTCTCGCTTTTGAGTTGTATGCTAACACGTGTGGACAAAGCTGCTATTTCACTTGTACTTGCAAAGTCTGGTGGGCTCAAATGAAGGAGTGAATTATGCGATGGCATGAGCACGACTTGGCTAGACTGTTGATGAAGCCTACTTTCCAGTGGCGATGCCACAATAAGAGAATGACCGGGATAGAAAATCGTTTCTCCCTTCTCTGTATTTCCGTACCTCTTTGAGGCCTTGCATATATCCCATTTATGGGTTGTTTCATCGGTATCACGTGTTAAAATGCTCATGTTTTCTGCCATTCTGTAGGCATCCACTATAATGTGATTTCTTTGCGTGAAGCTGCTTGGTATTCTCAGCCTGACCGCAATATTTTGTAATAACAACAAACCCGGGGTCTTCAGGCGTACTTCGTTGAAAGCAAGTACTGAAAATGTAGCAAAAAAAATGCTGATGCTTTACGGCCTGTCCTACAATACAAGACAAGTTGGTCATTGTGAGCGCTAGCTGACGGTGGAAACGGGCAACAAACGTCATCTAATTTGTTTTGTCTCTTTGAAGTACCGCGAAGGCTAGTCGTTTACGAGCTCACGATGTCTCAACAAGGGCCTTTTACCGCTTGCTGACTGTCAATAAAGATTATCGTTCCTTCTACTCACTCGTGAATTGTTCTTACTGGTGCCAGTTGCCAATATATGCCTTTCGGTTCCATGTAACCTTCGTACGCACAGATACTGCGTTCCGAAGGGCGCTTTGGCGTGTTGCTGGGCGTATCGACGCGCTCAAAACAAGCGGGCGAAAGATAACGAGACCTCCGTAGCCCTACGCGAGTCCCGGCCTCTTTCGTCCACTTCTGTTTAAAAAGGATAGAATAAAAAACCAGCCGAGGCACCCGCGTATGCGCATACGCACCCGGTACGGAATAAAAAAGGCAGCCATTTGCATTTTTCTGCCTAAAAAAAACAATAAATTTTGTTTTCCGCTTCCTGTTTACGCAGCGCCATCTCTTGGGTGCCTTGGGTAGTTCCATGCGCTACCGCTGCTTATCTTTCGTACCGTTGTCAAGGCTACAGTTTCCTTTCTCTAAACTGGTTCTTTATTCTATGCTATTACTCTCAGTTATACGCCAGTTTCCAGCGAATCACCGCGTGCGTAAACTGAGCCCGTAGACGCAAAAGAACAGTGGTTGCCGTCTCGCCATCGGCCGCTGCGCTGGCACGCCTGTAGCGGCTGTTACCAGTTCTTATGCAGCGGTGTACTGGGGTTGGAATAAAAGCCCTTTGCCGGAAAACATGTAAAGGCGACATGGAGAATTGTACACATCAGGAAAATTCCTGGAACGCATGGGCGGCGAACACCGATTAGAATCCTTTAGGCAGTTATGGTAATGCCGTACGGTAATACGGTACGGTATTACCGTACCGTTATCCCCTTCTCGTTCGCTTTGCTTTAGGCGTTGTTTCCCCTGCGCAGGCTGAGGGGAAACAACGAGGCGTGACAACTCTATAGTAATGTTGAAAAAGAAAAGACATTTGTGGTGTTGGTGTTCCTTCAATAGATTTAAGAGTGGCAAAGGCACGGCGAGGGATAAAATAGCCGTGGCACGGTAATAGCCTACCCTATTACCCTAAGGATATTACCGTAACTTGCTAAACGACCCTATTAAGGTCGTGTACAAAACGCCAAGCTCCTGGGGTAAGCCCGGCAACCTGGCGTGTGTCGCGAAAAGGAGATTGCCACAAAAAGGCTCAAGTACCATGCTGCTGAAATGGAAAACTTTAAATTACCATAAGCTTAATTTAGAAGCGACTTTCTGGAAATACATTTCTCATTTAGTGGTGGGCTGTGTGATCGGCTATGGTCGAAACTCTGCATCATCTCTGTGTCGTGCGCTGAACAGCTTCGCTGGTGACCCATCTTCACCGAATGGAAGGGCTCGCAAATTCTAGAAGACCGTGTCTAGAACAACCTGTCCCGCACCCACTTTATTACATACAGGGCGACTGCAGGGATCTTCGGTAAAAATGTTGTGCGTGCTCGCGCATTTCTGAAATATAAAGTAGCACTAGTGATAATGAGGCACTATGAGCAAAAAAAACAAACAAGAACGCTCGGCAATAACAGAACTGACAGCCGGGCGAGTTAGTCTTGATTAATGACGTATTGAATCGTAGAGCCCACAATACAGGAAGAAAGACGAGGAAGCACAAACGGACAGCGCTGAAAGGTGCCCGCCGCCCGCAGGTACTGAAAATTGCAGACAACAGAACTGACAGCCGGGCTAAATGTTCTTGATTCATAACGTATTCAATTGTACTGTCAGTTCTGTTGTCTGTATTTACTAGTACTTTTCAGCGCTGTCTGTGTGTGCCTCCTCTTCTTTCGTCCTGTATTGTGTACTCTGCAATTCAATACGTCAGGACTTAGCAATAAGCTTAGTAAGGTGTTAGAACCTTCTTGGGTACGCTACTCCTCCGGCTACGTTGCCAGGAATGAATTCCCTTCTTTATCACGCATAAGTTCTAGCGATCTTATCGTTGCCGACGACGAAAGGACGGGAGCAAAGCGTGCAGAAGGTAAATATTTGTTGCTTTCTTTTTGCATGTTTCTACGCTGTGAAGTCTGGCGGGTGTTATGGAATGCTCGAATAAAGTCACATTATAACTTATAAATAGGGCAAATTGTATATCGATTTGGCTAACCGCCGTGAAGGTTCCTTTATGCAGAATACAGTTGTGTGAGGGTTGTCGCTATCGCGATAACCAAGATGTAATGTCACAGAGAAATGCTACCTCTGTGAACCAGACAGAGGTACAGAAGACAGAGAAGAACCTGACATTTTATTGGACGAAACATGTCGTTACAGCTTTTTCGCTTACCAAACTTGTGGCTCAGTGAAACGTAAACGCCTAAGATACAGGTAAATATTAAGATAAGCGTAGTGAATAGTGTATTTTAGCGACGTCTGAAACTGAGACAAATGAAATGGCACCGCGAATACCATCACTTCTAAGATATGCGTGCTGTTTAAATATGAGAATGCCGTAAAACATTCGCTCGAAACTTTTGAGTAAATCATACTTCATAGTGTCTATCTAAAAAAAAGTCACTTCTTCATTTTCTGGCTATACGTATGAGGGAGCTTTTTAGAAACAGGCTTTCGACTTACCACGCTATCGTAAAAGAAGCCTTTAGGATCTTCACTGTTCTTCGTATCCATCCACTGCTGCAAAGGTAAACGAAGCAACACAGACACTTAGTGAAAGTCCTGT
The DNA here is from genome assembly GCF_013339695.2 of Rhipicephalus sanguineus. Taxonomy (NCBI): domain Eukaryota; kingdom Metazoa; phylum Arthropoda; class Arachnida; order Ixodida; family Ixodidae; genus Rhipicephalus; species Rhipicephalus sanguineus. The sequence goes on along the minus strand of NC_051183.1, from coordinate 68,758,366 downwards.
TTTTTAAAGGCCTGACTGCTCCGCAAAAAAAAAGAAACGTGGCATAGTGTACATCAAGTTATATTACGACGGCGTGAATGGCCGTCAGTTTCTGAGAAACCAGAAAGCTGAGGTAAATGTTATTCTTCGGTAATTCCGTTAAGACTACTAGGGATACACACAGGGTTCAGGCCTGCAGTGAACAATGATGTCATTTGGGCTAGGCAGTCATACACCGCTTCACGGAGGGCCTCAGAGCCCTGTAGAACATACGGCTGTGCAGAAGCGTATAAAATGTCCTGATTTAAATGGTGGCGTTTGAGAACCTGCGCTATAGCATAAAAAATGTTTGCCGGAATGATAATAACGTCACTGCGTGTAAACCATTATTACGTGTGGTATTGGGTGACGGTTTATTCAGAAAAGACAAAGAATTAAGATAATAATTTCTGCTCTGATAGCCAAAACGAATGCTTGGTGAGTTGGTACATAGCTAAAAATGATAAACAGCGCACGAAAGACACAACAGAAGGAAGGAAACGAATAGATAGAGCGCTGAAGGCGCACGTAGGTGCTGTTCGAGCACGCCCGATTTTTATATTTGTTGCTAAGTTCTTCAGTTGTCGAGTGCTTTGGAAATATTGAAAGGGTACGTAGGCTCTCGTAGCAATTTTCGGGCAAATTTACTCTATTCCACCTCTAAATGATCAGTTGAGATAACGTGAGCTCATAATACTATGCAGTGCTCGTCATTGCTCTTCTCAATATTTCCCTTAATTGAAGGCAATTTAGGTATTTGGGACTCCTTTAGGGCCACGTACTTGCGAAAGCGGAAACGGAATGCGGTGCACTCTTTGTAGGCTACCTGCGTTAAAAACAGTAATGGAAACGCCGTTTTCTTTTCGTAATGTAATGTACCACAAGAAAGCCTAGTTTGTCGCACCTCATTCGAAAAAAATATTACATGTAGAGCCCTTCCCTGTAGACGGCTCCAAACAGGCAACAACAGTTGCAGTGTGGTTTCCACATATACCTCTACAAGCGACGGTTATGATTTGTTTTGCCTGTCATTTTGTCCTGCACGGCTTGGGTTTTTTTCTTTTTTTCATATCCAGCAACAATTATTATACACAGGTGAATTTGTGCATGCAATATGTACAAGATTTATCTCAAAAGAGAGAGAAGAAAATGCAGGGCGGTTAAGCAGTACCGTGTGCTGTTTGTTACCCTACATCGAGACGAAGTGATGAAGGTACTGAAAGAGAGATATAAAGGCGAGATTTAGAGATTAGGGAGAGATCGAGATATAAGGGAAAGATCGAGAGATGTAGTTAAACCTGCATTTCAAGGTGAACATTGGGCCTGGGCGTGGTCCCAGAAACTTGCCTGCTACTAGTACACTTGAAACGCTTGCGCTGCTTTTGCGTCAGAGACGCAGAATCGCGGAATGTTACAAGAATCGTGGCTTCCCAAAACGGTCTTTTTTAAAGGGCTGTTATGCCATCGTGAGAAGATAATTCTGTATGTCATAACGAGAACATATGCACAGAACTTCTTCTCTGGTTCCTTCAGTTCCCGAATAAACATTGCGAAGCGCAATTAGTGAAAACCCCGTCCAGAAAGAATATTAACGTTGCATTAGAGTGGACCATTCGTGATCGCCATTTAGCAAGGCGGCAAGTTAGAGAATTAGTGAATTATTTGCAGCTGTCTGTTCACTCTGAGCCATGAAGGAAGGCACTCTTGCAGTGTCAGTTCTTGAAACTCGGATAAGACAATTATGAAAAGTTTTATAAGTGCATCGTTCCACCAGTAAAAGCAGTCTGTTCCAGTAGCGCCTGAAATGTTAGAGGTTGTTATTTCGTACAATATTGATGGTAATTATTTGTAAACTACAGCATAGTTTGTTCATGAGTCCTGTTGCGTAGGGCAAATTGCGAACTCCTGACGGCGACCATTGACTTGCATAATAAAAATTCGGCAGATGCCGCGTACCGTGTGAATCGATGCTATGCGAAGCACGCGCGGGATGGTGACTGTGCCGCAATCTTTCACATTGAGCGAAACGTTACGGAATGACGCTAGAGACATGTGGAAGTGGTACACGCACACTCGTATTTGTATTGTATTTGTATTTTGTATTTATTTTCCACAACACCAATACAGATTTGCGGAGGGCGATTGGGGAAAAAGGGGCTCATAACCGCTTGACCAGCCCCAAAACCCTTACAAAAAATATGTTGAAAAGTCGCATAAGTATTATGTAACCAGTTGTTCACAGCTGCGTAACGATGCCGACCAACGTTACTAGAACAAACTCAGTTTCACAGCTACGTATCTCCGCCAGCGGAGGAGGGTGGTCCGAACGGCGGTCGCGAGAACTAGCGGCGCTGCAGTTCCGTCTTGCGCCACTATCGGCGCGTCGCCTGCTGCCACGGCATAACGCTGTGGTCTGCCGCGCAGTTGCTCGCGGCAACTGTGCGGCAACTTTCTTATTGTACTAGTTAGGTGGATACTTAGGTGGATATGCATAAGGTCGTCTGTATGCATTGGCCTGCGTGCGTTGTTCATTGATTGGCTAAGAATCGATGTTCGGTCTATATTGCCACGCCCACTTCTTGTTTTATTTTGATGTATTCGGGTTTGACCAGCAAGGACGGTTATCAACGCTCGACGCTGTCCGCGAAGCAGTGTTCGAGAAGCTTCGCGATTGTAGTAGATCGTTTTGGTAAGATTGCGCGCCGCACGCGAATATTCCAGCTCTATCGAGAGATAACGCCGCCACCAGCGATATCGCTGGAAAGTTCGATAGCGCCTATATAAAAGCCGACGCGCTTGACCGCTTGTCAGTTGGTCGGCGGTCGACGCTCTGTTCACCGCTATCAGTGTATTGCTGTAGTTTTACTTTCAGTTTCCCAACCACAAGTTCAACCAAATAAAGAGTTTCATCTCGGAGCTGCTGACTGCTGCCTTCGTCGACGTCACGACCCTGTGACAATATTTGAGCTGTCTACATTGCGCTTAACTTCCACGCATAGGAGTTTCTACGCGATGAGGGTTTTCAGCGTAATTTTTATAACTACCACCACAATTTAACCGCTGCCGTCTTATCTAGACCAAGAACAACCCAACACTTTTGGAAAAGCCTTTATAGTGTACAAAGAAGCGTACTTACTCGAGATATAAAAACGTTCTAGAAAAACAGTACTCATGTTGTCTACAATTTATCGAAAAAAACTTTCTCGAAAAACATCACCAATGCTTTGCAATGTTTACAAGACACGTTTTCGCGACGGTTAAAGGGATACTGACCCAAAATCGGAAAATTTTACGAGAACTCGGTAAATGAAATCTCAGTGTGCGATTACATCGAATAGATGTCGTCTCTGAGCAATTTTTTCAGCGGATAGTTGTATTTTCGGTGTCTCATCTTTCTACGTCGCATCCTTCTACAGTGCATTAAACAATTCGAACAGATCGGCCGTGATGTGAGCACCGAGCAGTTATTCGCGCGGAATCTGTCGCTAGAAGAGCCATCAGTATTCAACTTCAGCTTTTCAACTTCACCGAGCAGATGTTCCATGCCCGCAGCATTTCTTACACTGTACGACAGCCGTTTGCGTTTCGTGCTGTAGCCGTTCACTACGCAGTTAAAGTGCTCGTCAACTAGAATTATCTTTTGCACAAGTAAGTCTCCGTTCCCGAAGCAAAGTGTGGGTGGGATTGGACTAGTTGGTATTCCATTATTAAACTGCTCAGCGCAAAAAAAAAATGACACGTTACACATAGAAAACACAAGGACCAGCGCTGGTCCTCGTCTTTTCTATGTGTACCGTGCCAAATTTTCCGCTGAGCAGCCCGTTCCCGAGCCGGCTAGCGTAAAATATTTCACACATCTTGTTCGATAGCTCGCCGTAAAATCTCTCGAAAATCCACTGCTTTGAAGGCATAGCGACAGCTGACAACTGATCGAATGTCAGTGTGATGCAACTCTCAGTCTCGGTAGCGTATATAGGTAATCGCCTGCCTTTCGTTTTGCTGTTCTATTTCTGGCCGCTCCTCCAAACTGGGCACTGGGCTTTCGCAGGACGCCGTGCGTTTTGGGGATGATTTGCGCCTAAACCCTGAACATTTTGGCTTTGAAATGTGGGGTGGAAGTGCTGGGAACAAGTGCGGCACGGCACCGGGCGCGAGTTCCCACTTTCTACGTGAGATCAAATCGTCTTTTCCCGCAACGACACGACGATAGTGCTTTACAACGTCGTCGATCTCAAAATGAACGTCACAGACCTTGCATTTCGCAGTAAGCTTTCTATCTTTGCGATGCAAAGCTCGAATGGCGTAGGGTCTTTTTGAGGTCCGAAGAAGTGTCGTGAAGCGGAGTCGTCGTTGCGGTAGCCGCTCTTGAAGCCCGGCGCAAAGCAAGTCGGCATACCGCACTGTGAATCTGTTCGCCCTTGTTACGCTTCGTACGTACATCATGCACGTGTCTTCCAACAAGACGCTAAGCCTGGTCAAGAACAGTCGCAAAAATGACGAGCGAAGAAAGCGCAGACGACGCTGTAACCCACGTGCGCTCGTACATCGGTGGCGCCGATCACAACAAGCGCCAGCCGCGGGAGCTAGACGTGACTGCAGCGCCACTAGTTCTCACGAGCGCCACGCGGACCGCCTCTCCGGCGGAGCTTTTAAACTGAGTTTGTTCTAGTAACGTTGATGCCGACAGCAACATGGGTGTTACCCATGGAGGAAGGAAAAACTAAGGAGAGGCCGTGACGTCACATTCGTGAAGCCTCCGAATCGCAAACGCCCGCATTGCCTCCTAGCGAAGGCGCAGCGAAACGTTTCACGATTCCCGTTGCGTCGTTTGCAAGCGCATGCGCGGATCGAGCGAGTCGCGAAACTTTTGCAGCCTTTTTTTTGTTTGTTTTTCGCCGTGCAAGCGGCGTAGGCGATTCACGCGTGCTGCTCCTTCTGTGCGTTCGTTAGGAAAGCTACGCGATGCCCAGCTGTTGCGTATTCGCAATGCCCACGAACTATAGGTGGCGCGCCATGCATTTCAAGATGGCGCCAGGAGGAGGGTCAACCCGTTTGTTAGCATAGGAACAGATGGGACGTGCGGACGTACGGACCGTGCCACTTTCACCGGATGAAGTCATGAGCTGCGCTGAAATGGATATGAGACTAAAATACTTTCCCAAACCATGGAATGTGCTAAGTACTCGCCACCTAATTATTAGCTGCGTAGTGAAAGGTTATATTTCAGTTCCGTTACCGTGCATAACGATGCTTTGCGAAATCCTGTGCGTGCTACAAAAACCTGCATGAACTAGAATTGACGTATGAGCTGAACGGCACTCCGAGGTAGTACGTACCGAGCCTGCATGACGGATTTGCCGCAGTAGTAGGCCGCCAGCGAGTAGCGCCATCGCTGCTGCGCGTGATGATGGCTTGCAAACATAAAAGTGTTCTGTGATAATACCCCGTCGTCATTACTTGCGCAATCGGAAACGCGGAGTTACGTCTTCAACGGAACACAAGCATTTAACATGCCATTCAGTAGCGCTTGTGTCACAGCCATGCTGAGACTCTATATAGCCGTGTGTACTTCACTCGCATGTTGCAGGTTCGATCAGCACGATCGAAACATGAATATCGAAAAGAATGCACACGTATGCTTTTCGCAACGTCGAAGAAGTTCGCCCAGAGGCGTGGATTGTGGCCGTGACTGCACGTTCCATCGCTCTAACAATTGCGCTTCGCTGGTCGAGCTCGAGCGTGTTGGCGGCATGCGGCGCTCCATAATATCCACAATAATTGTGATACTTGCAATGCACAAGAGGAACTATGCTTTTATTTTGATCTCGCTCAAGGATATTATATATTAAATACAATCAAAGTGACTTACGAGCGTGAAAGAACATTAACGCACGAGGGGACGTGAAGTGCAACTCGCTCCTCGTGAGTTAGCAGCTGGTGGTTCATCGTCGCTGTCACTCTCGTTGCTTTCACAGTCTTCTACGTCCATTGAAAAATCCTCGTCGTCAAGATGGTTTCTTTCAACATCACTGCAGAAAGCAATCTGAAGAATTTCCTCCGCCGAACGACTTCAACCACTCCGCGTCACCACGTTTACAATTAGAGAGACGTCTGGGTGCGGAGAACGTTTTGCTCTCAGAGCGGTCAACAAGCAAATCGTTTGAACTGTGCTGCCACCTATCAACGAACATACAAAAACAAGCCGCGCAGCGGTGGCTATGAAACCCAACACACTGGCGAAGGACGGCGTGGATGGAAAGCGTTCGCTCCACGAAAGGCGTCGAGCAGACGCGTCCTCGAATGATTCAAAACGTCGTTCGCACGATTCGTAACAGCGCTTTGCTGACAAAGGATAGAGGCCCTATTTTAATGTATCGCCAACTTGAGATCGCTCAGTTATACATGAGCACATCGCGAGGCCGAGCGACCTCCCTCCCGCGTACAGTGTTATGGGACTCATGCACTACAAGAAACATTGACCAAGTATATATGCAAGTAAAATAGGGTGAGCTTCATCTGAATGTCAGACGATAACAATTAACTCACGTACGTGGCTACAGAAAGCCTCGCGAAGCTGATAGTATGTGTACACTGTGGGCTAGCATTGAAAGCGCGAGTTGCCACGTATTTTCACGAAAACTTCGCGTCTCGCAAGAAAGAATCAGATTTATCGTGTCACGGAGGGCCCGGTTTGTTCACTGATGCAGGGAACATGCAAAGTCGTAGTGTTCCTTTCTTGCCAACGCGTTAACACTGGGGCTAGCACAGCCGAACAAGGGAGCGACTGCATAGTGCCGCCATTTTGTCGTCTACTAACCCTCCTCGAGAGGAGGCTCCTGAATTCCGCTCGGTGGCGCGACAGTCTATGGGCATTGCGAATACCCTGTGCAAATCGCGTGCACTGCGGACAGTACCGGGTGTCACTTTTCATGTGTACGTATACGTTCACTTCATTAGTGATCACCAAGGCATGGTATTTGCCTGCGGAGCTCTCGGATGTGTGCTCTGTTGCTTCTTACTCGTTGTGTTAAGTCGGAACACACGTGAAATTTTGTTTTTGGCGTCTGACGCACCGTACATACCATGCGCTGAAGGCATCGTACGCTTTAGTGGCTGTGTCGTTCAAACGAAAGGGCAATTAACTTTTGTTGTTGTTATCGGACTACGTGATGTATGTATTGTGCGGTGTGCGCTCGCTGCGTGCTTGTGTTGTGTGCGCACTGGAATTACAAACTTTACGTGCACGATCGCGTATACAATATAAGTTACGTCAACTATAGGTTGGTGTTGCGCCGATAGCTACTGCGCTCACTCCATATACACGAGCAAAGAACCGCTAATCGGGCAATAGATCGGGCTACAAGAAAGGCCTAACGCCCAGCAGAACGCGTAAGTCACTGCTAGGTGAGTTCGAATACAATGAGGCAGGGGCTGCTTGTCTTTGAATACGGCACGTACCGGTACTTTCTGTACTGTTGCACAAAAACGCTCCACGAAGAACTTCAGCACGCAGCGCTCGGGCCTGCCACGCCCGAACAGCTTGGTAAACGTCTACTTCCAATATTTTACTGCGTGCGAACCGCACAATACGCGCTAAGTTTACGCCGGGACTACAAATCCGAGCAGAAGCGAACCACCGCGGAGAGCACGCCGCGGGGCGTCTGCTGCTTTGTTTGCCCCATATCGGTTTGTTTGCCCCATAAATCTGACATCAATTCCGCCACACTTTTCGCAATACATTGGGATACGATAGGGCCTCTCCTTAGTGTTTCCTTCCTCCATAGGTGTTACCAACACCGGACGCGGTAAGCTGATAAGTTATGCTCATATTCTTCAATACTGGATAGCGCGAATCCGAGCAGGACAAAGAAGGAACAAAGATGCCCAGGTCATGAGTTACTGGCAACTAAGCTTCATTCAGGAAAGTTTCCCTAGATATATACCCAGCCGAGTGGCACGCGCAAGCGCACTGCACATACGTTACAGGCACAGTTGCAGTTGTTACAGTTGCTATGCTTGCACTTACCTGTTATGAAGGAGAACGTACGCACGTTCATGAACCCGTGTGCATCTGTGGATGGGGTTCTTGACAGTTCTTGAACAATGTCATCATCACCGTGATCAGTGAGCACCAGAAGCTGGATCGGACTTGAGCACCAGCAGTGAGCACCAGCAGCTGGATCGGATCCGTTCGTGATTGCGGTTAGGAGGGGCCTAAGTGTAATGAAGTGCGAGGTATAGTACAGCTGGTGGAAACCTTGGATGCCCCTTACGATGAAATCATCTGTGATGCCTCCTGTCCTGGGCGTGGCAGCGAGGTCTGTTGATGCCCTGTCCACATCCAAGCCGTCTTTCATGCAGTATAAAGACCAGGCGTTGTTGGGTCTTTATAAATCAACGTTGAAGTCACCGCCTTGTACTCACGGCCTATTTATTGTAGAAAGCATTGGCCCCGGTTTCTGCGTAATCCGCGTGGTCCACGTTGCGGACCACGTGGACGAGTGCACAGTAGTTGAGCGTCTTCCAGGGGTGCTCTGTCTTCAGCTTCCTCATTTTCCTTGCGTCCGCCGCGGTGGCGTAGCGGTTACGGTGCTCGGCTGCTGACCCGAAGGTCGCGGGTTCGATCCCGGCCACGGCGTTCGAAGTTCGATGGAGGCTCGACGCCCGTGTACTGTGCGATATCCGTACATGCTAAAGAATCCTAGATGGTCAAACTTTTGAGAGCCCTTCGCTACGGCGTCTCTCATAATCATATCGTGGTTTTGGGACATAAAAGACCAACAATTAATATTATCACTTTCCTTGCGTCTCAGTGTGTATGTGTGTGTGTGTGTGTGTGTGTGAAAAACTTTTATTCAATAAAATGAGAGTTTGCAGGCCCAAAAGGACCCTTTACATAGGGGGAGTCCTTATTCCGGGACTCCGCTGGACAACGCCGCTACCCGCGCCCGTTGGACTAGAGCCCGTTGAGACTCCAGGCCTGAGCAATTGAGTAGGGCTGCCTCCCATGCCTCTCTAGTAGGGGAATGGTTAGGGGGAATGGAAGGATTCAACTGACATGCCCAAACCATGTGAAAGTTATCGGAGACTTCCCCACAGTGAGGGCACCGCCCATCAACTTTCGGGTCAAAATGTTTTACTATTGCAGGACACAACAAGGTGTTGGTCTGCAGGCGCCTTAAGGTTCGTTCATCGGCTTTACTCAGGCCCTTAGCAGGGACCGGGAAAAGCCGATGGCTTTCGCAATAGTGAGCCAGAATTTCTCTGAATCGCAGAAGCGGTTGCATCTCTGAGCCGGAAAAGCCTGGGTGAGGTGCCCGGGGGATAAGCGCGGTTACTGTGTTGGTTGAGACTCTATCACCTGTGGCACATACCCGCATAACATGAACTCGGGTATGTGGGTATGTGCCACACGCGACTGAGAGAAAGGGTTTCATGACGTACGCGACAAGTATTTTGCGATATTCATGTCATGGCCAGTGGATCCTGTTCGTCATACTCTGATACCTTGCTATGCCAATTTTGGTATCTTAATAGTTATGGAGACGACCAGGAGAGCGCCCATACGTAGGCGGCTAGATAGATAGATAGATAGATAGATAGATAGATAGATAGATAGATAGATAGATAGATAGATAGATAGATAGATAGATAGATAGATAGATAGATACGCAGATAGAAACGGCCAAAGTGCCTGAGGTTCGCTAAGAAATGCTTCGCATTTAAAACTCATCGGCACGATTGCTATTGCAGGACGTGTTGTGTCGGAGGTCGCAGAACAAGCTATGCAGCCTGTGGTATTCTTGCGTGCAAAAATTAAAGTTGTATGGTAGTTGATAAAGCCGAGATGACAACGACGATGCAGGTGGTTACTGAGACAACGTTATCAATATATTGAACCTTCGGTATCCTAAACATTTTTAATTATAGCAGCGTTGCTTGCTTGTTTTTGTTGGAAGATCGGCTTTCTCATTTGTCCTAGTTACAGTAAACGGCACCTGTTGCTGATGAGGACATTCCTAATGAGTCTAGTTACTGATGTATAACGTAATAAATTGCTCTTTGAAGAGCTTTGTAAGCGTCTGACAATGTACTACCACGCTCAGTATGAGCTAGACCGCGCGAGCGCGTGGCCAAGCGAACTGCAAGCATGTAGAGTGGCCCTTTCATGGCATATTTTAGGGGCCAAGCTCCTTAGGGTGTGGGTCTGTCCCTCCTCTGCAGTATGTAGTAGTAGTAGAAGTAGTAGGTAGCCACCTCTAGTTCTTGGAGTGTTCACTGGATGGTGCTGTCGTAGCCACATCTAGTTCTCAGAAAGATCCCTAGATGGCGCGGAGGCGATCGCTGCGTTGCAGATGCGTGCACGAGTCCCCCCCCCCCTCTCGCCTCGCGAGGCCGACGCAGGCAGCGTCTGCTAGCGAGTTTTGTTTAGAAATATTTATTGTATCACAAACGGTTAACATCAATAACAACTGAACATGACGTTTTATTGCTAGAATTACGTTCACGAGAAAGACAAAACATAATTCAGTAAGATGGACATAAATAAACACATGGAATGACGCGGAGGCAACACGTACAATTGATGTTTAGTACATTTACACACACATACATATAATATGTCACAAAAAGCTAGGTACATATATGCACATTATATGGTACAACAGAAAACAGAAAAAAAAAACGATTGCTCGCGCTGCACAACCGTTCACTGACCACCCCGTATACATAGGCACTGGATTTTGACCTCCAGGGTAGTGCCGGTGTGAGATTTCTCCTGTGAGTGATTAAACAATAAATATTCACAGCGTTCATGTAAAATTAAAGTGAGCTGCAAGTCGCCATGACTCTCATCGAACCTTTAGTATAAACGCGCCAGATCTCACGTCGTTGATGATGTACTAGGCAGAATTCACGGAAGATTCACATATGGCGCCTGTCATTGGTGGAAGGCAATCGTTAGATTTAGTGTATAGACGTACGCTAGGGGGACCGTTGTAGTGAAGGGACCACGTAGACCAACAGTACAACAAATGTTTGATGTTTAATATATACACGGTGTTTCTCGCGTGTTTACTTGATCATACACTGGGCGAATTACTCGGAGTATTCGCGGTTTACCGATGATTCCCTCCGGAGCTTCGCCCCACTCATTATCATTCAACCCGCGGATATGCTGTGGATTTTTTGTGTTATCGGGAGAGAGGTTGGCTGTTCTTGCAAGCACGAATTGCTCCCACTTGCTTGCTTTCACACTCGCCCTCCTTTGTTCTGAAGGAACTTTTGGCATTTATTTTGCTTTACTGAAGAAAAATTCGAAGTCTGCGCGTCAGGCCACCGCGGCACTTATCATTTTCGAAGCTGATATCACGACAGCGTGAAACGCGGGTGGTCGTGAAAGCAAGTGCAGGCGATGCGAACTCGCAGGAACAGGAAGACCCTCCCCTGCTGACTCGAAAACGTGTCACGATCGGCGCCGCTGTACAACCTTGCAGTACGCTTGGCCACGCGCTCCCGCGGTGTGGCGCATACTGAGTGCGATAGACGTTTCTCATGACATTACCTCCTAAACGCATGACTTTACATTAAAACATTTCTCACTGCGAGAAAGCCATCTTGCCATGGGAAATGCGGCAGAATGTTTTGAATGTGCGCTTTTAGTCCAAACCTAGAGCGCCCGTTGTGATTGGATGATGCTTGGATAGAAATGTTGCATAACCAGAAGCGCATCGAGTTAGTCCCGCACAGCTGCGTAGTGCCTGGCCTTATCACTAGAGGCCGAATTTTTAGCCATTAAAAAAGCTCGTTTTAGGCGCCAAAAATAGGGAGGCAAATCAGCGTTTTAGGCTTCCAAAATCGTAAATATAGGCACAAAAAACTTTAAGGGAAATGCAAATAATTTCAAACCAACACGTGTGCGACCTCTGTCTACGACAGGAAAACAGAAATGTTATTGCTTAAGATGGCACAAAGGCGCCAACATTTGAACACAGCCGTGCAATTCTGCTTTGTCCTGCGCGGTTCGCTAAACGCGGTCTCTCCCGTGTTCTGCAGGGTCAGTGTCACTAATCCCGTTAATCGGGTTGGCAATCGCCTGGCGGATTCTAAGGGCTGGCGTCACGGCCCTCCGAAAACGCACCACGAAAGCGCGGACAATATAGAGTTGGTCCGTTGGTGCTCCAGCGAACGCCGGTTGTGGTCCAAAGACCGAGTCAGAGCCGAGAGTCGATAACACAAACGAAAACGAAATATACTCTCAGTTAAGGCAATACAAATAACACCAACACATGCACACTCGGCTGGTACCAGTTACAACTTCACACTATAACTCGGATGGTGTTTACACAACGGGAGCTAAACAAACAGATCACACGCTACGAATGCAATCGCATGCATTACAACTATTCAACGACAGTTATAGTCCTGAATAGACAATGGCGTATCCAGTCCACAATACTTGGACGGTAATCGAACGCTTCTCTTCAAGGAAACACTCACGCCAGCTCCAGCGTTGGTCGTCGTAGCTCAACCGTCATCGTGACTTGTCACGGCTCACACGGTGTCGTCATCGGATTCTTCCAGATCGACGATCGACTGACCGCACACCATCATCAACACGTCTTCTTTGGCTAACGGAGCCACACGTGGCATAACTTCACCATCACCGGGCCGGCTGACTCGCTCACTCCTTCACTCCTTCACTGCTTCGCTGACCTCCCGACTTCTTCACTCCTCGTCGTTTGCACGCTTTTATCCCTTCTCCCCCGGTTTCTAGAAGCGTCGGGAGAGTTCTTCGGCGTACAGTACAGCTGAGGCTAGAGAAAGGGCGAGAGCTTTCTCGTAGGTTCGAATCACGGCGGCGTCGCTCGGGGATGCGTCCCCCCTTCCTTCTAGAAACATCCAGGATTTGCCGGGCGTTTGATCGCGTCGTCTGCGTCTGGCTCGATTGGGTGAGGAGGATGCGGCGCGCCGGCGTCTATTGATGCTTGTTTTTTCGTCGTTCGCGCTCCTTGGGCGCGCGGCTCGCGCCGTTCTGTCTCCCGCTGCCGTTTGAAAGCGGCCGTGCGCGCTTTATAATGCGCTCGTTTGTGACAGTCAGTCAAGAGTTCACCGTCGAATCAACACACTCTTTACAGTCTTTTCGGCAGGACTGAAAAGGGCAGAGCAGGAGCGGACAGCCAGATCCCTAAAAGAGCAGAAGGGAGGGATTCCTCCTATTGGACGGGCCGAATCACGTAGAGACATTTTCTCCCCTGGCAGTGAGCCCATGGTGTAGCAAGGCGGGGTGCTCGACCCCTCTTCTGTAAAGTAAATTACAAACAAAAGAAAAGCTGCGTACACACGATATTTTCTTCCTGTTTTTCTCTTCACTCTCCTTCCGCTGACAGTTTCGCATTCGCCAACCGCTCGCGCCATGTCAGCGCGGCGGCTAATGCTCGTCGGCGTGTCCCCCTTCACTGCTGCTAGCGGTTCTTTCCGGGAGTTGGTTGAACTAGCGGACTAGGTTTAATCCCATAGTTCCCAACCGTCAAGGTTACGCAGTAACATAAAAACCGGTCTTAAACAGCCCCCGGGAGCGAAAGTTGAGGCGAAATAGCTTTCATATTAACGCCAATATTAAAAATAAGAAAGAAGTTGTCTTTTAAGGGCTCGTTTTTCTTTGTTAGATGCAATATCAATGAGAACTAACAGAAAATAATTCCACAGAAAGTATAGGAGATGTTATTTGTAATACTTGGACGATTATTACGAATAACATCTCCTGTACTTTCCTTGGCATTATTGTCTGTTATTTCTCATTATTATTGTGTCTAACAAAGAAAAACGAGCCCTTAAAGAAGTCACCTTCTTCATTCATAGCAAGGGTCTCATTCTGGCAGACTTGATGCCTTAGGTAGTATGCGAGGGATTATTGGTCAGCTGCCAGCTCATAAAAAGATCACGTGCTACGTGACGCCAACAGGCAGAAAAAAAACTGGCCGCGTATCTGCGTGCTTCGCTGCAAATCTCGTGTAAAGACGATAGAAGAGGCGCTGTGTGAGATATGGACGCCATCTGGCAATACGTCGGGAAACATGAGTGCTGTGTTGCGTGCTGGTAGTCCCGGCGCAGCAGCAGGCGAAGACCGGCAGTGACCAACGCGACCGGCGGGGACGCCAGCCAGCCCGAACACGCGGTTTGGCGCGAAGCGCTGAATCAGAAGAAACGTCCGCACTCAACGAGTACTCTCCACACACTCTTTTATTTACACGTCGCCTGGGTAAAACAGGAATGCCAGAGCGGCGCCCACAACCGGCAGCCTGAAGGCCGCCCACAACGCTGCTTTTTCATTATTTAAATATTTTTTTTTCACCTTCTTGGCCTTCTCAAAACTAAAGTTTTTCAACACCAACCCATGGCATTCGTACAGTGCAATACAGAACCGAAACCGAAACACAACAATGAGCTCGTGCGAAGGGCACGGAGGAAGGCAAATTTCACCCATTTTCAGCGCAGCTTAAGAAACTAGGGTCCTTAAAATCACGTATGTATGCATTTTCTATTAAAGGAACACGCCACCTAATACTTACCTAGTGATGTTGCACCTCAGATATGCATGATATTTACTTTTTGATCGACAACGTTCACAAGTATGAACAGCCGTACCAGTTCAAGACGGCTGGCCCTTGGGCAAGTGGTTCAACTTTGGCCGAGTGGCTGAATCGAGGGACGTGCCGACAAACAGAAAGACAGAAAGTGGTGTTGGGCAGAAGAAAATTACTTAAAAGAAAATAAAGGTTTAAGCCCTGCCTGCTGCACCAAAGTATCGCAGGCTGCCGAATTTAAATAAAAAGAATAGGACATGATGTCAAAAAGAAATTTTGATAAAATAAAAGGAAAGTTTAAAAAAAAACAGAAAGACATACAGACCAAAATTTCTCCGTTTAAGTATCCCAAGAAAGACTATCCTCTTTAAAAGAGTGGTCCACACTCGCCGCCATGGCTGCGATCGGCGCTGACTAATACTCCTAGGTTTAAATGCACATATATAACTTATAAAGTGGACGGGGGGATGACCGCCGCCGTAGCTCAGTGGTAGAGCATCGAACGCGTTATTCGAAGGTCGCAGGTTCGGTCCCTGCCGGCGGCAAGTTATCTTTTCGTCCAGTTTACTTTACCCTGGAACCCGTGCAGCGGGTTGTGAGTCCTCCAAGCGTCGTAAGCTCCGCACCACAGTGGCATTGTAGTACCACTACGAAGCTCGCCTGTACCCATTTGAAACCGCTGGGTGGGCGGCCGGCACTGGGGATCGAACCCACTACCTCCCGTATTTGAAGCTGTCACCCATGAGTTTCGCCACCAATGCGGTCGTCCAGTTTACTTTCTTCCCATTTAAATTCCAATTATTACAAATAACATCTCCTATACTTTTCTTGGCATTATTGTTCGTTAGTTTTCATTATTATTGAAAATAAGCATTTATAGGCATTTGTAAGAATTTAGGCACGGACGCCAAGAATAGGCATTTATAGGCACTATAAGAACACTATAAAAACCCTTCTTAACCTCTAATTCATGTTCATACACCAAAATAGCGCGATATGAGCGCAAAGAGCGAAATAGGCATTTGCCTAAAATCCGGTCTCTACTTATCACCTTTCTATTCAGTGAACATTGTGGGCTCATAAGGAAGCATCTGGGTATTTGTAGCAGGCAGTGCACAGAGTTGTGCCATGGTTTCCTACATATTAATTTCAACTGAAACGTGTAAAGAGAACAGGTTCCTTCAGATATGCGCAATGTTGTAATCATAAAACGCTGGTATTGATTATCATTGTCCTGCTAACTTGATGACTCCTTTCAAACTTTAAAGCGTTACCTTTAGTGTAGCTTGAGTATGGTCGTAAGAGAAGACTGGGAGCGCCGTGAACATATACTTGTTGGTTGATATCTGAAAGCGCTATTTTTAAGGCAAGCTTTTCTAATGGTTTCTGTCCACTTCTTTAGGGCATACCTGAGCACAAAATAAATGCAGCAATGCAAAGGCAAGTATATCTTGCTGTATTAAATTGTTGCGGTGGTTACGCGCTGGTGAATTAAAACAGTGCCCTCCGCACACGATGCCCGCTAGACCACTTTCGAACTGCCGTCCTATTACATTTGGTTGGTGTTCCAAACAGATGGGCTTAATTAAAAGGTCGAGAGACATCATTAATTCCTAACCAATATTGCTATATAAATACGTGTGTGGGCCAACTTAAATAGGCCCTGAGCGTACGATACCCGCTGCATCTTCTTCGCAGAAAACTTGTATTTTGATGCGATGGAAAGTGTGCATTTCTCCACCAGCTTCGCAGCAAGTTGTGCAGCCTCTGCCTTCTGTAGTACGCCCGCAGAAAGTTAGGACATAATAAACTATGTAGCAATACACATCGACTAATGATAATATATCTGAATGAAAAGCTCAGTATCATCTGAAAGGCAAAGTGTTAACGTCGACGTCAACGTGTTGTACGTTTGTTTAGAGAAACTGTGGACGATTGAGAGCGCTGTGTACTCTACTGTAGGACAGCAGTAAAATGTCCCAAATGTTGTTATTGCACTGTAATCAACAGCATATTGCTCTTAAAAGGGTGTGTTTAGAGAGATAGACAATTTAGAGCACTAGGTACTCTACTATGCACGATGTAAATTTAGCCGGTTTATCTGCTATATTAAGCAAAGCGCGCATTCCATTACAGGTGAAATGTACAAGCCTATCGTCATGTAACGCAGGTAAACCATAACTAATGTCCTTTGATGGCCACGTATGTAAGTCCGATCTTGCAGAGGGAACCGCTCCACTCACGTGGCCATTTCAGTGACGTATGCACTCTTGTGACGCCCTGTGTAAAGCGTATGCTATAGCTAGGAAGCTAAACCCTTTACTGCGAAGCTACACAATGACTATGTTTCCGTATAGTTTTCTTGTGCGCGAAACCGAAGTTCACATAAATGACAGAAAATAAATTGTCATGGTAGACTTGCATTTAAACCAGGGCCCCACGCTACGCAAGGTAAAGACTGGGCTACACTGGCTACACACGCACACTTGCAGAACATAAATATGAACATGAACCATATGAATGCGTTGCACTGATGGTGCAAAACAAATGTAAAAAAAACATGGTTGATCCCTCCGTCATAGGAATCGGAATAACACGAAAGTAAAGCGTGCCCTTACAGAAGTACTTATGCGTGCCCTTACAGAAGTATGTTTACTTTACATTGTTATAAGATAGCTTGCACAATGTATATTGACGTCTGGCAGCTATAGCACCGTTGAACGTGGATGCACCCACCTTGATGATTGGTGGTACATCTGCATACCGACGACTAACGTCTATGTTAAATGATTAAACAAACCCTTGTGGTAGCTGTAGTAGTTAACGGTGAAAGCGTAATCAGAGAACGAGGTGTGATAGCCAGAAGAACATCGCATATTGGACGCAGAACTTGGTCGCCATCCCGCGGCATGTTAAAATGTGATTGAACACCACGGCCGAACTAGAGAGAAACAGAAAGCGCGTCGTGCCGCCCCGGTAGCCCGGCCGCGATTTCTCTCGGGGCGAGTGCGTGAGCGGGGAACGCGGTGTTGGCGGCAGGTCAGGCAGGCGCGCATCGCAGAGCTATTTTTGATTTGGATTAGCGTCATGCTATGAGCGAGACCGACGCATTTACGACGCTTCAGAGCCATATGCTCTGCGATGCTTGAGCTAAGGTCGCCACCTCGCGGTGTGTTAAGGCATTGACAAAATTGAACTTCTATTGAAAACGCGCCTAATGGGACGGACGTGTAACGCGTTGCAGGTGCTAATCGCAGAGGCCACAGTAACGACGAATTACTTTAACTTACCGCTCCCAGAGGGCAACACCACCTCGCCGACCGGAAGAGTGGTAGATATAAAAGGCGCGTTTGTAAAGCCTCTAGAGTCTGTGACCGCGGCGCAGTGGGTAGCGTGCCCGGCGTCTGTCGTTGGGGACCGAGCCGTCGTAGGTTCGATGCCCGTTGACGGAACCTTTTTAAAGAACGATAGTCTTTCTTGGGGAATTTAAACGCAGAAATTTTGGTCTCTCTTTATGTTTGTCGGCACGTCACTCGATTCAGCCACGCGGCCGAATTTGAATCACTTGCCCAAGGGCCAGGCATCTTGAACGGCTAACTAGGTTCATACTTGTGTACATTGTTGATCAATAAGCAAACATTACGCATATCTGAGGCACAACATCACTAGGTAAGTATTAGGTGGTGTGTTCCTTTAATAGAAAATCCATGGATACGTAATTCTAGAGACCCTAGTTTCTTAAGCTGCGCTGAAAATGCGACTGCGCTGAAACTTGCCTTCCTCCGTGCCCTCTGCACGAGCTCATTGTTGTGTTTCGGTTTCGGTTCACTATTGCACTGTACGAATGCCATGGGGCGCCGCTCTGGCATTCCTCTTTTACCCAGGCGACGTGTAAATATAAGAGTGTGTGGAGAGTATTCGTTGAGTGCGGACGTTTCTTCTGCTTCGGCGCTTCGCGCCAAACCGCGTGTTCGGCCTCGCTTTTTACCCCGCCGGTCGCGTTGGTCACCGCCGGTCTTCGCCTGCTGCTGCGCCGGGACTACCAGCCCGCAACACAGCACTCATGTCTCTCGACGTATTGCCAGATGACGTTTATATCTCACGCAGCGCCTCTTCTATCGTCTTTAGACGACATTTGCAGCGAAGCACGCAGATACGCGGCCAATTTTTTCTTTGCCATCTAATCGTGTAAATTTTTTCGAGGTCATTTGCGTGACGGAAATACGTCACTGAAGTCTTGGTGGACCCCGGCATAAAACGTGTTAAAAGAACGCCTGATATGAAGGCTTCGTTGACTTTCATGGCGGTATAATCAAAGCCTTGTGCAGGGCAAGACGTCAAGATGAAATTGCGCACATCACCGAAATTCCGGCTTTGCAAAAATTTGGTGCCAAACATGTGTTTTGGTGGTCGCGCAATGCGCCTTTTCGGGGGTCAGTCAAGAAACTGGCGAACGTTAGAAAGAACTCGCCATATCCGTACCGTGCAAAGCCGAGCGAGACGAATAAGTCAGTTACCCTGCGAGGGCAACACAATAAATGCGATAACACCGAATTGGTATGCATACGAAGCAACTGTAGCCACTAACTCCGTCAGGAACCGATTTGGCCTAACTCTACGAAACGCTGGCGTAAGGGAACACGGCCGCTAATGAAGTGAACCGGTTTTAGCAGCGCCTGTCGCTTTCAAGTGGGGAGAGCATAACACATACAAAGTTATGAGTCATTTACTTTTCTCAGTCGCCATAGCTCGGGCGACCGCACTGGTTTGATCAAAGTTCGCAACTGCTGCCCGAGTGACGCAGGACCCCCAACCGGCACCCCTTCATGCTCCTTAGCCCGAAAGAGTCGGCCGGGACGTTTCGTCTCTGCTTGAGCCGCTTCCGTCAGCAGCCTTGGCAAGCATTCGCTCGCGCAAAGAACATATGGCGCGCGGGGTGTTGTTATTGATTGGGACTTTATAAAGAACATGACGGTGGCGGTGACGGCAACAGCAACTGTGACGACAAAAATTTCTGTCACAATAATAAATGAGTTTGTAGCATTGTTGCAAAATTTTGGTCACATCTGTGTCGCATGCTAAACAGCTTCGCTGGTCATCTACCTTAACAAAGTGAAATCTCTCCTCACTTTGTATTTTCGCCTACCTCTATTGCTGTCACTAACACTTGACCAGAGACCGGGTTGTCTACGTTTGTATTTATCGCTGCAGGCGCTTCCCATCGACGAACTATAATATGGTGAAACTTGTGGAGCCCAAAAAAGACCCGGACAAAGAAAGGTGAGGATCTACCTCCGTTGTTAAACAATTGCAGCATTCCCAATACAATTCTGTTAACCCCTGTCACATGCACCGAAATTGAAAAAAGTATTAGGTAAATAAAAAACAAATGTGCAGCAGGGTACGACGAAATAAAACCTGTGACGATAAAATACGTAGCCGATGTGTTATCCGCTCCCCTATCGTATATTATCAACCTTTCTTTTACCACGGGCATTTTCCCAGACAAGCTGAAAATTGCTCGCGTATGTCGTATCTTTAAAAGCGGCAATCCGAAACACATGACCAACTATCGTCCCATATCAGTGCTATCTGTTTTGTCGAAAGTACATGAAAGTGCAATGAACAAGCGGCTCTAGGATTTCTTTGATAAATACAATATTATAAATGATGCACAATTTGGCTTCCAAAAAAAAACAAGTCTGCAGATCTTGCAATAATCAAATAAAAGATCACATAAGAAATAATTTCGAGAAAAAATTATACACAGTTCGGCTATTCATAGATCAGCGTAAAGCGTTTGATACCGTATGTCATGACGTCCTCTTACAAAAATTAAGCTCATGTGTTATACGAGGAATTGAACATGACCTATTGAAAAGCTATTTAACAAATCGATACGAATTTGTGAGCATAAATAACGCGCCATCAGAATACGTCGTGGTGAAGAAAGGAGTGCCGCAGGGATCCATTCTGGGTCCCCTCCTATTTATAATTTATATTAATGATCTCTGCCACATTCCAGGTTGCCCCAAACTAGTAATGAATGCGGACGATACTAATATCTTTTTTGAGGGTTCTTCACTTGTCGTCCTAGAAGGGAACGTGAACCTTTTTTCTGAACCAGCTCTCGTTATGGTTGAAACTCAATAAGTTGTGCTTAAACGCAAATAAGACCAAGTACATGCTGTTTGCCCCCGTGAATAAACCAAGAAATTTTAATATGACTATTAGATACCAGGGCCATATATTAGAACAAGTTAAGAGTCAGAAGTTCCTAGGTGTCTGGTTTCAAGAAGACTTATCTTGGAATGAGCTTATAGCGAAGTTAATGTCAGAACTGAGTAAAAGTATTCGATGCTTATACAGGTTAAATTCTTTCATACCACTGTGGCTAAAAAATACACTTTATTACAATCTCTTCTACTCAAGACTTTCTTATTGCGCGCTTGTGTGGTGGACTACAACACTAACGAACTATTCTAAGTTGGTTATTTTGCAAAAAAGGGTCCTGACAATCTTTGAGGATTTTCGTGGCCCTATACGTGACTTGAGGAAAGAACCGCTATTTTCGAAATATCGTATGCTCAAAGCCAGTCAGATTTACTATTGTAAGTTATTTCAGCACACAAAACGCAATAGACTCTATCATTCGCAGGATCCTCATGGTTCTCTGTATGATTTTCGTACTTATGCTAGAAGGACTCCAAAGACTCGAACCATCTGCGGACGGCAACACACATCTTTCCAGGTACCCACCTTTTTAAACAAAATCGACAGTCTTCTAGATATAAATTGCACAGTTTCTAAGCAAATGATCAGGATGGTACTGATTGAAAACAACATTGAATTTTCTTGACTACTGTTTTTGTTTCCTGTTTGCCCATATTGTATCTCATATTTTTTTTGTTTTTTTTTCTGGTACAAATACTACACCGTATGACAATTCCTAATCGTATATTTGTGCACTTTTTCCCCGAGCATCCCTGTGTATTTTTTATTATTTGCCGTTTCTGTATGCTTTGTGTAATTGCGATGAGCACTCGCAAATAATGTCAAATTGGTATGTTGAACATTACGATTGTAGTGTATACTTTTCCATACTAGAACTAATGCGTTATTATTACTGTATTTGTTACATTATTTTGCACATGTACCTTTTTTATTTTTTCTTTCATTGCTATTATTTGTATCTTGCAAAGTGCTTATGACGGCCTGCGTGCCTCACTGCACCTGGAGCAAAGGTCCTTTGTCAGGCTTTTAAGCCTTTTGCCTTCGCTCCATTTTCTGGACTTGCACAGAAAGAAACAAATAAATAAAGAAAGACTGGGCGATGCACTTGCCGTCTCTGAGTCCTGCCAGCGGTAAAGGGTGTGTATATAACGCTCGCCGTTAGCTACATGAAGGATCTGCGCTTTGTGGCGTAGTGGTTAGCGCCGCGCGCTGCGGAGAGAGGTGTCGCTGGTTCGATTCCGCGCTTCGGAAGCATTGTTCTCAATTATTTTTCTTTGGGACTTTTATATATACACATACATACTTATGCATATACGGTGCATGACGGCGGCGGCAAAAACCAGCCGAGACTGTCCATATACTTGCTATCGCAATAAAACGAGAAAGAACGCCAACCACAGGACAGCAGGAGAGAGGCCAACCAATCAGCGCTTGGTTGTAAGTTGCTTGGTCCTCCTCTGTACCATTGTCCTGTGGTTCGCACTGTTTCTCGTTTCCTATGGACATGTTTCGTCTTGTTTCTCCCTTTCATTCAGCCTATGCTTAGGACGCATCTTGTGGGCGATTGGTTGAGTAGGTCAGAATGTCAGGCTAGTTGATCCTAAATTTTAAGTAAGATAAATTAGCGCAAATAGACACCTACATAACGACGTCCTTGTCGTGTTTTTGTCCGTGTACATTTGTACTTATTCGAATTTGTTTAAAAAAGACGATTAGTTGCGCCATTTCAAGTGCCCGTCAGGAACTATGCTGCTGCTACTAAATAGGTGTAGGCTATATCGACACTGCAGTAACCTACAATGATATAATTCCAGACTGAAGTACAAGAACCAGGGTTCTAGGTGGTATAGTGCTCATACATCGCAAAGAATTGTGGGCCATAGAAGTAATCCGTGACTTGTGGCCTATTCTTAGCTGTTTTTTCTTCACGCACGTCGAACGCAACGCAGTTGGACCGGACTGGAAAAAACAGCAAAATGTAGAGAGACCGGCACAGAGAGGAGATTACCATGGTTCCTTCTTGAAACTTGGAATATCGCTAAAGCGTTGAAATCACTAAGAACGATTATGAAGGCTGCGCACGGAACATGCCAACAATAAAAAAGGGTCACTTCGCGGGCTTTCGCTTATATGCACATGACCCTCGAATAAAAGGATGCCGCAGCCGCTGGATAAACAGAGGTGCAGCTGGAAAGTCCAAATAAAAAACCACGCTGTATATTATCCTGTGCAATCTTAACCTATAAACATTTATTGGATGATTAATGAGTACAATGCGATTGTTTGCGAAGAAACCTAATAAATCTGGGTCATAAGGAGTATTTTTCATTTCACAAGTATGCGTTCCACCACACTTGGCCTTTACTACTTGGCCGACTTCCTCAATAAAAACAAAACGGGCGCGGCATTCCCTTATCAATGTCGTCAACTCATATTCCCTGCTTGTCGCTGTGAAAGTTGCTGACGCACTGTGCAGACAATGCAGCTAGAGCCGCGCTCGTGCACTTCGCCACCGTCGGCACGCACATTCCTTTCGTTTGAAGCACGGTTGACACTACAGCAATACGATAGCGCATGAGCGCAGTCACGTGCTCTATTTTTTATATTTCGCGTGCTTTCTCTAAGCACCACGATAAATTACCATGCAGCATTTATGTTTCCACAAAAAATTCGATCGTTCGTTCCTGAATCACCTCTAGAACGTAACGAAACGCACTTGGCCCTAAGGCTTGCATTAAACAATTTGCACAGCTCCGGTTTGGTAAATGATTTGGCTGAATACAAGGAATACTCTGAGGAGTACCACGCGACGGCAAACCATATCGCGTTGCTCTCAGCAAACTGCGATACCCCAGATTTTTAACATGCCTAAAACACGCACACTCACGAATGTTCGATTCCTGCTTTCTTTCTTTCTACTCTTCCCCAGATTTCTTTTCTCCTTTCCCAATACCCCAGAGTAAGGCAACCAACGGGAAATTTTTTCAGCACACCTCCCTGCCTTCTGCCTCTCAGTTTTCTAACTTCGCACACGCAAGCACGCACACATTATACATTAGGACCCCGCTGATACGTTTTTGAAGGGACCGTACAAAATAAACCTAAGATCAGGGAAACGCAAGAGCCGAGAACAGAACAAACGAAAAAAAAACTGTAGTGTTACATAATTTTATTTCAGTGCTAACGCTTGAAAAAGCCGTGCATAGTTGCTTGTGCGTTTACTCATGCCCGAGCAGCACGAAAAGTTTTTGGAGCGCATGCAGCGGCAAATCCTTTTAATAAATCCAGTGCCACCACGGCCAACCTCTGGCAAACGGTCACTCTTGGTGATACCTTCGCGATATTGTCGCCGGATAGGTGGGCGCCCCTGAGTGATAATGTGGCACTGTTGATGGTGTGTAGGCGGTCGAACGCCTCTTGAAAGTGAGAGCAACCCCGAAGGCGATCGTCGAAGAAAATGACCCCGACTGTACGAACTCCTAACCTTCTTTAATGGTGCCCGCATTAGCACACTCCACCGCGATCTAGCCGACGAATATAATCGAGGAGCGGTGTCATCCACAGAAATGTAATCAACGTATGCGGTTCTTTTGGGACCAACAGTTATAGGTGTGAAGAAAACTAATTTCACGCAACACGGACAGCGTGACGAATGTGGCCGCGAATCGCGCGAACTCCTCCGACAAATAACATTGACGAGTCCATGCCAATGCAACGGCGGAAACAAAAGCTGGTCTTGAAGACCTTACTTTCGCGCGCGCTAAGAAAAATTAAAACTAATTGCGTCATAGACGCCATCTTTGCACTATCAATCTCGAAGCGTTGCTCGAGGCAACGGAATGTACGTTATCTGCGTCGCTTGTGCCACCCATGTGGCTAATCTCACGGTGGAGCCAGGACAAGCTGCGTGAAAAGTCAACATGGCCGATCTCTTCCGTGCTCATTCGGACGGCGCGGAGCGCACTTCGCGACGAATCATACGGGAACGTTCCCGCAGTTGCTTCGTACCTGCCGGGTTCCTATAGATTGTATCATATGGGAGCTATGGCGAGACCGCAGGAAAACGACGTAACAGCCGGGAAAACTAGTAGTGAGAAACGTAACAACGGGGTTGTATGTATGTATGTATGTATGTATGTATTAGTAGAAAGTCACAGTTACCAACAAATCAAACAATCAACAATCAATCAACAAATCAATTGAATCAAACGTTTCGACCAGCGACCGATATTTAAGAATACTAACGACCAGTGCCCGGTCACAATAAATGTGGTTCTGTTTTTCAGAGTGTCTTTTCTCTGTTCACACTTCAGTCTTCTGAAAGCATATATATATATATGGACTCTCTCTTGTTCCTATATATATATATATATATATATATATATATATATATATATATATATATATATATATATATATATATATATATATACTATGTGTGTGTGTGTGTTTGTGTGGGTGTATGTGTGCCTAAAAACGCAACGTGCCGCCAAGGCTGTTCTTAAATTAAGCATGGTGTACAAAAACTCTTCGGTATATTAATGAAGGCTAATAACTTTATTTATATGACCTTGTCTAGAAGAGAGTGTCCCGGACCCACTTTATACCAGCGAGGGCGACAGCAGAATCTTCCGTAAAGATGGTGTGCTTTCTAGTACAGTTCTGAAACAGAAGTTTTTATTAGTTTTCTTATCACCATTTAGGATCCTTACTTTTAGTGAAATACGGCTTGTGTTTCTATAAATACACACAGACAAACAACTACAGTGAAAACAGTACCACACTGGAACTTGTAAGCAGAGTGTACTGCAAATGTCACTCCAATGTGAGCACATCCTAGTGTGCGTAATGTGCAACGTGAATGAACCCCGCCTGTATCAGTGTCATAACGGCCAAACGCAGCACATTTTCCGTTGGCAAGATCTAGGTGAATGCGAACAGGGTCTATGAGATGGCTGCTAATTTCTTTTTCACTTTGAATTGTCGCAATTGGAAATATGGAATAATTAGGATGCCTCGAGAATGATTGACATGCATAACCTCTCATTGCGTAGGACACGATACATGTGTACTAAGTTAGCTGGCAGTTTTGAACTATAATTTGTAAAAAAATGATGTTATGCGCAATCACTATGTTGTTGTCGGTATCCTACATGTGAATGATCACACACCAAGCCATAAATTTATCTATGACCAAGCGTAACTATCATATGGCATATGCGACCTCCAATGAGCGATTGTTCATATAAGAATACACGTGAATCAAATCTGTTTCATATTGTCACAAGAGGTTTTTTTTGATGCGTGCCGAATATCTCATTGGATATTTATTGATTGTGTAAGAGCGAAGTCCACACTGAATATGGTGAAATATCTTTGAAGTGTTCATTCATACACCGATTTACATCAATCCTATATTTTAAAGCTGCATAGAAATAACATAAGTCTGATGAATAACGGTGCAATCTGAAGCATTGCCTTGTCCAAATTAAGGTAATATTATAATGCAAGCATTGGAAATATGTTTAGGTTGTTTATAAGGAACTAACTTGAAAGTGTACTACTTTTAAATAGGCATGATCGTAAGATGAACTAACATAAACTCTTTGAAAATGGCACGCTTGTCCGTTAACTTTAAGATGGCTGTATTGAGGGAATGCGAGTGCTACACACATCGAAGATTTGTGTAATACTTGATGATTTCGTACAGCGATTGCATGCTGCGATCATTTACATAAGTTACAAAATTAGTATCAGCTTCTTCGATGTTACGCTTCCACTTACGACACCATCGTAGTACAGGCCTCTTGGATCTTCAAGATTCTTCGTATCTATCCAGTCCTACGAAGCCAAACAAAATGGATCAGGTATTCACCAGGAGTTAGACCCTTACCGACGTCATCGCGTCACCAAAACATAAGCCGTACTAATTGCATGTTTATTCATTTCACGAGGACACGTTGTAAGAACAGCTTGGTATAGGAGACAAGGATTGGGAAAACAGTGCTGCGACAGATTGCTAGAAATGCATTTTTTTCAGTCATTTGCTTAAAGCTACCACGACTACTCACAGGATTTAGGACGACAGTGAATACCGATGACATTTTGGCGACACATTCGTACACCTCCTCGCGGTAGGCATCAGACCCCTGTGGAGAATATGCGCGCACAAAAAGCTTCTGTAGATTGTCAAGGCTGTAAACGTGCGCATGTCGCACTGATTCGATGTGATATAATAATACCGCTATGACCGCTGTGATGATAATGCGCCTGCCTATAAGATAACGATGTATGTGAGCACAGTTACCCACTCAAGATGACAAAGAAAAAAATAGTATATTAGCTTCCGTCATGACGACTTATACCTTTTATGTCATTTAACTCAAACGAACAGCTGGAAAATTTACCAGTTTCCTGGAACTTGACATCAGTTTCAGGCTTTAGTAACTGGCTCTTGCTTCCTGCGCAAAACTGGTAATCCGCGGCAGCAACGTCGCCGCCGTTGATCGTCACTGAGCTTACTGAATGAAATTTGTCCGACCAGAAGCCTTTTTTATGTTGTGGTTAGATCATATACTCGGCAATTTGTTTCCTTTATGTCTCTATGTTTACGACGATCAGTTGTTTGCGGTGCAGATGCTTGCTTCTTGAGAAAGTCTGTCTGCATGAATGTTATTCAGATGTCTAAATGTCATAAAGTTATTAGGAACAGCGGAGCAGTTCATTCCAGGCGTAAGGTGTAATCCGTGGACTGACAAAAAAAAAAGCCGGTATGCGCTACAGAAAGTGGGCACCTGCCGAGCAGCCCCTATAATCATGCATAGTATAATATATCAAGGGGCCGGGAAATGCAAGTGAGGGTGAGAAGAAATAAAAGAGGAGCGGGCTACAGAAACCAGGTATGTGCCATGCAGCTGCTAGCATAGCATAACCATGCGTGGTATAGTATAGCAAATGGATGGGAAAGGGAAGCGAGGGTTAGGAGGTAGGAGAGGAGGATGGGGGTAAAGCAGGACCTATTCTTGTGCGGTATAGTTACAAACAGGATAGGAAAAGGAAGAGTGAGGAGGATTTTTGCGAGGGTGAGGAGGAGGGAAATGAGGACGTGAGGAGGAGTGATGTGAATGTTAGGGGGGTGAAAGTAGGAGGGAGTGTACTAAAGAAAGACGCATAAGCGAAATAAGAAGAAGGTGGAGAGAGAACTCAGTGGGCGTTCACCAGGGAATGGCGTTTGCTTGCCAAGCCTAAGCCAAGCCAACTTTGTAATATAGACTAGCCAAGTTTGGCAAAGCCTAGAAAACCCCCCAAAAAGCCAAGTTAAGCATAGAAAAGCACATCAAAGCTAGAAAAATATCAAGATGAGACTAGAAGAAAGCAAGAAATGCCGAGTTAAGCTGCGTCAAGCCTACTTTTGCTGAGGAAGGCCGCCAAGCTCCGCTCTTTCTGAGGGTTGGCACCGCTAGTGCGAAGCTGCCCTACATTTTTCGTCCACAAGAAATGTATTGCTGTATATGCTATCCCATGGATACCAACAAAAAACAGCAAAGAGTGAAGTTCCTCACCACAGTACATATGTCAAATAATGCAACCGTTAGTTCAACTACCTCCAGGATTGACCCCATTTTCGTACCTCCACCGGCAGAATGATCCTACTTTACTTACGCACAATGTACAGACGAGCAATTATTGCTCAGCTAAAAGTAGCCCAGAAAACGTGAAATTCCGAGGAAAGAAAATGACACCTGCGGGTTTCGTTATGTTACCCTTTGAATATTCATTACGGCTTCATTCTGAGGATAACAAGCGTTTTTTCGAGAGTTTTTCTCCGGCACGTTTGCAGTGGTAGTACATAACAGAATATGTACTGCATATACTGCATATCATTTGGTTACGTCAGTTTAGTCAACCTTCAGATAGAACTCATGCAATTACCATTCTCGGAATTGCACCTGACGAAATAAAACACACCTACCTTAGACTTCTTCAAGGGAATGTACTTGTGAAAGCAGAATCGAAATACGACGCACATTTTTGAGGCCGCCTGTGCGAATGAGATAATGGAACATCATGTTTTTAACACGAAATTGTTTTATGCCGGGGTCCACCAAGACTTCCATGACGTCACGGAAATACGTCAGCAAAATTAACGCCATCAGATGGCAAAGAAAAAAAATATAGTAGAAAGGAGTCGAACCCATGACCTCTCGGTCCGCGACGAGGGCTGGCGGGCGTTTAGTCCACTGAGCTACCGCCAAACACATTGCGGAGGCTACATGAACTCAGCTTTTATCTTTTCACACTTTCCTTTCACACAGCTCTTGAATAAATGGATCTTACGAAAGTATGAGGGTCCCATTTAAATTGGGGCGGTGACATGTGTGCCATCAGGCTCGAAAAAATACAAGAAAACAAAACGCGCCGTTGCTATGACCGTCCCATTCAGCGCGTTTCCAATAGAAGTGTGATTTCGTCAACGCTTTAAAACCACAAGGAGGCGGCTTTAGCCAAAAGCTCGCTCATAGCATCCATCCATATCGAAAAACAGCTCTCCGACGCTTGCCTGGCCAACGCATCCTCTCGCCTGGCTGTCGCACCGCGTTCCCTGCTCGCCCTGTGAGAATTGACGGCCAGGCTAGAGGGAAGACACGACGCGCGCAGCGCTTCTGTTCGCGTTTCACGAAGCTTTGGAGGAGTGCAGATCGAGTAGCAGTGTTTAATATGTGCTTGTTTCCATCGTTGCGCGGGATTCAACATATGGGGTGTCCGCGTGCATGTTAAGAACTTCAGCTACCGGAAGGATTAAATCGCGATCATGGGCGTTAGTCGTCAGTACAGAGATGTGCCACTAGGCGCCAACGTAGGTGCGTCCACATGAAGCGGTGCTATATCTGCCAAACAGCAGTAGACATTGTACAAGCTCTCCTATACCAATGCACTCTAAACAGTCAACTACTTCTGTGACGACACGTTTCACTTTCGTGTTATTCCGATCCCTATGACGGAGGGATCAGCCATCTTTTTTTTTCACATCGGTGCGAAAGATATGCATTACATTGTAGTATAACGATGCCTTTTGTAATATTGATGCGACGGTCGTTCATTTTTTGCGTGCTTCATAGCATCGGATGTAAGAAACAGCAGTTCATTTAGTGCCCGTATCTCAAGGCCGCTTTATGCAGGCAAAGCTCTATTCCAAGTTGCCTTCGCTGTACGTGGTGTTCTGCTGAAATGGGACTGTAACTAATTGCTGCGTCATACTATGATTTATTACTTTACTGCTGCTGGATAAATATCCCACCATCTTAAACAAACTCGAGCTTCGTGGAGCAGTGTTGTAGCTTTCAAGCTAACATCAACGGTGGTCTTTATAGCGTCTGTTCAAAGTAAAGCCAAAATAACTTTCTGAAGTTTTCGGCTCTATGCGCAATCCACCTAAGTAGGCGCTCCAAATTTCTCAGCTTACTAGTCCTGCTCTGGTAGCAGGTGGCGTAAGAAGGGTGTAGTACTGTTACGATGGAGGAAAAACGTTGGTTCTCGCGGAATGTGTGGACATATAAAACATTGTGAACTCGGAAAAGCACGCTCTCAGTGTCGCATACCCGCTGGATCATCTTCGTTGAAAACTTATACTTCGAAACTATGGGAAGAGCGCACTTGTCGACCAGCTTCGCAGCGAGCTGTGTGGCCTTCGCCTTCTGCACTATTCCTGTAACAAAGAACAGAAATACAAAAGAACACTCATAAGAATCCTTATCTAGGCAATTATTCATAACCTTCCGAAAAAAAAGACGACGTGGTTTCACTTGATAGAATAGGCATTGCAGCAGCGATAGCAGCATGGTCAACATATGAAATGCATGGCACCACAAGGAACCACGTGACACCACATGACCATAGATTTGCACAGGGTTCTCAAGGAGGGAGGAGGTGTAAAAATTCCCCGCACCCGTCCCCCTCTCATGGTATTAAGTACCGAAGAAAACAAGCTTCGCAGTAGATGCAAAAGTGATAAGCGCTGACGTGGTCCTCACGATGGCCTGCCTTTGGTCCCCGGCTTTCTGGAATAAATGTGGGAGTAAACAGTTCTGGAATGAAATATCAGAGGTGCTTGGTCGTCAATATTACTGAAGACCTGCATGGCCCTCATCCTGCACTTTAAAAATTGAGGGCACAGGGTCCAACAGAGCAAAGCTATGGGGCATACCTGGTGCCCCTAAGATAATTAGGGACGGCGGGCGCCCACCTGCCCCCCCTCCCCCCATGCACACGCCTACAGTGCTGCATAACATTGCATATTTCAATGCAAGCGTCACTTGTGAGAATCCCCAGGAGGTCGACAATAATGCAGCTCCCAGTGCGTTCTGTTGTCTAGCATGGCCAGATAAACCTGAAATTTGGCAATTTTTGACGCAGGCCGATACGCGTACATTCATAGGCACGGCAGAAACGGCGAGTTAAAAACGCATCAACCGCACATCTAAAGCCACTTTTGCGGCATGTGTCATCGTACGCTGTTCTCGTGCTCCACAGCGTGTTGTGTTGCTAAACCTTGCGCGGCAGCTGTAAAATTCATGCGATGCCTTGAGTTCTATTGATATGTATCATTTTGCAGGTAAAATATCGGTTTCTTAGCCGAAAATTGTGGCTACAGCCTCATTCCTCGCTTTGCGCAAGCAATATAAGACAACCCAAAAACCAATGGAAACTTGTTTAGGCAGAAGCTGCCGCTTATTTCTTGTGTTAATAATATTCGATGGGGTTTTGCTTGCCAAACCCACGATATTATTGGGAGGGATGTCGTTGTGGAGGATTCCGGAAATTTCAACAACCTGGGGTTCAACCACCTAAACTTATGTACACGGCCTCTAGCATTTTGCCTACATCGAAATGCGGTCGCCGCGTTCGGGATCGAACCCGCGAGTTTCAGCTCGGCAGCCGAGCGCCATGACCAGACTTCTCGTTAATATACACGTCTACCCGTCGCGGTGGACTTGTGGTTATGATGCTTGACCGATGACCCGAAGGTCGCAGCATCGAATCCCAGCCGCAGTGGCAGCATCTCCATCGAGGAAAAATGCTTGAGGCCCGTCTGCTTAGATTCAGGTGCGCGTTAAGTAATCCCAGGCTAGTCTAAATTTCCGGAGCCTTCCACTACGGCGTCTCTTATAATCATATCGTGGTTTTAGGACATAAACCGCCAAGAATTATTATTATACTACACAACTACGTAATCTAGCTAGATTTCGCCCATTGCTTTCATAGAGAATACAACTTGAAATGTTTTGCTAGAGAACGGGCATCGGGCAATGAATACTGCTAGTGGTCATCATCATCATTATCATCATCATCAGCCTGTCTACGCCCACTGCAGGGCGAAAGCCTTTCCCATGTTCCGCCAATCAACCCGGTCCTGTGCTTTCTGCTGCCACGTTATACCTACGAGCTTCTTAATCTCATCTACCCACCTAATTTTCTGTCTCCCCCTCACGCGTTTGCCATCTCTTGGAATCCAGTCAGTTACCCTTAATGACCACCGGTTATCCTGCCGGCGTGCTACGTGCCCGGCCCATATCCATTTCTTCTTCTTGATTTCAACTATGATGTCCTTAACCCCCGTTTGTTCCCTGATCCACTCTGCTCGCTTCCTGTCTCTTAAGGTTACACCTAT
The DNA here is from genome assembly GCF_013339695.2 of Rhipicephalus sanguineus. Classification (NCBI taxonomy): domain Eukaryota; kingdom Metazoa; phylum Arthropoda; class Arachnida; order Ixodida; family Ixodidae; genus Rhipicephalus; species Rhipicephalus sanguineus. The sequence continues at coordinate 68,725,861 of NC_051183.1, read as the reverse complement.
CATTTTCCTTTCCATCGCTCGCTGCGTCGTCCTCAATTTAAGTTGAACCCTCTTTGTAAGTCTCCAGGTTTCTGCTCCGTAGGTAAGTACCGGTAAGATGCAGCTGTTATAGACCTTTCTCTTGAGGGATAGTGGTAGACTACCATTCATGAATGATAATGCTTGCCGAATGAGCCCCATCCCATCCTTATTCTTCTAGTTATTTCACTGTCATGGTTCGGCTCCACGGTTACTACCTGTCCTAAGTAGACGTACTCCTTTACAACTTCCAGTGTCTCGCCACCTATCGCAAAGCGCTGTTCTCTGCCAAGATTGTTCCACATTACTTTAGTTTTATGCATAATAATTTTCAGACCTACTCTTCTACTTTCCGTATCCAGTTCAGTAATGATGAGCTGTAATTCGTTTCCCGCGTTGCTCATCAATGCAATATCATCAGTGAATTGCAGGTTACTGAGATACTCTCTATCAACTCTTATCGCTAATTCTTCCCAATCTAGGGCCCTGAAAACCTCCTGTAAACACGCGGTGAATAGCATTGGAGAGATCGTGTCTCCCTGCCATACGCCCTTCTTTATTGGGATTCTGTCGCCTTCTTTAGTGGTAGTGGTTGATTGCTGCTAGTGGTAGATTGTCGTATACCAGGGGTCACAAACACGCGGCCCGCGGACGTTTCGCTAGCGGCCCGCGGCTTTACAAGAGAAGATGATTGTGACTGCTAAATGGTACTCGCACTATTTCTCGCCTATGGCGATTAATAACACTTTGTTCGGGTAACCCACAGATGCGGGACAGGTCTCAAGCATTGTTTTCGTGAGGCAAACCACCGGGTGATCATGTGTTGAAGCAATCGGGACTCAAAATACCCTTAAGAAATGATCTATATGTGAGATACGAAAAATTTTTGTTCAAATCATCCCTCCTGCTCTAGCCTCTTCATTGTCCCGGCTTCTGCGGGACCCACTTTCGTGAATGCGGCCTGCAGTCTGCGGTGATTCAATAAAACTTGCTGCTGGGCAAGTTGGTTCATACTTGCAAGGAAGGAATACTGATGCGCACACACATAAAAACACGGACTCAGGAGACTCGGACATTGCACACTTTCAACTAACTTTATTTTTCGTCGTGAACAATATATGCCATCAGTCACGTGGTCACAACGCTAATCGCTTTTCACTGTCAGATCACAACAAGCCACGCAAGAATCTCTTTTCACCATGCAATAAGGAAACAGTAGACTGGCTAACACACGCGTTTCCTCTAGTTGAGATAAAATATGATTCCAAAAGTTCCCTTGCGGTGCTATCTTGGCTTTGGCCCAAAACTCTGATCGCTCGGAAATTCGGTGCGCACATGCAATGTCGGACATGCGCTGGTAAGTGCGCGTTATCTTTATTAATTATGGTCAATTCATGCGATTAGCGTTGTGACCACGTGACTGATGGCATATATTGTTGACGACGAAAAATAAAGTTAGTTGAAAGTTTGCGCTCGTCCGAGTCTCCTGAGTCCGTGTATTTATGTGTGTGCGCATCAGTATTCTTTCCTTGCAAGTCTGCAGTGAGTTTGAGACATCTGACATATACGATGGAATGTCTGTACTAAGTTCAAATGACTTCAAATCAAGGGACTCCAGCTTGAACAGCAACGACAAAAGCTCCTCCTAGTTTAATAGTCGGATGAGGCAGTAAAACGGGCAACTTAGATATAACTCCTGGCGTATTCTCACCTGTTTTTTCCTCGCACACGTCGAACTTTACGCTGTTACACAGCGATGGAAGGAATAGCACAAGGTAGAGGGACAGGTACAAAGAGGAGGCCACCATGGTGCCTTCTGGAAGGTTCATATCGCTATAATGTGTCGAGATTGTGTGGGACTATTCATATAGCGTACAGACCACGCTACCACTAAAAAAAAATATGATATAAATGGCAACTGGGCCTCAAAATGATTTGGCCATGGGTTGAATTCGTTGTCAAACGGCGCGGATGCTGAATCCACTGGACAAACAGTGGCATGGTTGCAATGCGAAGTAATGAACCGTGCTATTGATTCAACGGTGATATATTGGGTTCTAAGTGACTTCAAGATGACCAATACATCACAATGGGATTGTCTGCAGAAGGTCCTCGAGAATGCGGGTCATAAGAAACATTTTTCATTCCAGGGACATTCCTTCTTGTTCAGAAGAGAACCTGCACATGTTGAGTGTGTTTTATGAAAAACAAACTTGAAATAGGGCAGAGAGAGAGAAAAAAAGGAAATCTAAACATACCTGCTGAGAAAAATTGCCGTGGATGTTTTCAGCGCCGAGTCAGTTCGCTCATTATTCATCCCGGTAATCACCCGAATTGACTTAACGAGGCGCTGATCTTGTAGTCCATCTTAGGGCTTAGAGGGAAACTAGCCTGTGTTCGGAAAAATTATAAGACAATAACAGTAGCAGATGTATGCTGACATTCGTAAAAAATAAACTGATAATTATCATTGTGGCAGTTCTTGCTGTCCGTGGCAGCAAGGTTTATGACGATATAACAAGGCTTAGCTCTTCGAAAGAGTTCGTTAGAGTGCTCTGTGTTTTAGGCCTACGTGCCTAACACAGTAGGATAACATGGATTGTTGTCTCAGGATATTGCTTTTACATGCAATGTGGACTCCGAGACATAATGTTACACACAAGTTTTGCTTTCGATATTTTTTTTAAAACTTAGTGCTAGTACAGCTGGTAGACAACATTAGCCGATATAAGTTATTACCCTCCAGCCCTTTTTCAGACATATTTAGCCAAAATATACGAGCAATGGCCAACATTTACACAACGCCACCCACAATATACTCAACATTTGTCAACACACGCCGACATTGGACATCATATAGGCAGCATTAGTTACTATTACCTTGAGCTAGGCAATGGTGGTAGTATGCCAGCAAATAAAGTATACCAGCGTGCCACACATAACGGCTCATCGTCTGGTCGCCGTTCTTTTAGACCAGCTAGATTTGTTAAAGCTCTTTTCCCAATGCTGACTCCTTGAGGAGCTCCGTGATTGGACCTAGAAACTCGCCACTTTCATTTAAGGCATAATTTCGGACCAAATCGAAGTAGTCAGTGTTAGTCAGTGTACAATGCCTAGCAAACTGTTAAGTTACGTTAGACCTGACATTCACTGTCAGGTCTGTGAAACTCATGGGTGTAGCATGGGCTCAGCAGGAAGGCCGGAGTAACAAAAATAAGGCATTTTCGAGTTTTATGTGCTGAAGATATTGGAACAATGCATATCGTGGGGTGGGAACTGCGAAATAGTTATTAAGTATATTCAGATATAAGTTTTAGCTACATTGCATTAAACTCCCATCGAAATGCGACCGCAGTAACTAAAATTTTTCTGCGCACTCCCGACTCGACAACGTTTGCATGCGAACGACGGCCAAATCACAGCCGGATACGGGGGCTCGGCACGCTTCTTTCAGCTTGACGTAAACGCCCCCTATACCACATCGCCAATTTGACGACGATCACATGGTCGAGAGCGAGAGGCGACTACGTTATGTCCACGCGAACTGATCCCCAATCACAGCTGGCATCAGTTACGGAAAAGTGACCACAGTGGACCACGCGAAGTGCCTGTTTAGCATGAAATGCTTTAACAGAGCTTGCGTAGTGTCGGCTGTCCGTGCAATTTATTAGATAGCGATGTCGGAATTCTGGATGGCTGTGTATGTGAGCTGACCGGGACTGCCATGCGGCACGTGCATAAGAGGAACGTCGACGTGGCGAGCTGGGACAATTAGGTGAGCTGAAAGTGCTTCTTCTGGCGCCTTTCATTCAAGAGCCGCGTCATGAATTCCATTTGTCGGTAAACCTTGCCTCTTAGGCTAAATCGGAGAGGCTGTGCTCAGAAACGACTGTATAATGAAAGAAACAGAAGATATCGCAAGTTAACGATGTTTAGTAAGCAGAAAAGCCCAGTACAAATGCTTGATCAAAGCGCCCTTCCTGTGTTTTCTGCCTGCGAGTTCGTTTTAGTAATTCGCCCTGTTCCTTTCAGTCATGCAATCATACCATTTTCTTTATCTTGAAAGCGACTTGTCTGCGCCAAAGAAAAACTGGGACATCTTTGCTATTACAGGCCTGCTGTTGTGGCATTGCGGTTATTGCGTGGCGCTGCGTGGTAGAAACAAGAACGCGAGTTATATTTCTGGTCGCGCCGGATGCACTTTGATCTTTAACGTTATTTTCTAGTAATGTAGCGCCAAAATATTCAGTGTACGATACGGAGCAAAGCCGCCTTAGCGGCTGGAGGTAAAATACCAAGTACTGAAAATGTTACTCGTCTAGGTAGAGAAGAAAACCAAAAAAAAATGTCACAATGCGGTGACAAGGCTTCAAAAATTTCGAGATATTATGGGGAAAATCTGCGACAGCATTATTAGGCATACGATGGTGTCTTAGCTAGATTAATCTTCACCATGTGGGCTTTTTTTATCATGCACCAAAACGCAATTTCACGGGTGTTTCCTTCTTTCTCTGTTGTTTGCTATTGGCCCCTTCGAGATGCAGCAGGCGGGGCCATAGAACCCAACCAGCTTTCTTGAACATAGCAGTGCACCCCCTTAAGGCTCTGATATACTCCAGCGTAACGTCGAAGCTCGCGTGCGCGCGTCATGGCGACGTTACGTCAGCAAAAAAATGTTGCAGTGGCTTATCTCGGCTATGACACGATAACGTAGCGTTAGCAAAGGTTCAGCTAATTATTCTTAGCTTTCCTGGTTGTCTAGGATTAGCTTGATTATCATGCTTACTGCTGCTCCAATGACACACACACGGTATACGTATCATGCGGCACATGTATATTTATTTTGCCAGGCAACTATTTCGGGATCCGATGAGTTAAGCTTCTCGGCTCTTCTGCGCCGCTGAGCAGCATTTGCACTATAGCTGTACCACACTGGGAAACGGCAGTGAGAGGCGCTATCAAGCGGCGCCAGCGCAGCGTCAGACGGCGATTGCGCAGCGGAGGCGAATAGCTGAGCGTGCGCCGCCGCCAATACGTCTGCCAGGGCTACGACGTCACTACTCTGGAAAGTGACTGGCGGCGGCGGAGTGCGCGGGAGGTGCCGGCTCCGGTGCGCGACATCACTGATCCTCGCGCATGCGCAGTACGGCTGTTGAGGAGGCACGCGAAACTGGGTCGGTTAGGGCAGTGTAGCTAACGCTACAAAACAGCCCTCTATAGACGAGGGAACCTAAAGTTAGCGCGCGCGACGTCAGCGCCGGATGCTCCCCTGGTGGGCCGCTGAAAACCTTGAAGGTCGTCGGCTCGCCCGCGAAAGCGATTGCGTGCGGCCGCGCGCGCGTTTTCCGCGGAGCGCGTGCTGCCGGTGATTGTGTATCCAAGTTGCAATGAAAGCCATGTCATTCAACAAGTCTGTACGCACCATTCTTATGCTGCGCAGTGCCGCGTCAGCCTTGCGAATATTATAAGCACTGAATTCAACTGTGAAACTGCATATTCAAGGAGTCGAATTCACAGGCAAAACAAGCGCAAAGCTGTACGCAGCTTCAAATCGTCATTTATTTCGCGTGCCTTATTTTGATCATAGTCATACGGCAGACCAAGTGGTCCTAACACACACAGCGATAAAGTTAAGTCTACTCCTCCCATATCGTCGCGCACATTCACTACCTTCAGGAAAGAGCACACTGGAACACCAGCTGTTTTGAAAACCCGTTGTGGGGCTGCGCATACCGTGAAATATTTAACACAGTGATCGCGATTGCGCATCTGCACTGGTGCTCTCCGATAATCCTACTTGCGGTCTGCGAGCCCGTGAGACAGCTGCTTGGCAGATCGGGTTCTGTATTGTATATTCAACACATCATTGCACAAACAGCAATTGTATTTTTTATCATTACTAACTCGACTATTCTATTCTGATAAACGTTGGAATGACCTTGTATCATTTATTGTACGCAGTGCTCACCAAAACAAGGACCATTTCTGATCGTTTTATATATGTCGTTCATCCAGTGGACTATATGATGACACATATTTTTGTGCCAAACGGGTGCTCAAGCTACTTCACTTTTCGTTTCTTATTTCAAACGCCTAAAGAGGTCAAATTGGTGCAACGGAAATTGCAGCACTCCGTTCTTTCTGTACATTGACTGCTGTGTAAAGAGCCATTGTAAGTGGTTGCTAAAACATTTAAAATCTCGCCCGTGTTTCAGAGGCAAAGCAGCACAAAATGTTGCCATTCGCTCAAGTGCTGCTAGCCGAAACAGCGTCCGTGCGTGTGTGCTTGTAAGCATCTTCATTTCCACAAATTTTAGCAATGTGGCTCTTCTGTGACTCTGAGATGACATTGGAAAGAAATTAAAAGCAGTCTTGTTTTTTTTTATTCGCACTGTTCTATTTTCAGAAAGCGCAGGACGCGGAAAACAGTCCACCTCAACCTTGGGGAGAACTTGTGCAAAAACGGAACTGTGAAGCTAGCAAATGCGAACGCAACGTTCGTGTTTCGCGCTTGTGCATTGGTCACAGCTTGATGAGAGCTAGTCGGTTCGTAGTTAGAGCAGAGAATAAAACAGCGCGAGAAGAACAATGACAACAAAGGAAGGAAGCTCTTGTCCTATGGTCTTCGTTCCCTTGTTGTTCTCGTTGTCGTCGTGGTGTTTCATCATCTGCCCTTGTGCAGCTCACCCCAAAAATTGTTTACAAGAAGCCCAGCTTAAAATCTGTTTTCGGGGGGACATGCCCTTTTTCGGGTAGTTTTCATGCCAAACTCGGGTTGGCATGAATTAGTCCATGCTAGTTGTGCCGTTTATAAACGACTCTCTCATATGCACACACGGCTTGAAGCATGGTGACTAATTAGACTTTTTTGCGCTTATTTTCATACCAAAGTGGCAGACGTTCGCTTCATAAATGTTCTGCGCGATCTCGGTGCTATTTGTTTTCACCATTCTAAAAGCAGGGCGCGCTAAGTTATTTCCAACCTTTCATTTTCTCGAACATCTGGTTATTACCGTCGACCAAAAGAGTGGCTTTCTTGGCCAGTCTCTTGAAAAACATGCTCTACACCATCTACACCAAGGAAAGAAGGTTTATAAAAAATTGGCCGCGTATCTGCGTGCTTCGCTGCAAATGTCGTGTAAAGACGATAGAAGAGGCGCTGTGTGAGATATGGACGCCATCTGGCAATACGTCGGGAAACATGAGTGCTGTGTTGCGTGCTGGTAGTCCCGGCGCAGCAGCAGGCGAAGACCGGCGGTGACCAACGCGACCGGCGGGGACGCCAGCCAGCCCGAAAACGCGGTTTGGCGCGAAGCGCTGAAGCAGAGAAACGTCCGCACTCAACGAGTACTCTCCACACACTCTTTTATTTACACGTCGCCTGGGTAAAACAGGAACGCCAGAGCGGCGCCCACAACCGGCAGCCTGAAGGCCGCCCACAACGCTGCTTTTTCATTTTTTAAATATTTTTTTTCGCCTTCTTGGCCTTCTCAAAACTAAAGTTTTTCAACACCAACCCATGGAATTCGCACAGTGCAATACAGAACCGAAACCGAAACACAACCATGAGCTCGTGCGAAGGGCACGGAGGAAGGCAAATTTCAGCGCAGTCGCATTTTCAGCTTTGTTGAAACAGCGCTCACTAGACGACGACGAAGTAAAAGAAGGCACAGGACACGCAGCGCCTGTCCTGTGCCTTCTTTTACTTCGTCGTCGTCTAGTGAGCGCTGTTTCAACAAAGATGAACGCATACCAACTCGCTCAAGCTTCCATTCTTATGCATTTTCAGCGCAGCTTAAGAAACTAGGGTCCTTAAAATTACGTATGTATGCATTTTCTATTAAAGGAACACGCCACCTAATACTTACCTAGTGATGTTGCACCTCAGATATGCATGATATTTACTTTTTATCGACAACGTTCACAATTATGAACAGCCGTACCAGTTCAAGACGGCTGGCCCTTGGGCAAGTGGTTCAACTTTGGCCGAGTGGCTGAATCGAGGGACGTGCCGACAAACAGAAAGACAGACAGACAGAAAGACAGACCAAAATTTCTGCGTTTAAGTTCCCCAAGAAAGACTATCGTCTTTAAAAATACTGGAGTGGAAGCTCTCGAAACGCCTTGCCAGCGAAAGTGAAGCCAGCTTTTGCCCACGAAAAAGCTCAGAAACATGCTTTTTTCTGGTGGTGCCTACTTAGGGATATAATGGCTTTGATCTGTTAGCGTAAATGCTACGTTAATAACAAAATAAAAGATCGCTGTTGCCGACAAAAGTAACCCGTCGAGAGGAGTATCGACGATTGATGTGCAAGAAAATTTGCCATCATTCTGAGGCTTACTTACGAAAACTAGTAACACAAAGATACACTTGCAGCAGTATCTGACCTGTAAAAGTTGCCATAAATGAAACTTCTCTGGCGTGCGTGGAAAACGCTCGCTTTCCTTCGCCGAACGCTGATGGTTTATCGTGCCCCTAGTAAGATGGCGGGCGCAGCCGCTAACTTTTCGTGAGCACGGCTTCACTATTGCGCAATAATCGCCAATCCAGCAATTGTTTTTTAACTCCTTGATCTACACCAACTCCGCGAGATCCCGACCCGCAGTTAGAGTGTATTCTAGTGCACTCTACCGCAGTTCAATATAGCCCTAGAGCAAGCGCAGGGCGAGGTTAGAGCGCAACCACGCTCACATTCTCCTCTCGCACTGCTGCTCAGCACAGCGCGAGAGGAGAACGCCTGCACGAGTGCCCCGAAGAGTGCACGTGCAGCGCGAGCAGAAAACGAGACGGGGAGAGAAAGAAAGCACGCGCGCGCGTACAGCGAGACAGAACCCACGCAGCCGCAACGTAAACAAACCGGCGGCGGAGCGCCGCGCGCGACCACATTAGATTTCCGAAAAACGGGGCGCTTTTCAGAAAGGCGCAGTTGCGCCCCCTGGTCTAGGTTTTCTCGTCTAGAGCCACAGGAACAGAGGCGGCTATCGGCCGCTCGTGCCACGTCAAGATGCCGGAGGCGCCGCTGCTGCCTACTCGCCACTAAAATCCCTGAAAAGTATAAAGTAGCGCCAACTGCGTCGCTTCGCCTCTGCCTCCTTTCCTAGCAGCTGCTGCAACGCCTCCAGGGTGGCCCCCGGGAGGCTACGGATTTTACCCGCTGTAGCGAAAACCGCTTCTTTCTGCTGTTGTACCGGTAGTTGGTGCCACTGGCACAGCAGGTCGGCATCCTGAAGCATCCACAACCACCGTACGAACTGACTCAATAGCGGTCGACAACGCACTGATCGAGTAAACAAGCCAGACGATGACGAACAAGGTGGTGCTCGAACAACCTTCTAAAAAGCTAGTGCGCCACTCCTCCATCGTCAGTCACTTCGTGGATATGGCGTCATTTTTTTCATACCCTTTATCATGGAGGAAGGAATACTAAGGAGAGGCCCTATCGTATTTCAATGCATTGCGAAAAATGTGGCGGAAGTGACGTGGCAAACAAACCGGTATGGGGCAAACAAAACAGCAGACGCCCCGCGGCGTGCTCACCGCGGTGATTAGCTTCTGCGCAGATTTGTAGTCCCGGCGTAAACTTAGCCCGTATGGTGCGGTTCGCACACAGTAAAATGTTGCAAGCAGACGTTTACCAGGCTGTTCGTGCGTCGCAGGCCCGAGCGCTGCGTGCTGAAATTCTTCGTGGAGCGTCTTTGTGCAACAATACAGAATACCGGTCCGTGCCGTGATCGAAAACGTTCAGCCCCTGCATCATCGTATTCGAACTCGCCTAGCAGTGACTTACGCGTTCTGCTGGGCGTTAGGCCTTCCCTTTCTCGTAGCCCAATTTCCCGATCTGTTGCCGGATTAGCGGTTATTTGTTCGCTATTCGGCGCAACGCCAACCTATAGTTGACGTAACTTCACGTCGAAAAGAGGACACCGCAGTATTGTATACGCGATCGTGCACGTAAAGTTTGTAATTTCAGTACGCACACAACAACAAGCACGCAGCGAGCGCACACCGCACAATACATACATCACGTAGTCCGATAACAACAGCATAAGTTTATTGCCCTTTCGTTGAACGAAACAGCCTCTAAAAACGTACGATGCCTGCGGCGCATGTTATGTACGGCTCGTCAGACGCCAATAACAAAAGTTCACGTGTGTTCTGAGTTGACACAATGAGTAAGAAGCAACAGAGCGCACATCCGAGAGCTTCGCACGCAAATACCATGCATTAGTGATCAGCAATGAAGCGAACGTGTACGTACACATGAAAAGTGACACCCGGTACTTTCCGCAGTGCACGCGATTTGCACCGGGTATACGTAACCATACGCAACAGCTGGGCATTGCGTAGCTTTCCTAAAGAACACACACAAAGAGCAGCATGCTGAATTGACTGCGCTGCGGCTACAGTGGCTGTACCGCGGCGCCGCTTGCATGGCGAAAAAAAAAGGCTCGAATCGCGCATGCGCTTGCAAACAAGGCGGAAATCGCGAAATGTTTCGAGGCTCCTTCACTAGGAGGCGGTGCGGGTGTTTGCGATGTGGAGGCTTCACGAATGTGACGTCAGGGCCTCTCCTTATTTTTCCTTCCTCCATGCCCTTTATTTCGCGGACTTTTGCAACTGCGTCACTTGGCACTGCAGCGCCCTCGGGCGCTCTAGCGGAAGAATTGAACAAGCCTCTTTTTCCGGCCAAGGCGCATGCTCTGCGACTATCGCAGCTCAACTAACTTCAACTGCAATCTACAAAGCGCACGAGAGAGGAGGTGCCTGTACACTGACACGAATGGCGCTACTTATTTTTCAGGAACATTACTCGTCATCGGAGAGAATGAGGCCCGCGACAGGGGGAGTGGAGAGGAGGTGCGTGAAGAGGGTTTAGGCATGCGCAGTAAGCGTGGTCACGCTACACGCCACCACCATCGGATTTAACTCCGCCATAAGATGTTTCGCATCTAATAAAAAAAAGTAATTTACTAATACGAGAAAAATTATTTTTCTCTTCAGTGTCCCTTTAGGAAATTATTTCCCTGGGTTTTTCTTACACTTGCTCACTACTGACTAAAAAGGCACGATGCTTGTGACGGAGGCGAGGGTGTCGTTGGAGCCAAATATCTAGGGGCACTTCTCACTTAGCTCAAGCTTAAAAGCCTCTGTGCTCGATCTGGTTTTATTGGCGAGTTTGGCTCCCTATCAAGATAGTGTAAGCACATTTATCGTACTTCATCGTTCTCACTTGTACATAACCATCATCATCGCCATTTGGTTGGTTGGTTGCTGTTCTGAGCCGAGGCAGACATCGCGGAATAAACGCTGCTGCTGGCCCTGCCTGGTGAAGTCTTCCTGTGTCTTTCAGAGTGGTGGAGGTGGGTCAAGATCCCGACGTCCTCCTACGTTCGTGTCCCACCTGGAGCGACCATCCGGTCGCCGCTTGCGCCCGGCCACCCCCACAGCTATGCAGACAACGGAACCAACACCTAGCCCTAACCCTACCGCGCCGATGCCTGCGGCTGCCCTCCCTTCGTCCACTGTCACCAGCCCTCAGCGCGAACCACCCGTATTCGCTGGTCTCCTCGGTGACGACGTCGAGGACTGGCTCGACCTTTACAACCACGTGGGTTCAGCCAATCGGTGGACCGAAGCGGAGAAATTGAGCGATCTCCCATTTTACCTGACCGGCGTAGCCAAAACGTGGTATTTCAACCACGAAACTGACTTCGTCGATTTGTTGACCTTTGCCACCAAGCTGCGACAAATCTTCGGATGCTCGTCAAGTCGTTCCGAAACCGCAAAACAAGCTGGCTACGCGGGTTCAACTTGCACACGAGACATACACTTCATATATCGAGGATGTTTTGGCCCTCTGTCGCCGTGCGAACAGCGATATGACGGAAGCCGAGCGCGTTCGCCACATCCTTAAAGGAATTGGCACGATTGCGTTCAACGCCGTGGCTGTTAACAATCCAACTACGGTTGAAAACATCATTTCCACATGCCAACGCCTTGACCAATTGCAGTCCCTCCGCCTTCAAGAAGACAGCGATCCTCGCCTTATGCCTCCCTCTGATTTGAAAGCTCTTATCCGCGCCATCATCCGTGAAGAACTTCGAGACCTGGAACAGCAGCGGTCCACTGCCGTCTCAACTCCACCCGCACCGTTTGACCTGCGGAATCTTGTGAAGCAGGAGTTGGCGGCCATGACAACACCGACAGCACCGGTCGCTCCACCAGCACGCCCGCTGCCCACATACGCTGATGTAGCCTCCCTGACGACACCGACAGCATCAGTTACTCAAACATTGATGCCCACATATGCCGATATAGCTGCAATTCCGCCTGCTGCGGTCACATCTGGGCCTGCTGACATTACTTGTGGCCATTTGGCTTCTGTGCGAGGTGCGGTACCTGCTCCACCTTCGTCTCCTCAGTGGCGTCCGTCCCGTCCTGTTTGTTTTTACTGCGGTATCCGAGGCCACATATCTCGTTACTGCCGTCGCCGCCAGCAGGATGAACGACGAGGCTATGCTGAGTTCGAGCGGGACTAGTTTTGAAGACCCGATCTATATGGTCCAGACTCTTACCCATTCACGCAGTACCGGTCTCCGTCTCCTCCAGCGTCCCCGCGTCAACATCAGGACTACCGCTCCTCCAGACGACGCTCTCCATCACCCTACCGCCGCTCGGCATCGCGGCTTCGCCCCCTCTCCCGCACTCTTGAACAACATTCGGAAAACTAAGGATTGCAGTTTTTGGAGGGAAAACTGCGTCCCGTCGATCATCAAAAATGTCTCCCGTTCCCACGGCTAACCTGTTGTCAGTGACTATTGAAGGTGTTTCTGTGCAAGCGCTTGTTGATACCGGTGCCGCTACTTCTGTTATACGTAGTGACTTGTGTTCGCGGCTCCGTAAAGTCAGAACACCTTATGTAGGACCTGTGTTGCGTGGCGCAAATAACGTACTCATCCAACGTGATGGACAGTGTACAGCTCGCGTTTTCATCGACGTCACCACATCGAGATGATTGTGCTACGCACGTGCGTTCATGAACTTATCCTGGGTTGGGACTTCCTACATTCTGCCTCCGCTGTCATATCATGTAAAGAACACGTCGTTCACATCACGGATACATCGGATGCATCTATGTCAGCCCTGCTTTCATTGACCTTCAACTTGGCTGTCGCTGAAGACTGTGTTTTGCGCCCTGGTCATGAACACGTGGTAGCTGTTGCATCTAGCCAAGTAGCCGATGGTGACGCCCTAGTTGCCCCTGCTCCTTGCTGCACCTCTCGTGGAATTCTCGCCGCCTCCTGTCTCCTCCGGTTGTCCCACGGCCGCGCGCTGCTGCCCATTTGCAACACAACTGCAGAATCGTTGATGTTTCCCAAGGGGATGGCTGTAGCGACGATAGACGCACCTCCACTGACCTCCATTGCAGCCCTTTCCCCGTCTTCATCGTCAGTACCCATGTCAGGTGCGAGTTCTTCCCCTTTCCGAGCAGTAATCGGCTCCGATCTAACCTCTGCACAATCCACAGCGTTATTGGCGCTTTTAGCTAAGCATAAGGCCTGCTTCGATAGCTGTGCCACGACACTGAGTCAGACTCCCGTGGCCGTACACCGCATTGAAACGGATGGTTCTGGTGTCATACGCCGTCGGCCTTATCGTGTCTCACAATCGGAAGTCATTGAAGATCAAGTTGATGATATGCTATCACGCAAGATAATACGACCATCTTCCAGTTCCTGGGCTTCTTCGGTCGTCTTAGTGAAGAAAAAAGATGGCTCCGTTCGTTTCTGCATTGACTATCGAGCGCTAAATAATTTCACGCGCACGGATGTATATCCTATGCCTCGAATAGATGACGCCTTGGACACACTACAAGGAGCGCAGTATTTTTCCAGCCTTGACCTACGATCGGGGTATTGGCAAATCCCTATGAATGAGGCTGACAAAGAAAAAACCGCCTTTGCTACGCCGGATGGGCTCTACAAATTTAACGTAATGCCATTTGGCCTGTGCAACGCTCCGGCAACATTTGAGCGCATGATAGATACTGTTCTTCGTGGCCTGAAATGGAAGACCTGCCTCTGTTATTTAGACGATATTGTTGTGTTTTCATCTACCTTTGCCCAACACCTTCAACGATTAGACGAAGTACTTCAGTGCCTTTCAAACGCTGGCCTTCACATAAATACCAAAAAGTGCATGTTTCTCAGCAAAAGTATAAAAGTCCTCGGTCACGTCGTTTCCAAAGACAGAGTCCGGCCAGATCCCGAGAAGATAGCCGCTGTATTGCAGTTTCCTCGGCCTTCCACCCAAAAGACGTTGCGCAGTTTTCTTGGCCTGGCGTCATGCTTTCGCCGCTTTATACGCAACTTCGCGACTATAGCGGCTCCCCTAAATAAGCTATTAGTCGCTGGTGCTCCTTTCTCGTGGTCCGACGACTGCGAGATCGCATTTGAAGTCCTTAAAGAACGCCTGACTTCTGGACCAGTGCTTCGCCACTTTGACGAGAGCGCGCCTATTATCCTCCACACTGACGCAAGCGCGCAAGGTATTGGAGCAGTACTTTTGCAGCGTGATGCCGCCTCTAAAGAGCAGGTTGTGGCATACGCCAGCCGGACTCTGTCGACAGCGGAGAGGAGCTACACGATCACGGAGCAGGAATGCCTGGCTATTGTCTGGTCGATACAGAAATTTCTCCCGTACCTCTACGGTCGGCACTTCACTATCGTCACAGATCATCACGCACTGTGTTGGTTGTCCTCGATGAAGAATATATCAGGACGTCTAGGGCGCTGGGTCCTGCGCTTGCAAGAGTATGATTTTACCATCACATGTAAGTCTGGCAAATGTCATCATGATGCCGACGCGCTGTCCCGATGCCCACTTTCACTCTCTCTTCACAATACGTCCTCCGCATCGCCTCGTGAGAGCTCCGACATCCCGCCTGCCTCACGACACCTGTCGATCACCTCACTGGACCCAATTCAACCTTCTTCGCAACGCGGTTTCCGTTCACTTCAGCGGGCCGACTCCTACTGTCGAACTTACCTTGACTACCTTCGCGGCATCACTAAACCACCTAACAGCTGCTTGAGACGCCAGCTTAGACAATTCCGCATCGACGACGGTGTGCTCGAACGCTATATTTATCATCCCACGGGTAACAAGTGGGTGCCGGTCCTTCCCCGCTGCCTTCGTCTTCGCGTTTTAGAAGCATTTCACGATGACATTGCTGCTGGTCATCTAGGTTTTCGCAAGAACAACGACCGCATCAGGACCCGCTGTTTCTGGCCCGGCTTGTCCATGTCGGTAGCCAAATACGTGGGCTCGTGCGCGTCATGTCAGCACCGTAAGCGGTCCACGTCCCCACCCGCCGGTTTCCTGCAGCCTCTTCCCTGTCCGACAACACCTTTTGAATTTGTCGGAATTGACTTGTAGGGTCCCTTGCCGTTGACGTCTAACGGTCACCGTTGGATCGTCACTGCAGTCGATCATTTGACAAGATACGCCGAGACTGCGTCTCTTCGGTCCGGTACTGCTACAGAAGTCGCCGACTTTTTCTTGCAGTCCATCGTCTTGCGCCATGGAACTCCTCGCGTTCTTCTGAGTGACCGGGGCAAAGCCATCATTTCGCACGTCCTCGAGGAAGTCCTACGGGCCTGTAGAACGACGCATAAAACCACTTCTACGTAGCACCCACAGACGAACGGTCTTACTGAGCGCTTTCACCGAACGCTCTCTGACATGATCTCCATGTACCTACGCTCGGATCACAAAAACTGGGACAGTATTTCACCATTTGTCGCCTTCGCATATAATACCGCGACACAAAGATCTACCGGTTACAACCCTTTCTTCCTTGTGTATGGACGATCTGCATCCTCAGTCTTCGACACAGCATTCTTCTTTGGTCCAGCTCCGTCCAGTACTTATCTACCAGAAGAGTTCGCAGCTCGAGTCGCGCAATGCCGTGAAATTGCTCGGCGCAACACGGAAGCCACTCAAGAAGAACGAAAACGTCGCTGCGATAGCAAAAGACGCGACGTGACATTTCATTCCGGAGATAAGGTCTTACTATGGACCCCCACTCGAGCGTCAGGGCTCTGCGAGAAATTTCTTCACCGGTACGTTGGCCCATACACCGTTCTACGACGAACATCCCCAGTGAACTATCTCGTCACCCCGCTTCAGTCCGTCACTGACCACCGTCGTCGCAGCACAGAAATTGTTCACGTGTCACGCATAAAGCCTTTCATTACTCGTTCAGCTGATCTTTGAGTTGCGGCCAGGCTGGCCGCTTCGAAGACGGGGAGAAATTAGTGTAAGCACATTTATCGTACTTCATCGTTCTCACTAGTACATAACCATCATCATCGCCATTGGGTTGGTTGGTTGCTGTTCTGAGCCGAGGCAGACATCGCGGAATAAACGCTGCTGCTGGCCTTGCCTGAAGTCTTTCTGTGTCTTTCAGTAGCTTTACTTGTAATCCGCGCAGTAAAAATTAACTCAAAAGGAAAATAAGCTATCATTTCGATCCTTTAAGCTGTCTACAAGGCAACGTAAATATTTCGAATGATGTCTTAGTATGTCTCTGACTGATTCCTCACCAATCGAGGAGCAAGGTCAGCCGAAATTCATGTGTACTGTACGTGTGTCGCACCGTCATTAAAAGCTCCAGAACATTATTATAAGCTCCAACGAGAGGACAACTTCCTCTCATTGCTACAGACTGCGTCGCACACAGCGTCCATCGCAGGAACAGAGCTTTTCTTGGGCCAGTGCACCGTCATATGTGCCAGTCGGAGAAGCGCACGTCGCGTTGTCTCCCGCGTGTGAGGGCGCGTTTTAGCGAGCTTCTCCTGAGCAAATGCATCGTCCTATTTGCCACTTTCAACGTGACAGGCTAAGACGACAGGAGGCGCCAACAGCCCGAGAGCATAAGGTGCTTCGCACCTAAATGTGCGACCCGCGAATGCTCATGTGCCGCTTCAATCACTTCTTCTACTTACCTCATTATGTATGCGAAAGTGTTCAGAGGGGCTTACGGTGACACCCGCTTGTGATGCAGCAGGGCGGCATAAAGTAATCCTTCATTATACCGCATCAAAGAGCCAGCGACAGCTTTTGCTTGTGCATAGTTAATTAAACTAACGATGCGTCCAATGAACATGCGCGGCAGAAATGGCGAATAGAACTTTGATTGAGGGAAGTGAAATTATTGTCGGAGCTTCTTTTTAGTTGTAATTTTCGGTCACACGAGTGTTCATCCTAGAGGCTTGCATTTCGCAATGCCGCTTGTGTAAATGTTTAGTGATTTCAGCCCACATGATAACCGCATTGCTGAAACAAGTAACTAGACACGTATGACAACGGCTTTGAACTTATAAATACATATATGCGCCGTGAAGTTCGCAGCTACAGCTTAATGCATTGAGTCAATTGACAGGTAGCTTTTTTCCTGTTATCAGATGACTTCCTCCTGGAAAGAATTCGTCAGCCATTATATCGTTTATGTAAATTTTTGAGGCGCTAATAGTATGTTCATCGTGAAAGAAAGCTTGGCCGTCTCAGTTCGAGTGACTACTACACAAGCACCGACGCGTAAGAACCTTGCATGGCCACATTCTCTATGTGTTGGTTCAGTTGTCTGTGACGGTTTAAATTTCCGCTGCAGAATGCAGCAGCAATTTTCCGCCACTGTGGATCTTTCACTACACTGAAGCATACCTCCGCAGGCATGCTAGTGCCTTGGCATGTCTGCTGGCCGCAGACCTACAACAATTGACCTTGGTCTTAAAGCCCATATTATTCCTTCAATAAAGTTTTCAATAGGGCACGTCAAAAGAAATTTCCACTATTTCATTACATAATACTCACACCATATATGCCAAAACAGTGGTTGCTGTCGTTGTACACAACGAGAATACTTGAAGAACTCTGCTTTCAGCAAAATAAAAAAGTACTTTGTTATATGCGAGACGGCCCGTAGGCATAATATGATATCACGAGGGGCGCGTTACACATAAACAAACGTGCCTAAATCTTTGATGAAGTTTTATAAGGATAGGTGGAATGGTTCTCGTATCCACTTCGACGGCGCTTCTGTTCTGGAAACAGAAAGGAATCTGGGAAGGAGGCTCTTGCTCGAGTCGTGGCACATTCAAAACACGCCGGCAAATGTGAACCGGTCCCTGGGAACAACGCCCTCGGTTTACGTTCACGGCCTCCGAAACGTGAGGGAAAGGGAAAATCCGGAGCCGCGGTGGAACAAGTCGGGGGGAAGCTTCCGTGGCCAAACCAGTCACTCCTGAGGAAGGGACCGAATCGGTCCCGAAACGTCGGGCTCTCTTAAACTTGGCTGGAGCCATATTAACCTCCTAAATATTCCACCCAGCCAGACAGATTTCTGTCGAAATGTTTACATTTAAGTCATTTATGTTATAAACAAAGTCCGCAATACTGATGCACAGTAAAACACAGTAAATTTCGAGGCAATATCATGGAATATTTTAGTCCACGTATGTTTACAATAATACATTACTCAGAAATTTCTAGTGTACCTTCTTATATCAATCAATCAATCAATCAATCAATCAATCAATCAATCAATCAATCAATCAATCAATCAATCAATCAATCAATCAATCAATCAATCAATCAATCAATCAATCAATCAATCAATCAATCAAACAAACAATCAATCAATCAATCAACCAACCAATCAATCAATATTACGCTACAAATGAAAGACATGCTGTTCACAGGTACAGAGGATAAATAACATGTAAATTACTATCAACGATAGATAACTATGGCAAGACCAACGGAATGGATATGCGGTGTAGATTCTGCATTTCTTACCAAATATAGACTGTACGTGTACGCCATGATGACAAAGCTTTAGTTTGCGCTGAATGATGAAAAGCTACAAAACGTCCTGTGGCGCGTCAAACACACACGTATGCTTGTACATGGAATTTAGCTGTTACCTGAACAAACGTAATCTAATTGGAGCACATCTTTCCGACGGCTTCGTTCGCTCCTGCGAATCGCTTGAATACGCGGGGTAATGCACAAGCTCTATTCGCAAACTACAGAGCACTCTAGGTTACAAGTCGGCTAATTGACCAATCGCTGCCGGTTGACTACTCAAATCTGAAGAATTAATGGTTGAATATTGCAAATAGGACAGATCTACGCTCGTTATCGTACGCTCCGCAGAAAGCTTCAGGCGACGACTATGTATCAATGTCCTGACTGCACCACTGCACCTCCTGGCCTCCCAAACTCTGCTGACTCTAGTTCCTTGGCTGCATGTTCCGAGGAACATGTGCTCCAAGAATGCTTAGCAGTAAGCATGGATCCCACTGCGGTACTGCGCTAATGACGTGAGAGTCTTCTGCCTCAAGAGCTGGTATGAATGCAAAACTCACAGGGTCCCTGATGCACACACCTAAGACGACTGAAGGGCGAAAGCCATCTTCTTCTCAGTCGACGTATTGTTCTTGCGCCACTGTCTGCACCTAATTTGGTTTTGCATTGCCTTCAGGGTCAAAGGCACCTCGCCTGGTTTTGTAGTGCCTCCGTAATCTGTCGACCGCTGACCAAGCGGGTGCATTTGATGACATCATCATGTGACGTCACGTCACTTGGCATGATTGTGACGTCACTATGACGTCACAAATTTTGTCTATCTGTGACCTTGTGATGATGTCATATGGTGACGCCATCACTAGATGATGATTTTTTGGAGCACTCGTGTAGACGCTGACGCCGGTCATTTACGCGTTTGATGATGCATTTAAGGCATTCGTCTTAATAAACTTAGGTGCCTGTAATTTGCGGGATGTCATTCGGGATTTGGTAGTTCTGGAGCCGCAGTCCCACTGATGGTCACCGGTTTCAGTGTACCGCAGTTTAGTGCACAAAGATATGTACAGACGGTGCCAAATGTTTAGAGGTCATTAGTTTTGAGAAAACTGAATTCCTCAGAAATTTGTGATCGTAATTGGTCGAACATCACAGTACACGCTATCGCGTTTTACAACAGGCCGGAGTCTACATTCAAGGCTGCCTGCCGAAGCAGCGGGAATATAAAGCTTCTTTTGTGGCATCGTCCATAAACTTTTGACGCTGACTTACGCCATTTATACCAGCCACATCCTTGTGTGTATAATGCTAGTATTTATCAGCGTTGGTTGTCAGGGTTATGCGGCTGCATGTTCGATCACGTTTCTCGATATTGCACCCTCTGGTAATTGGGAGAAACATCTTTGTTCATGTGCAACCACAACTAAATATTCCTATCGCCTTCAACATTAATATAAGCGTTAAACGACAAAACACATGTGCAGTGCGAATAGTTCACACATGCTGTAATGAGTTAAAAATGACATGCTGTCCCCACAGTGGATTTCTATATATAAGTTGAGGTCACATGAATAACTCTACATGAATGGTAAAGCTGTCAAAAGCCACCAAAGGCCCCGGCGACGTTGTAATACGTTTGTGTAGATTTGCATTTATTGAAATATTCATCGCGGAAAATAAGGTTGCACTAGTTACAGAGCAACGTTCATTATTGAATAACATTTGCAGAAGCCAAAGAGAAGATAGATGCTTAAAGTGATGAACAAGACTATTGTACAAGAAATGTCAGCATAGCCAGCGACGTCTGACATTTACTGGAACGTCATTTCTTAACCAATATCTGGTGTGAATATCTCCAGCGACACTACCTGTTCAATATCTTGTGTTGTCGCAACAGGCGTTCTGTTACGTATAGATGGCGTTTAGATTTTCCAGAATTTCTTCCAGACTTCGCACTTTTCTATGTGAAAGTCGCGGATGACTGTAACGTTGTCGCAAGATATATATACTGAAACCTTGCTGTCAGACGTGTACTTGGGCCACGGTTGGTCTCCTGGAAGCTTCGGCACCCTGAGGACACAAGAGCAATGCATGACATTAGTGTCGTGTTACGTTACTACATTCATACGAGATCAGTAAATGTCCCGAAAGAAAAGTCCTCTGCGCTCTCACGCCGTAATTACCGCTTTTTACTTCCGGCAAAATGGTGTGTTTCCCTGACAGCACAGCTGCCTTACCAAAAAAGAAATCGGCAGATCCCACATACCGTGGGAGTCGATGTTATGCGAAGCATGCGGCGGGAATTGCCTGTGGCGTATTTTTTTTTTACTGTGCGAAACGTTGCGAAATGATGCTAAAATTTGCATAAATTTTATTCGCCACCTATATGTTAAAAAGCCGCATATGTGTTATAAACCAGTTGTTTACAGTTTGTTAACGCTGCAAACGGCAACGTGGGTATTACCAACACCCGAAGCGGTAAGCTGATATGTAGTGCTGATAACTTGTCCGTTATCGTGGAGAAAGCACGCACGTTTCACGAACCCGAGTGCATGTGTGTAAGGGGTTCCTAACGGTTCTTGAACAAGGTCATCATCACCGTGATTAGTAGTGAGCACTAGACGCTGGTAATGTCTTGTCGGATCCGGTCGCGATCGCGGTGGCGAGGGGTCCATGTGTAGTGGAGTATAAATTATGGTACAGCTGTTAGAAATCGTGGATGCCTCTGTCATTTCGTCGACAAATTGTCTGTCTATAGAGCCGGCGACATGTCGGAATCTGAAGTCACCCATAGCGTTGGTGAGGTTTAGGCCGTTGAGGCTGGTAGGCCAGGATAGGGCTACGTAGGCCAACATTAATGGATGGCGCTTGTCGTATTCGTAGACTACTTGGGCCTATGTGGCCTACGTAGCCTAGTCTACAAAGTGGCTGTCAATCAATATGTCATCATCCTCGGTCGGCATGATGCCATCGCCCAGACTCGTAAGAAATGTAGAGGACACTGCGTCGTTCTGGCGGACTAAGTGCACTTTACGCTGCAATGATGTGAATACCATACGTAACTTTCGCTAATGTATTCCTCCGGGGTCGAGCAATGCTTCAATATAGCTTGCTGAATCATAGGAATACAAATGTAATGCCTATTAGACTGCTATAAAAGCGGAGCCAACACTGGAATCACGGACGTTAATCTGATATGACGCCCGTATTGTAGGACTATCTATGTAGTGTTTATTGCTTTCTTCCATAATTAGATACCCAGCGCCACAACCGCAACTGACGTTGCACCGACATTACGCCTGCATAGGCTGTTGTTCCAATTCATTTGTAGACCTGGCGTGGCTTTGTGGTAGAATGCCTGATTGCCACGCAGAATGCTTGGGTTCGATCCCTGCTTGGAACCTGATTTTTATTCTTTCCATTCGTCGGTTCAACGCTGCCGATGTCGGTTTTTCTTAACGCTCTCGCATTTAAATTACCAATGTCTGTTGTCACCATTCCTGGGCAGATATAAACTGTCAATCACCTGTGGCGCATACCCGTACACCGCGGCCGGTGGTAAACGGGTATGCGCCACACTTGTCTAGAGGAAACGGTTTGACGACGCACGCGACAGGATTTTCATGTTATTCATATCTTGACCACACAGTCATATTTATCAAGTCCTCTTACCCTCCAATGCTAATTTTGGTCTGCACCAAGTTAAAGAGGCGATCACGAGAGCATCCAGACGTAGGCGGCTAGATAGATAGATAGATAGATAGATACGTAGATAGAAACGCTCAAAGTGCCAGAGGTCCGCCAAGAAATGCTTCGCATTTAAAACACTAATGCTGCTTTTTTAAATTAAAAATTTAAAAAGATTGAAGTTGTCGCGCTTCATTTTTATTTTCATTTGGTGTATCCTGCTTTCATGATTATTTTAAAGCCAGAAGATGTATATTTTTTTAGACCCACATAATTTGAACCATGGCTAAAACTAAAGATTGGCGGAAATAAGCTCACACTGTAAAAGAAAACGAATATTTAGGGAGTATTTCTGCCACACAACAAGTGTTATCTTGCATACTCACAATTTCTTTCTTGCAAATCTGGCTCTCGCCACTTTCCTATGAAGAATGCTATGTTACGCAAATAGTGCGTATGCCGTTCTTGACGGGGATGTGCCAGAACGGCGGTGATACACAAGAAATGGACGCGAGGTGCAGGACGATTATTGTTGCGTGGCAGAAATATTCCCCCAAATGTTTAAAGCTTCCATCCAATTACTAATTGCTCAGCCATACTTCCTCATGAGCAAGAAACCACCATAGTATTCGTTTGTGTATAATCTAAAAGAAATAACTACACGTTAGCATATGCAAGTATAAATTTATGGCTTAAGCTCGAGTTCATCACAGGTGGCGACATACTTCAAGCAGAAGCTAAGGCCTATTTTCTAGGCTTTCTTCAAACTGTTCAGAAGCTTTACTATTTGTGTCCTCGGAGTCATTACCCACTGGCCAAGAAGGAAGCATTCAACAGCGACGAGAACGTTGAACGCCTTGTGATGGTAGTCGATATTTAACAGCCAATGTGCTGCCATGAGTGCAACTACTCCTTCTTCGGCATTGGACACACTGAAGAGCAGTTCTTTGTCCACATGGAGGAAAAGCTTGCTTGCATAGGGAAGATCGGGACCATCGTACTCAATGCAAGGCGTTACTGGAACGCTCTTTCCCTGCATGATAAAAAAAATTTTGTCTGGAAAGCACTATGCAGACTTCAATTATTTCTTTCAGTAAATAACAGTTTCTGTACCATGTACCATCCAAATATGAAGCTTATAACATGCCCCATATATAACCTGAGAGAATTAACAGCTTTTCTACCTGCAATCAGCTTGTTTGGGAAAGAGAAAGTACTATTTGACAAATATTACCCGCATTTTTAAAGAAAAATGAGCATTCTTTAGGGGCATGAAGGATTCCTGCACATCGATAAAAGCATATAAAACAAAACTATGCAAAAGAACATCTCTTCAAGACTGCAACTTGCAGCCTTGAAGATGATTGCAAAATTTAAGATATCTGATAAATCATTAGGCTTTACCAAATAATATGATTGGAGGTGGTCGTACAAACTGCGTTTATTAATGTTTGTACACGTAAAAGTACTTTGCAAAGTTACAATGCCAAAGCGAGGCGAGGCGCATATAACTCTTATTAACCACAACAAAATAATGAAAGCTAGACATAATGGATACAAACAGAATAAAATAAGTTGTGCTCGAACACGGGCACTCAGGCGTACGCACGAAGGGGGCGGGAGGGGGGGCGCAAAGTCTGCCCCATACATTGACTTTTTAATAAGGCGGGGGGAGGGGGGTAGCGATTAACCTTCCTACTCCCCTCCTCCTGATGGGGAACCCTGCGCACGCCTAAGCGCACACTTATGCTCGAACTAGCGCTTGCACAGTTCAGGTAGGTAAGGCGATTCGGCCACACATAGATATGAAAACTCCATTCGAACACAAGTCAAGTTTAACGAACGGCTCCCAATGCACGGGCGCCGGCATTATCAGGCAACCTATGTTACGGATGAATTAAAACGTCGGTACGAATTTAATAAAACGGAATGTATTAGCATTTAGGCGAGCTTCGCGCGGCGTACCTAAAACGAAGCAACATGCTGCGTTAAAGTGACTCACACGCATTAACCCGAGCATCATCGTAGTTTTAGCGCACAAAACGAACAAGGACGGAAAAGAACGACGCGGACACCACGTCGTTGTTTTCTGTCCTGGTTGTATTGTTTTTAGATGCGAAGTATCTTAAGGTCGAGCTCAATCCGGCGGTGGTGGTGGTGGTGGTGTGCGGCGTGACCACCCTTACTGCGCATGCGCATACCCTCTCCACACACCTCCTCTCCACTCACCCCCTCCCCTTCCCCGCTCCACTTTCCCTCTCCGCTTTCCCCCTCCCCTTCCCCTCTCCACTTTCCCTCTCCCCTTCCCCTCTCCCATACCCCTCTGCCCTGCCCCTTTCCACTCTTCCTCTGAAACGCGGGCTAGACATGCCGAAATTCTCTCCTGCGCAACGCCGCGATGAGCTCGAGCGCATGCGAGTCCCCTCCCCTTCTCTCTCCTCTCCTACGCTGCCCCCCTCTCGCCCGCCTGTCGACCGCGTTCCCCGCTCGCCCTGTGGGAATTAACGGCCAGGCTAGATGGAAGATACGACGCGCGTAGCGTCCCTCTTCGCGTTCCACGACGCGAGGTCGGTAGCATGCCCAACGAACGCCAACGGAACGCGATCGTGCAAGTGCTCCGGCTTCGCATCGCCTCATCGTCCCCTTTAACGGGAGATGGTGTAATTTTTGTTTTTTCTTGTGCGAAAAAAAATTGCACTTGGATTACCAACAGGCCGAAGCATACGCGCCTTAGACACGCTTGACGCTTAGAGCTAACAGGCGCCGTCCCCAGCCAACTATTCTTAAAACAAAATAGTGGTTCATCGGGAGCGGGGCACCCTTCCAACACCGCCGACAGGAGGGCACCGCCACAACTGTGTTCAAATCCTCCGCCGAATCACAGCCGCGCATGCGCACTCTGCTTTCAACACCAAACAAAGCATAGGTTGCCCGCGCCTAACCTCACACAACTTTGCCTTCATCCCGATGAAACAATACACTCACGTATGCTCGCTACGTTAACAAATGCTCACCTATCGTCAACCAGTTAAGAAAAGCTTAGTTAACGGCATTATATCGCGCTCTCGAAGTTAACAAAGCGCGGCGGGGTTCTGTTTGGTGTCACAGAAGTCTGACAACTTGGGGCACACTACGGACGCTAACAAAATACTGAGAAGCGCGAAGCGGCTCGTGGGTTACGTGCGCCTCAGTGACACGGCCACGGGCGCATGCCTGCCCCGAAGGGGCAGGCGCGCGGGCTAAACAGCGCGTGACGGAGGCCCTGCCAACCGGCCATTGAGCGTCAGCGAAATGGCCGCACTCGCGAAGCGAGGGCGAAGCCACGATTACGGTTCCGCGCCCGAAGGGCGCAGAGGGCCTTCACTGAGCAACAGGAAAAAACTGCCGGCAAATTTGCACGTGTCCGTGCCAGCGGCCGTGGTGTGCCCGTGTCGTATCACTGGGGCGCACTGCCCCAAGTTGCCAGACTTCTGTGACACCAAACAGAACCAAAGCGCTGGCCGTAGCAACGTGATGGCGGTACATACCGTTTCAGTTCGAGTGCTCCACGATATGAAGCTGCAGGTCTCTCTTTGAGTATATATATTGCATCTTCGTAATAAGCAGCACTGGCACAAGGTAAAGGACTAGCACAGAGCGCAGGCAAACTTCAAAGAACAGAAATACCGACTGCAAAATTCGACCGATCGGGAGGCGACGCACAACACACGCAGAAAACGGTAGTGTCCGGCGGCGTGTCTGGGCGCGTTACATAAGTCACGTGGTGATAGAGCTGTTTCGCGCGCTGCGCACGAGGCGGTGTCTCGGCCGTTGTTGGGTCGCGACGGCGTAGTTTTCTTTCTGCGGCAGTGTTATGTTTCGTTATGCTTTACACAGTGTATTCGAATCGCAGTAAGCATTGCGACGACTCAGTAAGGACTGAATGACTACAAGCAGGGCTTAAAGTCTCCCATCAGTGGAGTGGGGGAGGGGGGGGGGCTGACAGAGTGGCAATATATATGTATATATATAATCTCAAAGTAAAGATCGCCTAGCAGCGATCTTTGCGCCGCTAAACTGATGCCGCTATGGCTTCAGCGGTTCTGCTACGCGCATATCGTGGGTTGTTGGAACGCGGTGCGAGCTGGCATAGCGAAGAATAAACGCAGGATTTCTCGATATATCGGTCAAGATCCACTTTCGCGCTCGTATTATTAGTTTTGGCAAAAATGTGATGATATTAAACGCATGAGAATGAATTATGTTCAAGGGATGTTGGCCGGGAATAAAAACAAGAACGTATTAGGCTGAACAAAGTATTATGCAGAATCGTATCAACGAGATTTCACTATATATATATATATATATATATATATATATATATATATATATATATATATATATATATATATATATATATGTGTGTGTGTGTGTGTGTGTGTTATAGATTAAGCGTTAAGAGAGGTGTTTGCGATGATCACAGTGCAGTGAAGCCAACTGTCTCTAGAACTGAACAAATGCTTATGAATGCTAAACAAATACATACATTATTCCGAATATATTTCGGGCATTCATTCAACGTTTCATTCCAATCAAGCATTAAATGAAATTATTTTGGGAACAATTTCTCAAAAATAAATCGGGATGTAAAGGCTTAAATATATGTGAGCTCACAATAAGTAACATTAGTTGACTCACTGCATTCAGAACCTCAGGCACGACAATGCTACATTTGATTTTCACTACCACTTGCTTAATAAAGTAAGCAAAATACATGCGTCTCTGCAATTACAGCAGACTTGTGATGCACAACTAAAAGAGTGAAAATTGAGTGGCAAGCTCAAGGTGAACCATTGCAGATTCACGAGCAGGTAGCTTCACACTCAGGTGCCTCGTGAAACAGTATGCTTTGCCAAGACGCTCTGTCGAACAGGGTGGTGACCCGTGGTTTCAGGAGGCGCGACCCGTGGTGTTCAGTGTCTCAATGAATTGCATTCAGCAGTACAAAGACACCTGTTTCCTTCTGTTCTGCTGACACCCCGTCAACGAAACATTCGCGATTAAATCATTATTCGGAAAATTGCAGAGTATAATTTCCCCGCACAAAGCAGTACTGCCAAAAAATTCAACTTCAGCATTTGTCAAATGGGTGCCGCAGTGCCACCGTTAGACTGCCGAGGTGGGGCTGAGCCCCCCATGACTTTAAGCCCTGACTACAAGGATAGGCTGGCAATGTAAGTTGGAAGACAGTTCCAGTCCCTGGAAATTCATGGGATAAATGAGGCAGTGAAACAAGTAATTCAGGCGCATGAGAGCTTCTGTGAGAGCTTATGCAATTTTCCGCTAGCAAGTTGCCTAATTTCGTCATCCTATGTACCTAACAATCAATATTGACGTGACTGCACAATCGTACTGGCAAGTAGGAGGTAGACGGTTATTGAAGGAGGTCTCAATTCCAATTGTGAATAGCCACTGGTCAATGAACTGACCCGAGATACTAGTCATGGCCTAATTTTTGTCTCCCCAGTGCTTAACACTGAGGGCGAAGGTAGTTTGGCCGTTTAATAATAATCAAATCAAATCAAATCAAATCAAACGTTTTTTTAACGTGCCCAGGAATAACCATAAGGTCTTTGTACTGGCGCACGAAAAAAACAAACAAACAAAGGCAAACATTCATGTTAAAATATCAAGGATAAAAAACGTTATAAAATTGCACATATACAGCTATGCGCAGGAAAAAAAAAGGTCAACAGTGTACGAGGCTATGTAAGTACAATGCAAAGCTCGGAGCAGAACAACGACTGGGAGCTGTGAAAAACATCTAGCCCCGAAAAGTAAGCATTGTAATGACGTTGTATCCTGCCAATGGTCGAATGTTCACAGAGGCAGGCGGTTACATGAAAAGGTCTATTCTCTCTGATCAGCTTACGTGGAATTCGGAAATTAAGACAGTTGAGCAGTACAAGGCAGGATATGATACCATGCACAAGCTTGTAAAGAAATAACAGATCAGTGCGATTTCGTCGGCAGCAAAGTGATGGCAATGATAATAATCCAGCAGCGTTAGAACGAGATCCAGAGTCATTTCTAGCGAAACGATGGTTGTAAATGCTTAGGAATTTTTTCTGGACTCTCTCAATGGCGTTGCTGCTGCAATTAGGAATGCCATTCCAGATCACAGATGCATACTCAAGTTGAGGAAGACATAGCGCGGTGTACAATTTTCGGAAAGGCATAGGGGAACGAAATTCTCTAGACATTCTGCAAACACAGCCTAGGGTGCGAAGACCCCGCAAAGCAACACGCTTAGCGTGAGCAGAAAAGTGTAAGGTGCTATCAAAAAGAACACTTAGATCATTGATCTCACATATCTTACACAACGACACAGAATTTACAGAATATAAAAATGGCACACTAGATGTTTTTCGAGTGAAACTCATTACCTTGGTTTTTAAAATATTTAGGGACAGGTTATTGCTCCTGCACCATTCAGAAAAAGAACACAAATCAGATTTCAGCAAGCGACAATCAATAACTGAATGAATTTCCTTAAATACCTTTATGTAATCAGCATACAAAAGGAAAGAAGAATTCCGAATGACAGAAGAAACTTCATTACCATAAATTAAAAAAGGAGTGGGCCCAGCACCGACCCTTGAGGAACCCCACTAGTAGCTTTGTACAAAGAGGACGTTTGGCCATTTACGACAACATAACATGATCTATCAAGAAGATAGCTATGGAGGAGATTCACAATTGAAGAATCAACATCAAAGTGTGCAAGTTTATCCACAAGCAGCGAATGGCTGACAACGTCAAAAGCTTTGCTGAGGTCACAGTAAATAGCGTCAACCTGTCCTCTCTGCGAAATAGGCGTGGAGACTTCCATCGTGGAACTGGCAAGATTAGTGACAGTTGAGCGGCCAGTGAGAAACCCATGCTGATTCACAATCAATGAATTTTTTACAGCAGAAGACAATATTTTGTGAAGAGCAAGCTCAAATATTTTGGATGCGGCACAAAGAAGGGAAATAGGGCGGTAGTTCGAGACGTCACTTTTACAGCCAGGCTTAAATACTGGGAAAACACGAGCAGTTTTCCACATGCTAGGAAAAGTTGAAGTAGTATGCAGACACTTATTAAATATGGTAGTCAATACTGGTAGAAGTATACTGCCATAGGCTTTAAGTATGGCAGAGGGGATTCCATCTGGGCCAGCTGAAAAGGATGGTTTCATGCGCTTAATGCATTCTGAAATGGAATCTTCATCTAGCGACACAGCATAAGCTGTGCCAACTGCCTTAACCTGTCGACCGTTACGAGCTACACAGGCTGGAGACATAAACAGATGAGAAATGCATGGCAAAACAGTCAGCAACGGCTTCAACTTCTACTCCATTTGGGCCCAGTATCCTGAAGGACTCGCCATTTTTGCTCGACCGTTTGCGCACATACTTCCAAAACTCAGCCGGCCTGTCAGACGCGCTTTTTTCTAAAAATGAAATATATAGACTGTGATCCCGTTTATAAAGGCGTTTACAAAGAGTACGAAAACGACAGAATTCTTCCTTCAAATGAGTTGATGGAGAACATTTATACTTCCTGTGTGCGCGATCTTTACATTTCAGTGCACTTATAAGTTCTGATAAGAACCAGGAGGGATATTTACAATGATTAGGTGTATACTGGGGAATGAACTTGCGCATGCTGGTCAAGATAAGTTCAGTAAACTGATCGATTTGATCATCAATATTGGGTTAGTCAGTTACCAGTGACCAATCTGTGGTTGACAAGTTATGGTACAAGCCAACGTAGTCACCTCGCTTGAAAGCAAATCTGGGCGTTTTGTTGATTTTTCTGGGAAAGCTTGGTTTTTCTGGTGAAATACAGAGTGTTAGTTTGAGTGGTGGGTTAAATTTGTCAGGACGAACAAGAGAGATGCGAGACTGATACTTCGATAGGTTGAATATTAGAAATACACAGATCTAAGACGTTACCACAGGGATTGGCAATACTATTGTGCTGCTGTAGGGAATTAAAAGCGAGAAAATCTAACAATACGCTGCATTTGTTCTTTAAGAAATGATGATAATGAGAATAATTAAGTGTGGTCCAGTCAATTCCAGGTGTGTTAAAATCGCTAAGTACAAGAATTTTGTGCTTCTTATGTGAAATTACCACATTTTCAATAGAAGAGACGATCTGATTAAAAGCAGTTGGTGAAACGCTAGGCGATACGTAGAAACATCCAATCAACAATTTTTCACAGTGCTCAAGACTAATTTTGACCCAAATTGATTCAGGAATTGTTTCTATGTCCTTGTTTCTAACAGATCTTAGAGAACTGTCTGTAGCCATCAATACACCTTTTTGTTTAGTTGTGCAGAAGTCCCGATCACTGCGGAAGTGGTGTAGTTCGACGGAAGATAGTCACAGGAATGAATTTCACTGCACAGCCACGTTTCAGAAGTCGCAATATGGTCAAAAGAAGACGAAACAACATTAGCAAAGAATTCGCGCGTCTTAGTGCGAAGACCACGAGCGTTCTGATAAAATATATTCAAATTACACGGCACCATTGCTTTCGGGTGCGCACTCTGAGGGATGGAGCACGTCTTCGTGGAGGACCCCACGGAATGGTTTGAAAATGCAACCGCACGGCCACATTGACGGGTCATTCAGACGTTTCAATGTATCGTCGTAAACTGTAACGCAGAACGAGGAGTAAGAGGGATATTTTGTTTTGAGCCGCCGGCAGGAAATGGCAGAAAGGTCAACGGACTCAATGTGTTTCTTGAGGTCAGCACATGTAGTGTCAAGGCTCAACTTGGACACAAATATAGCCCACTGTCTCTGGGGTCGTTGGGGGATTTGAGCCACTAACAAATTGGACGAGTAAATGGCTGCAGTAGATACATGTGTTTTTCTTTACTGTGACATTGGCCGAAGAGGTTTGCGCGCGATCCACAACGCGTAGCTTCAAATCACGCTGAAATCCTGGTGGTGGGGTAAAAGGTGGGAGCGTTTCGGTGTTATGAGTCGTATCCGAGGTTTCGGGGATGTCAGAGTTCACGGAAGACTTTGCTGTTGGAGACGTTGGAGACTTTGCAGCCGTTGGAGACGTTGCAGGACGTTCCCCTAGCTTGGGGGTGACGCAGCGTATCAGCTCATCGCGCAGAAAACGAAGCTCACCACGAAGGGAGGCGACGATACGGACCTGCTGCTCAGCCACTCGGGAATGTTCCTTTCGCAGGCGCTCATTATCCTCCCGCAGCTGTGAGACCTTGTCACTCAGGAACGACATCCCTTCCAGCGCGCCGAGGAGCAGGCGAAGGCCGGCTACCTCCTCGCCAAGATCACCCGAAGGGGCGAGAGGTGGACCGGTTGGGGAACCACGTGGCGGCAGGGAACACGCCGCCGTCGCGCATACCTCCGTTTCGTCGTTAGGTCTGTCACCATGCTGGGCGGAACCGCACACATTGCAGGAAAATGGACGCGATCCGGACTTCAACAGCTGCAGTTGGTCATCCGGCCAAGTCACACACTTCGCGGGCACACGTTTTTCGCAGATTTCGCAGCGGAAAAACAGCTGCTTACCGAAAAAAGAGCACGAGCAGAGCACACACGCATCCCGGCTGGGCGCCATGCTGCGGGATAATCAATCAATCAATCAATCAATCAATCAATCAATCAATCAATCAATCAATCAATCAATCAATCAATCAATCAATCAATCAATCAATCACTCAATCAATCAATCATTTAACGTGCCCAGGAACAACCGTGAGGTCTTTGTGCAGGCGCACGCAAGGCGGGTACATGAAACGGTCTGTCCTCTCTGGTTAACTTCCGCGGAATTCGAAAATTAACACAATTGAGAGAGAGAGAGAGAGAGAACAAAACCTTTTTAATGAAAATCAATGGTTTCCTCGATTGTGGGAGGCGACGACGGTTAGTCGGCCAGGAGCCCCTGCTCCTTGGCGACTGCCTCTGCCCGCCCCGTGAAGTACAGGGCAGGATATGATACCGTGAACTAGCTTGTAAAGAAATAAGAGATCAGAACGATTTCGTCGGCAGTGAAGTGATGGCAGAGACAATGGTTCGGCAGTATTTGAACGAGATCCAGAGTCATTTTTAGCAAAGCGATGGTTGTATATGCTGACGAATTTTTTCTGGACTCGTTCAATGGTGTTACCGCTGAATTGAGCAATGTCATTCCATATCACGAACGCATACTCAAGTTGTGGAAGACATATTGCCGTGTACAGTTTGTGCAGGGCTATGGGAGACCTGAATTCTCGAGATATTCTTCAAACACATCCGAGAGAACGAAGGCCCCGCATAGCAGCATGCTTAACGTGAGAAGAAAAGTTTAACGCGCCGTCAACAACACCAAGATCACTCATTTCATAAACTTTGCATAACGACACACAATTCACAGAGCATTGAAATGACACGCTAGATGTTTTGCGAGTGATAGACATGAATTTTGTCTTTGAGGTATTCAGAGAAAGGTTATTGCCATTGCACCATTCGGAAAAAAAACACAAATCTGACTGCAGCAAGCGACAGTCGTTAACTGAATGAATTTCCTTAAATATCTTGATGTCATCGGCATACAAGAGGAACGAATAATTACGAATGGCAAAAGAAACATCATTAACGTAAATTAAAAATAGGAGTGGGCCTAATACCGACCCTTGAGGGACCCCACTAGTCACATTATACAAAGAAGAGATTTGGCCATTTACGGCAACATAACAAGATCTATTGAGCAGATAGCTGTGCAAGAGATTCACAATCTAGAAGTCAACTTCAAAGTGTGCAAGTTTAACCATAATCAGTGCGTGGCTGACTACGTCAAAAGCCTTGCCCAGGTCACAGTAGATTACGTAAACCTGTCCTCTCTGAGAAATAGATGTGGAGATCTGCGTCATAAAAATAGCAAGATTTGTGGTAGTTGAGCGGCCAGCAAGAAAACTATGTTGATTTGGAATCAATGAGCTTTTCACCCTAAAAGACTATTTTGTGAAGAGCCAGTTCGAAGATCTTTGATGTGGCACATAGTAGAGAAATCGGGCAATAATTAGAAACATCTGCTTTAGAGCCCGACTTAAATACTGGGAAAACACGAGCAGTTTTCCACATGCTAGGAAATGTGGAAGTGTCCAGGCAGTTATTAAATATCGTAGTCAGTACTGGGACAAATATACTACCATAAGCTTTTAGTATGGCGGACGGGATGCCATCTGGGCCACATGGTAAGGATGGTTTTAAGCGCTTAATGCATTCGCTGATAAGATTTTCATCCAGCGACAAAGCACTGGATGAGCTAACTGCCTTGGGCTGTTGTCTGATATCACTGCTGGAGCCTGAGGCCTTATAAACGGATGAGAAATGCGTGGCAAAAGAGTCAGCGACGGCATGCACTTCTACCCCATTTGAGTCCAGTAGTCTGAAGGACTCTCCGCTTTTGCTAGACCGTTTACGTACATAATTCCAAAACTCAGCCGGCCTGTCAGAGGCGCTTTTTTCTAAGAATTCAATATACGAACTATGATCTCGTTTATATGGGCGTTTAGAGAGAGTTAGAAAAAAGCAGAACTCTTCCTTCGACTCGCTGGATGGAGAACATTTAGATTTCGTGTGTGCGTGATCTTTATGCTTCAGTGCACTGATAAGTTCAGATGAGAACCAGTGGGGATATTTACGTTGTTTAGGTGTATACTGGAGAATAAAATTAAGCATGCTGCTCAGTACAAGCTCCGTAAACCGATCAACCTGGTCATCAACATTTGGTTTGTCAGTAACCTGTGGACAAGTGATGATAGAGGCCCGTGTAATCACCTCCCTTGAACGCAAATCTTGGAGATTTGTTTACGTAACTGCAGTAGCTCGTTGTTTCGGCTGAGGCAGGTAATCTTACGTTAAGTGGTGGGTGGAATTTGTTTGCACGTACAAGATAGATGTTGGAGCGGGAAACTTGAAGGGGTTGATCGTTTGACACACACAGGTCTAAGACGTTGCCACTGGAATTGACAACTGAATTCTGCTGCAGTAGGGAATCACACGCCAGAAGGACCAAGAGCAGGCTGCATTTTTTCTCAAATAATAATAATAATAATAATAATAATAATAATAATAATAATAATAATAATAATAATAATTATTATTATTATTATTATTATTATATTAATATTAATATTCTTCTTCTTCTTCTTCTTCTTATTATTATTATTATTATTATTATTATTATCTGGGGTCTAACGTCCTAAAGCCACGACATGATAATGAAAGACGCAGTAGTGGAGGGCTCCGGAAATTTCGCCCACCTGGGGTTCTTTAACGTGCACCTAAATCTAGGTACACAGGCCTCAAACATTTTCGCCTCCAATAAGGTTGAGAGCTGGACTAATTGGTGAGTGATCATTATACCTATGTGGTTAGGTAGCGCTCTTTGGACGGGGTCAAAAGGAACAGAAATGATACGAGTGTCGTGTCCTTCCTGTTCCTTTTATCCCCGTCCAAAGAGCGCTACCTAACCATATTGGTATAATCAGTGCTGGGCAGTATCGAAGATACATGTATCTTAGATACTATCTTAGATACTCTATGTGTATCTTGTATCTGTATCGCGATACTTCTCGAAAGACGAGTATCTGTATCTGTATTTCCGATACATTTGATCATGTATCGTGCATCTTAAGATACAAGATACTTCTATCGCTACACAACCGTGCGAAACAATAATCGCTGGACAAGCGCGCGCACGTGCACGCCCAGCCCACGCACATTTTCTTTGCTCGATTTCTTTTCTTTTTAGTTGCGCCAATGCCGCGACACTTGCTCTTAACCACTGTCCTGCGCCGCGTCTATCGCGCAAATTCCGATGTTGCTACAGTGTCGTTATTGCAGATTCTCTCGTGTCTTGCGTCTTGCTCCATAACTAAATGTGATGCGTGCAAAAATGTGGTTCCTCTGCGTCGCGTGTGTTTTACATATCAACGATTTGAAGGATCTCGTGGATGTAAGTTTGACTTGCATGCCATGAATTAACTTATATGCAAATAAGAATCTAACAACGTTAGCACCACTGGTACTGATGCTAGATCTAAAAGAGAAAGCGTTTACCTAACAGAAAATATCTTCGCGTACCGTGTTTTTCACTTCTTGCTACATTTATTCAAAGAATTTATGAAATCATAATTTTATTATTAGCAGAAGTGCTTTCTTAGCTGTCATTTTGCATCCCTTACATTACCTAAGTCTGTGCAGTGTTTTTCCGGTCTGGTCACTGCAGTATGTCTTTTGTAAGATCTCTGCTTTATTGTTCTATCTGTCTACTTTATTTCCACTACTGTTTCCACAGTTAAACGTTGCCAAGGCGATGTTGAAAACAAGTATATAATTATGTGGGCGTACCTTGAGTAAACAGTACAAAACATTCTTTTTACCGATTAGGAAAATAGCGAAATTGAGTTTGCAATATAATATTGGAAGTCATTAGGAGCCATCTTAAAGATGTTAGGAAGGGGATTCGAGAAACTGTTTTTCTGAATGCTCTGTTTTGCTCATGAGCATCCCAACGAGCCGTTTCAGGCAATTTTCCATAGGCACTGAATTTTCTATTGTCTCAACATTTAAGATGACAATACTTCATGCTCATAGCTATTAAGGGCGCCGTCTGCATTGTGTTTCTGTACTCATTCAATGTGAATGTTTGATACACAACCACCTCTCTATTTAACTTATATTTGTTTTCCCGTTTTAGGCTTTCTTAAATATTTTTCGCATTACTAATCGCCACGTAATGGGAGCTACAAGTGGCAATAGCGCGAATAGCGGCGGTGTCCTGCGACGCTTTGTGGAACTATACAATACGTCTGAGACGTTTCTGTGTTGCGCGTGTTCTCTCGTTGAAGAAAAATTGCTAAAAGATTGCACGTTAGTGAGTATATCAACAAAGAATCCTTTACGCCGGCAGATAAGTAGAATATGAAAATTCATTGCAGTTTTATGTCATCTACGTATACACCAGGGGTCTCAATCTGAGCTTATAGCCAGCGGGCCGCAGTCGCGAAATTTAGTTGCAAGGGCCGGGACAGTGAAGATGGTGGGAGAGAGTTTGAACAAAATGACGTTTGAAAGGAAGCCTTCCCCATATCTTATATATAGGTCATTTCTGAAGGGGATTTGGAGTCAGGATTCGAGAAACATCGATACCGATGTACAGAATGACTGATATCTGGACGCTGATTCTGAAATATAGAGTTTTTGCTCCACGGTCATGTTTTAGTACATGGTGATCACATGTTCCTGACGAAAGGAATGCTTGAGACCAGTCATGTCTGTGCAGCTCACGAACATACTTATTTAGAAAATAAAAACAAATGAGACGAAGACAGTCATGTGCGCGGGCCGGGCCGCTAGCGAAAGGTCTCAAACCCCTAGTATACACCATGCGTCAACCCTCCCCCCCTCCAAAAAAAAAGAAAGAAAAATGTCGCTGCCAGCGTCGTTGCTGCTGTACACCTGTCCGGATATACGGTATTGTGCAAGCTAGCTTTTACAGATAAGGGAAAAGTCCTCACCGGTATTTGCGCCGTCGTGCGAAGGCTTCTTTTGAAGTTATTGTGTTTATATGGCAACCTGCTAGATGGTCGGCAAGCTGTGCAAAGCAAGTACCGCTGTCAGCGAAGTGTACAAAGAGTTGTCCTGTGAGGAAGCTAAAAAAAAACCCGATAAGTTGTTTTGGAAGGAAACTAATGTTTCCTTCCAAAAACTAATGCTTTGAGCAAGAAGGGCAAAACGTTTGAGATACTAACAGACATTTCATTCAAGTGAAACAAAATAGGTCACAGTAAAGACATTTTCGTGCATAGGCGTTTGCTGCTACAATATATGGATCTATAATAACAAATTTGAGAATGTATCGAAGTATCTTAAGATACAATTGCCAAGTATCGTATCGGATACAATTTTTGCGGCAGTATCTTGTATCTGTATCTTCAATACTTCTTGCCTGAGTATCTTGTATCGTATCGCGATACAATTTCAAAGTATCTTTGCCCAGCACTGTCTGCACATGACGTGGTTTTCCACTGCCTTCAGGATCGGAGGCACTGAAAAGTTCCTGCACCTCACCCGGCTGTGCACTGCCTACGTGATCGACCCTCCTTTGACCAGGCGACGATGTCGTGTGAAGACGTCACAAAATTTGCCGATCTGTGACGTGATGATGATTTTGAGCCTCACTCGTGTAGATGCCGACGGTCAATTTTCGCGTTCGATGAGTCATCTAAGACTTTCGCATTAAAGGACGCCGCGACTCTGGTATTTGCGTTCGCCTCGAGTCTGCAGCGAACATTATGGCGCGAAGCAGGTAACCAGTATGGACCGCTGCACTGAATAGACCCGTTGAGTAGCTTTTGTGTGCCACGAGCTTGACTAACCGGGCAAAAGGAAACGTGCATTTACCGGTTCAGACTCGACGTTGTCTATACAAACTACTTTAAGTACACGATTAAACAATCGGACTCTCCTATGTTCACCACATGCAACCGGGAAGACTTAAAGGAGTACTGACACGAATTTTAAATATTTTCGGATTGTCGCTCCAAATAAAAGCACTGGTGTCGAGAACCCTAAAAAGAGTATTGTGGTGCTTGGGAATGCATCGAATACTCGTTTAATTAGCGCTACCTCAAAAAGACACCTTCGGTTTCGATATCGAGGGGGCGGCTTCTCAGTGACGTGTCATGGCAGTGTGACGTCACGGGGAGACAAACTCGCGACATACTAGCGGCAGATCCGTCACCTGTTCCTGGTGCAGGTAAACAACGATGACTTAGTTGGCGTCCAGTGGCCCCGACAGTGACTTCCGCGATTTAGGCTGCATGCAGGACACAGAGTTCGCAGACATAGTGGAACTGTGTTGACTCGTCGCGATAATGTCCATTGCGGTGGGGCTGGCTTGCTGATGTTCGGCGACGAAAACTTTAAATCACAGCAAAATATGTTATGCGTGTTATCTGACTCCGGTGGAGAGCGTTAACACTGCACGCCAAGGAAACGAAAAACGTCCCTTTTACGATGTCTCAAAATCGTGTCAGTACTCCTTTAAAAAATTACACCATTTCCCGCTAAAGGGGACCATGAGGCGATGCGAAGCCGGAGCACTTGCACGATCGCGTTCCGTTGGCGTTCTTTGGGCATGCTGCCGACCTCGCGTCGTGGAACGCGAAGAGGAACGCTACGCGCGTCTTATCTTCCCTCTAGCCTGGCCGATAATTCTCACAGGGCGAGCGGGGAACGCAGTCGGCAGGCGTACGAGAGGGGGGCAGCGTGGGAGAGGAGAGAGAGGGGGAGGAGACGCGCATGCGCTGGTGCTCATCGCGGCGTTGCGCAGGAGAGAATTTCGGCATGTCTAGCCCGCGTTTCAGAGGAAGAGTTGAAAGGCGGAGGGGAGAGGGAAAGTGGAGAGGGCATGTGGAGAGGGTAAGTGGAGAGGGCATGCACATGCGCAGTAAGGGTGGTCACGCCGCACACCACCACCACCACCACCACCACCACCGGATTGAACTCCGCCATAAGATACTTCGCATCTAATAAAACACTGTCCTGTGTGATAGTTCCCGTCGCGACGCAGAGCGACAGATTCTGAAGGCAGTGCAACATCTGCAACGCGGCTTCAGCTTGGAGCGTCGGCACCTCATCGGCCCATGGCAAAGCAGATCCTGTGCGATGTACAATACAAAAGCGCTGGTGATGTTTTTGAGGACTATACACTTCAACGAAACTTTATTAATAACTGTTCTGTGTACATGTGTGTGCGACACTGTACGTGTTATCAGTATGTACTTGTGATCATAGCATATACCACAGTCATCACCTGACACCCGGAGTAGGAAGCCAGGCGATGAACCAGGCTAACATCTCCAGGGTAATCATTGAAAAATTGTTGTCTATGTATACATACTCGCTTAAATGATATGGAAAAAAAACAATAACTGATAGAGGTTGAGTGAAGACACGTAATGATTTCGACAAATGGCTGCCACGTCATACTTTTGATTTTTTTGAAAGATTTTTAGGTTTCTTTATTTGTTTTTTTACTCATAATACCCCTTATAACGTTTCATTACTTTACAGCTTTTGTTCTCTCATTGGTAATCTCGGTCAGAAACATTCACAGTAGCCCCTTGCAGAATGGCGCTTGGAGAGGCCCAGATATTCACTGTCTGCAATAATCCCAACGTTTCGTAACTCAACGCGCTCCCGATGCGACGCTTCGTCTCGACAATAGCGTGCAGTGCTAAAAGGCGCAATAACACAAAAAGCTTAACCTTCTTTCGTTGTCGTTGATGATAATTAGATTGCATCGCAAAGCAGCTTGCACAATAATCAATTAAGCAGTAATAGCGCTTTGTCCTCAGAAATAAGCTGCTTTAATGTACATACATGTACATCAACGACCGGTGCTGCAGGCTGATGTATGTGAAAAGTAAAATAATAATAATAATAAAAGGAACCTAGAAAGAGGAACGACCTTTTTCCATTGGATAAATGCACAGAGAGTTCTTCGATATCTGAAGGATTAATTTAGCGTCGTCATACACCATTTAAGCGTCTGTCTTCAGTATGCCATAAAAATTATAATAATAACGTTTTAGCCGCCGCCGTGATGAAGTGCTTCGTTAAATTAGCGCTTATTACTGACATAAAAGAACATTTCTAATCAGGGAGATTAAAGATGGTGCGCTGCCCGTGGTCATGCCGCTCGGTTAATTAATTAGGCTCGTTAGAAAGACGAAGAGAGCGAGCAGTCCCGTTGAATATGCTTTGCCTGGCGCCAGTGCTGGGCAGTATCGAAGATACATGTATCTTAGATACTATCTTAGATACTCTGTGGGTATCTTGTATCTGTATCGCGATACGTCTCGAAAAACAAGTATCTGTATCTGTATTTCCGATACATTCGATAATGTATCGTGTATCTTAAGATACAAGATACTTCTATCGCAACATAACCGTGCGAAACAATAAACGTTGACCGGAATTCCGCTTCTCAAGCTGGTACTGGTGCCAAGCCATCTGAAAAAAATCACAGCATGTCCACGGAGTGAATGATGATGAGTGGGCGAAGCTGCGGAGGTTCATCGGTAAACCGTGAATCTTCCGTGAATTCTGCCCAGTACATCATCACCGACGTGAGATCGGGCGCGTTTATACTAAAGGTTCGATGAGTTATGACGACTTGCAGCTCACTTTAATTTTACATGTACGCTGTGAATTTTCGTTGTTTAGAAAACCATTGCTTTAGAAAACATCTGGCGTCTTTCGTTAAGCAGCTGGCGTCTTTTCGTTTTGCTTTAGAAACATCTGGCGTTCCTCCGTTTTGCTTTTACAAAACATCTGGCGTCTTTCGTTGGTTTATTTCATCAATCAACGGCGTTTTGAACAAAATTTTTATTGTTTAATCACGCACAGGAGAAATCTCACCAGGCACTACCTTGGAGGTAAAGAATGGCTGCTAATGGGAATGAGAGACAGAAGAAGTCGGCTTTTAGCTACCGCTGCGAATTTTTTATTGTTCAACAACGCGCAGGAAAAATCTCCCACTGGCACCACCTTGGAGGTCAAAGCGTAAGACTGGTTACGCACTACGACTACGACTACGAGGGACGAACGGGTGCCGCCTTAAGGAGCTTCGCCCCTAAAAGTCTAGGGGGAGTGACGTTATTTCATTTTTCCGCCAGAGTCATCCGGTGAGGGTAGAAGATGAGGAAGACAACCACGCGGACGTCTACGACCAGCCCACGTACCTTTTGTTTTTTCGATTTATTTTCTTTTTAGTTGCGCCAATGCCGCGACACTTGCTCTTAGCAACTGTCCTGCGCCGCGCACTCCACTGCGTGCGGCGTCTATTGAGCAAATTCTGATGTTGTTACAGTGTCGTTATTGAAGATTATCTTGTGCCTTGCTCCGTAACGAAACGTGATGCGCGCAAGAATGGGGTTGCTTTGCGTCGCGTGGATTTTACATAGCAGCGATTTGAAGGATCTCGCGGATGTAAGTTTGACTTGCATGCAGTGAATTAATTTATATGCAAATAACATTCTAACAACTTTAGTACCACTGGTACTGATGCTAGACCTAGTAGGGCAAGCGTTTACCTAACAGAAAATATCTTGACGTACCGTATTTTTCACATCCATCTACATTAATTCAAAGAATTTATGAACTCATAATTTTATTGTTAGCACAAGTGCTTTCTTAGCTGTCATTTAGCATCACATACATTACCTAGGTCTCTGCACTGTTTTTTGCGGTCAGGTCACTGCGGTATGTCTTTTGTAACGCGCTCCCAAAATGAGATTTCTGCTTTATTCTTCTAACTGTCTGCCTTATTTCTACTACTATTTACACATTTACACGTTGTCAAGGCGATTGTGAAAACAAATATATTATTATGTGGGCGTGCCTTGAGTGTATAGTACGAAATATTCTGCTTACCGCTTAAGAAAACAGCGAAACTGAGTTTGCAGCTACTAACGACGTCACTTTTCCAAAGCACCCTCTTCCTTAAAACTAATACTTTATAAGTCTCTCATACTCTCCAAACTTGAGTATGCATCTGCCATATGGGATCCCAGTCATGCTAACCTTATCACCTCTCTTGAACTAGTACAAAATAACTCTGCTAGATTCATCCTCTCAAACTACAACCGCACTGCCAGTAGAACCTCAATGAAAAATAACTTATCACTAGGGGTGTGCGAATATTCGAAAGTTTCGAATATTCGTCGAATATTACATTCGAAATATTCGTATTCGATTCGAAAATCGTGTATTCTAAAAGTTTCGAATATTCGATAACTTCGAATATTCGAAAAATTCGAATATGCGATTCGATTATCATGCATAAAATAACTCGTCTTCCATATTTCTGCTGCGTTCGTATCGCTAAAAACGTTGCCGAGAGGAGCGATAAACCTCGTAAGTACACGGAGGCACGATATCTCCCTGCGACGAGCGCCCCAATACGTATGATTTATTGCTGGTGCATCTCCGACGTGCAGCGCTGTTGGCGATCATGTAACCGTACATTTTCAATATTATGCGGCCGTAACGTGCCGCACTACCACTCGTTCACTATGCGGGACCACTTCTGAAGAAAGACAGTGACCCACGTGACTGGTGGCGGACTGTAGGCACCTTGAGATACCCAAGTCTGGCAAAGCTTTGCCCCATGTAACTCCCTATACCAGCCACTTCTGTTCCAAGTGAGCGTGCCTTTTCAGTGGCAGGGGGTGTCTCTGTTACAAGGGAGCGCCTGCTGCCTGATCATGTGGAGCAACTCATATTTCTTCATGATAACATGTAGTCATTACTTTCATTGTGCCGTGATATTTGCTTGCGTTATGATGTGCATTGTGCTAGACTGGGCATTGTGTTTTGAAGATAGCAGTGTATGTTGTGTTGCCAGTCAGGCCGTTAATGTTTTTTTTTCTTCAAATAGCTACGTGCTAAATAAAATATCGTTACTGTGGAGGCATTTTTCCTTTGATATTCGATATTCGATTCGATATTCGAAGGTGGACATTCGTATTCGATTCGTATTCGAACAATTTGATATTCGCACACCCCTACTTATCACTTATTCCATTGGCTCACCGACGCAAAGCCGCCCGTCTTTCGCTATTTCATAAAATTTTCCACCATCCAACACTTAGTAATGACTTCGTACTCCGGCCTGTGTACATTTCAAACCGCGTTGGTGGTCGTAATAAGGTAGGAATCGCATCATGCCACACCCAGTCTTTCTTTCAGTCGTTTATTCCCGGTACATCTCAGGACTGGAACCACCTTCCCTCAAGTGTCGCAACCATCACTGACTGCAAACTTTTCCACGAAGCATTAGATAACATTGTATAACCAGGAGAATGTGTTACCTGTACTCACTGCTTCTGTCCGTTTATTTTATTTTATTTCTTTTCTTTGAATTAACTACGTACTATTCTTTGTATAACCTGGAGAAATGTTTTGTTACCTGAATTCACTGCACTGTTTAATTCTGTATTTTTCATGTATTTTATCCACTCCCCTCTTCAGTGCTATTTGGCCCTGAGGGTGTTATAAATAAAAAAAAATATAATAACGAAAATCATTAGGAGCCATCCTAAAGATATTACGAAGGGGATTCGAGAAACGTTGTTTTACTGAATGCTCCGTTTTACTCATGGGCGTCCCAACGAGCTGTTTCAGACAATTTTCCATAGGCACCGAATTTTCTATCGTCTCAACAGGCAAGTCGACGATACTTCATGCTCATAGCTATTAAGGGAGTCGTGTGTATTGTGTTTCTGTACTCATTCAATGAAAATGTTTGATACACAACCATCTCTCTATTTTACTTATATTTGTTTTCCTATTTTAGGCCTTCTTAAATATTTTTTGTATTACTAATCGCCACGTACTGGGAGCTATAAGCGGCAATAGCGCGAATAGCGGCGATGTCCTGCGACGCTTTGTGCAACTACACAATACGTCTGAGACATTTCTGTGTTGCACGTGTTGTCTCGTTGAAGAAAAAATGCTAAAAGATTGCACGTTAGTGAGTATATCAACAAAGTATCCCTTACGCCAGTAGCTAAGTAGAACATGGAAATTCATTGCAGTTTTACATCACCTACGTATACATCAGGGGTCTCAAACTCAGCTTATAGCCGGTGGGCCGCGGTCGCGAAATTTAGTTCCTAGGGCCGGGACAGTGAACATGGTGGGGTCGGAGAGAGTTTGAACAAAATTACGTTGCCATTTGAAAGAAAGCCTTTCACATATCTCATATATCGGCCATT
Source organism: Rhipicephalus sanguineus (assembly GCF_013339695.2). NCBI lineage: Eukaryota > Metazoa > Arthropoda > Arachnida > Ixodida > Ixodidae > Rhipicephalus > Rhipicephalus sanguineus. The sequence continues at coordinate 68,681,443 of NC_051183.1, read as the reverse complement.
TCTGAAGGGGATTTGGAGTCAGGATTCGAGAAACATCGATACCGGTGCGCACAACGAGTGAAATCCGGACGCGGATTGAAATATAGAGTTTTTGTTCCACGTTTATATTTCAGCACATGGTGACCACATGTTCCTCACGAAAGGAATGCTTGAGACCAGTCATATCTGTGTAGCTCACAAACATACTTATTTAGAAAATAAAAACAAATGGGACGAAGACGGTCATGTGTGCCGGCCGGGCCGCTGGCGAAAGGTCTCACACCCCAAGTATACACCATAGAGGTGTGCACGGGCTCCGGGTAACCCGAAAGCCCGAGCCCGACCCGGCCCGTGGGCCGGGCTCGGGCGGGCCGACGTATTTTCACCTCGGGCCCGGGTCGGGCTCGGGCCTGTTGGAGTTTTATCGGGCCGGGCTCGGGCCCTGCACAAAGCCCGACTCAAGCCCGAAATATAGAGAATGAGCGGGAATCGCTTTCCAGCACGCATACAGCGCCTTTTCCGCGACCGCCCTTTACCGCTTTTCCTTTCCATTCGCTACTTTACACAAAAGGGGAGCAGGTAAAGCACTGCCTCTGTTGCACTCCGACAAACAGAGAAGTAACACCACCTGAGCTACTGACGGCGCCACGCGACTGTTCGCGTTAGATTTAAGGCTAAATCTCACATGAGTGAAAATGCACGCGACAGCGACGAGCGACCCGACGTAGATCGCCTTCGTGCAAGCTGACGCTTGCGTGGGCATACCCCATACACATGACGGCTTTGGCGAGCGAACTCCATTGTTGCTGGCATGAGGCCGTCTACTTGTAATTTGTAATCTGTGTAATAGAGACTGTTCGTCGTGTGTCGTTTGATCATATTTGACATGCTCAATAAAATGCCAAATTACCGGAAAACGATGTTTTGTTTTCGCAGCGAACCTTCAAAAAGCCGGGCCGGGCCGGGCCGGGCCGGGCCGGGCCCGGGATTGTGTTTTCGTACGTCGGGCCGGGCGGGCTCGCAGCCCTTTGCCGGCGGGCCCGGGCCGGGCCGGGCTCGGGCCCGGGCCGGGCTCGGAAATACGGCCCGTGCACAGCTCTAAATTACACCATTCCCCCCCCCAAAAAAAAAGAAAGAAAACTGTCGCTACCAGCGTTGTTGCTGCTGTACACCTGTCCGGATATACGGTATTGTGCAAGCTGTCTTTTACGGACGAGGTAAAAGTCCACACCGGTATTTTGCGCCGTCGTGCGAAGGCTTCTTATTGACATTATTCTGATTATATGGCAACCCGCTATAGCTGGTCGGCAAGCTGGGCAGCGACTCCCATCAACTGCAATAATGACAAGCACGAACCACTGTCAGCGAAGTGTATAAAGAGTTGTCCTGTGAAGAAGGTAAAAGTTGTTTTGGAAGGAAACTAATGTACTTTGAGCAAGAAGGGCAAAAGTTTTGAGATACTAACAGACATCTCATTCAAATGAAAGAACATAGGTCACAGTTCAGAAATTTTCAAGCGGACATTTTCGTGTATAGGCGTTTGCTGCTACATAATATGGATCTATAATAACAAATTTGAGAATGTATCGAAGTATCTTAAGATACAATTGCCAAGTATCGTATCGGATACAATTATTGCGGCAGTATCTTGTATCTGTATCTCCAATACTTTTTGCCTGAGTATCTTGTATCGTATCGCGATACAATTTCAAGGTATCTTTGCCCAGCCCTGGGTATAATGATTTTCACCTCCATCGAAAATGCGGCCGCCGCGGCCAGGATTCGATAGTTTGGCTGTTTGCAGAAGTTTCTAGAAGTGCATAATAAAGATAAGGCTGGGCGTGACGCCAAGCGTAATTTATTCGTTCCTTGTTGGAAACACTCGGTTCATGTTACGAGCAGGCGTCGTTGTTTCTTTCTCGATGCTAGTATGCTAATTGTGGCCGTTATCATTTTCTAAATGCGTATTGACGTCTGGCTCTTTCGTACATGGAGGAGGCTCGGGTATCCTTCGGTGGGCGGACGCTGATAAAATCAGGGAAATTTCACGCTGGCTGAAATGTGCATCAATACTGCACTCTTTCCTTATTGGCTAATAGGCCTGCCATGCCTGAAGCAGCTGTGAGTGATGGCGCCACCGGCTAGAAAACGTTTATGAATTTTTTCAGACGGTATAAATGCTGCGGAGCATAGATAGGGATAGTTCATAACTACGCCGATCTGCGCAGTCTTTCATTAGTGCCGCTGCGCGAAAATATTTTTTACAGAAATCTGAAATATTACCAATGTGATTTTCCGGGGAGTTCACACGGCCAACCAACTTCGCACTTCTCAGCCTCGACTGACGCCGTTCAACGAAGGAGACTTGGATGCGCATTCCTTGGCTTGTGAGGACATTCTTGTTCTGTCTCGAATGACTTGATCATTTTATACTGCCTTCACAGACTTTCGGTCAAGTCAATCTAAAGAGAATACATTGTTTAATTTGAAATTACGAGTTCCGCGAGCGCAAACCTTGTCTAAGTTTGGCATGAATTGCTTGGTCGTTTTTCTGGGGTGAAGGTGTGCAGACACGTCCTTACTAAAGGCTTTCTTCGCACAGTTCGTGATCAACTGGATTGTCGTTCGTTTTAAATTTAACCCAGCAGCATTGTGCCTCAACACTTCGGAAGTGCTTGCTAACGCAATATGCCGCATTATAAGACACCTTTGAGTCACATAGGTAGAAACTAAAGGTACAATTCCAGATATCGCACCTTAGTTTTGACTGTTGTGTGGCTATCGATGGATTTTCATCCAAGTAAACATATTCTGGGCTACAAAATATATGTCGGCCAACAAAGAAAGCAAATAAACATAAAGAAAGCCTCCCCGAGAAATAATTGTTACATGAATTAGGCTCCCCTAGTGGCAGTAACTAAATGTGTTCCTAGACATGGCGAATGTAAAGATCATATTACAAATGACGGATGCATTTATCGTCCTTGTCGAACTACTCTTTCGAAACTACGGTCCTCAAGTCCTCACTTTAATGAAAGAGACAAAATTCAATAACTTACATCACTGGAAAATCGCAAGCCCAGATGTGTTTGGACTTGTCGCCTGCAACAAATATTCACTGCCCATTTGTATAACACGGTTAAAGACTCTATCGCGAAGTGTGACAGTGTGGGCTTTGCCGAGCACGAATTTGGTAGCATATTGAAAAAGAAACACAGAAAAAAGCCTGAAAACTCGCATGTTGCTGTCAGAGGCCGGTCGCTATGCGGTGAAACGCCTGTGTCCACTACTTGGTTCACGGAACTCTTATATCTGGGCCAACTAGGCGGTATTAGATTCCAGGGCAGGAGAAGGCTCATTGGGTACACCTGGCGTTCAACCTCCTTTTCAGTCGATTCGGTGTCATGCAGATCAAGGAGATCAGAGAAAGGCATTCCGGCTTCCGGTCGTTTCCCTGAAGGAATACGTGTATAGAGCGGACAGTTTGCACCATAACAAGGAACCGACTACCCTGGAAAACACGGAAATTCGCATCGCGTGCGTGCATCATGCAGCGGTGCTTCTTACACCACCAGATTGTCATTCGTGGTAAGGCGACCATATTTTAGGAGCGGTCACAATGCGCAACGTGACTATACGAAAAACCTTCTACCGACACAGAAGTCATGCCATCCGAGAAATCTTTGAGAGCAACGTCAATATGCTTGGAAGCCTAAGTAGTATAGCTGGGGATGTTAGAATCATTTCGCAGTCTCTCCTATCATCGATTTCAAGCATGAACGCTTTTGGCCAAAAGGAGTGTCTTCTTCACCGTTGTCCTTCTATGTCATACTAGATGGACCGAAGGTAGGCTTGGTGCTTGTAGGGGTGGCACTGTTACTCTCACTTTCTGTGCTCGCCATCGCCGACATGGAGCGTATTAGAGAAGGGTCATTCCAATCCGTGGGAGTTGCGTTCACGTTCCTTCTGGCCTCATTCTATGCGACGTCCTCGACAATTCCTCGTGTGTGTCGTTTCGCCACTGTTTGCAGTTTCGTGTGCGGGCTATGGCTTATATGAATTTTCCCGTTTTCAAACTATATTTCAGGAGAGCTGAAATCCAGAGTGACACTGCGTACGAATCCTGAACAGCTGGACAATACTGAAAAACTCGAACGCGCACAAGACAAAGGTAAGTTGAAGCTGTGTGTCATGGAAAATGCTTTTTTGCCTCCGCGTTTATTAGGTATCATAGATCCTGACGGCATTGATCGCAAACTAGAAGACACATTTGTGCGAAACAGCGGGCATACCGTTTTGAAGTATCCTCGATTTGCAGACTGCCTGCTCTGCGCTAATCACAAAAACCGAATCTGCCTCGTGTATAGTCTGCCACGTTGATATCTACTGCATTACAAGCGCGGACTTGTCGAGTCCCTTGAACCACTGGGCACTCTTTTTCTGTCCATAGCTCTTCGCAATAATTATCTATGGATGTCTGGTTTGCACAAGCATATGAGAAGAATACTTGAAACGCCTCTGCTGCGACAACATGAGGACTATGCTGAACTAGAACACTTGAGGGCCTATGACGAACAGAATGTTAAGGAAACACGCCCTGTTGAATTAAGCGAGTTTGCCTCTTTTTTACTCATCTTCAATGCTATCTTAGATGTCACTGTTATCGTACTGGGGTTAGAGTTGTTGATTAGACCAAAAAAAGAGAGAATGGTGACACAAATGCAGAAAGATCCCTGCTTGTTGCTTAAAGCTTGACTCAATGAACAGGAGTCGACATATGTCAAATTAAAAGACAGAAGTATCTATCTATCTATCTATCTATCTATCTATCTATCTATCTATCTATCTATCTATCTATCTATCTATCTATCTATCTATCTATCTATCTATCTATCTATCTATCTATCTATCTATCTATCTATCTATCTATCTATCTATCTATCTATCTATCTATCTATCTATCTATCTATCTATCTATCTATCTATCTATCTATCTATCTATCTATCTATCTATCTATCTATCTATCTATCTATCTATCTATCTATCTATCTATCTATCTATCTATCTATCTATCTCGGCTGCGATTGCATAGGCGAAGCGCTCCGCGAAACGTTGTTATTTGACTCGCTTTGTAACGCAGAGAAGACGACAGGTTCTTTTTTTTTTTACCTGGGCGGCGTCCACGAGGAGAGCCTTCTCGGGGAGGCGGGGAACCTATGCGCGCTGCGTAGACTATGTTTGCTCCTTAGGAGTGATCTTAGGAGTAATCTCGGCTGCGGATTTCTGGGCTACCCTGATAGTGCTTGCACATACTGGTGGCTTGGCCAAAATGTCAAAATATTCGTTATTAAAATTAAAAAAGTACGAGTCAAATCTTGATAGTTTTATCCACAATTAAAATAATAGAGTTAACGTACTCTTACTAAAGAGTCGTTTGTGCCAGTCTTGAGCTTCTGGGCAGCGTATGTCCTCCATGCCTCTATTGAACACTATGAGGAATATTTATTGCATTTTGAGCTTGATAGCATTTGGCTCTTTATTGCGATAACAAATATTTGGGCACTCTCGACGCTGTTTCGCCGTCGCCGACATATTGCGTGTTAAATGAAACCATTAACGTCCGCCTCTACATCACGTGTTCTGCCCGCGAGTAAAAGCGCGCCAGAGCTGGCGACGAACGCTTTTAAGGAGATTAAATCAGCCGGCCACTTCGTCACAAGTAGGGCGCATTCGATAACATGACAACCGCGTGCGAAGCCTGTCCTTAGTTGCTCCTCAAGCAGACATGAAAGACCCCACCTTTCTTTCGGAGAGAAAATGAAGTGAATCCGGAAGAGGGGGTGGAAGTGGTGGGGGAAGCGGGCTGCATCACTCGAGCAGCAACTGCGAATCTTGATATGAAAGCGAGGTTGCAAGTGCTGGAACGCGTAATATATCGCCAGACACCAGCAAACGAATCTTATACGTACTGTGCTTTGACCGCTTATTTCCTTCGAGACAACAGAAAGCACAGAAATTGCTTCGCTTCCTGAAGCAGCCTTCTTGTTTTACTCCAGCCCTTTGTAGTGTACAGTTACGCGAAATTTGATTCAAGAATTAACTGCCACTCTTACTTCGTACATTACCATTTGCTCCTATCTCAGTCACTGCATCGCCCTCAAGCGAAACTGTGATTTCTTTTTTTTTTCAGATATCTACCAACTGGCCACTGTCAAGACATTTTTTTGAAGTTGCTCAGATCCTGCGGTTTTCGCAATTAACAGCCTTGAGTGACGTCATTACCAGTGAACGAGGCTGCGACGTGCTTTCCTTGGTTTTTGACGAAATTCATTTTTAATCGCAAACGACTTTAACATTTGACATTGCCGTCACAAACTTGAAGTGAAGTCATTGTCCGGCACTTGTGTATGCATCTCCTATAGGTGTTTGTAAATATGTCTTATGTGCACTGTCATCAATATCAGGGCTCAGCACTCAGCCCTGTATTCATGTATTTTGTGAAAGTTCAGTGACGATACTTAGTGACAATTTAGGATTGCCCCGAGTGTAAACACTGCAAAAGGATGACATGCGTGGATTCCTGGTTTGGCTAAAGTTTACATGTACAAATACGTATGAAAACTATCTTCGCAGTTTCGCTGATGACCGTGACTTACGTTCGGGTTTAATGTCACCTAACCGCAACATACATTCACCCTTCGGAGAGCATTGATGAAGCCGAGTGCGGCAATGCATGATACTACTCACTCCTATAGAGCAACGAAAGCTAGAAGTCCAAAGATGGCCCTATAGTTTGGGTTATTGTTTCCCTGTCGGTGCATTCGGCACTTGCGTGCTGCTAACTTCACGCTGGGCAAATCAGCTACAGAAAATAAGCACCAAGAAAGACGAGTTCGAAAAAGCGTTTCAGGAATTACGCTCTTATCAGCACCTCAAAGGATTTTCAGCGACAACGCAGATAAAGATCATGTTACGATCCACAAATAGATTTCTTTTGATAGTCACAATATTACTCCAAAGCTGCTCTCCTAAAGTAGTACCTTTAGCGCAGGAAACTAGGCATAATAACTTGCTGTTTTCCCACATCGCGAAGCAACGTGAGGTTGGACTTGCAACCTGCAACACGTATTCGGATAGGATTGATCTGACATTGCTAAAGAATCTATCGCGAAGTGTGACAGCGTGGACGTTGCCGAGCATCGAGTTGATATCATTTTTGGAAAGTAATGCACAAAACAGCCTGGAAACTCACATGTTCGTGTCAGATCTCGGTGGCAATGCGGTAAAATGTCTGTGTCCATTGCAGAGGTTCTTTATGCAGGCCAGCTGGGTGTTATTAGATTGGAGGGATGAAGCCGGCTTGCTGGGAATGGCTGGCGATAAAGCTCATTTTAGAGATATTTGGTGCCATACAAATCAAGGGCATCGTAAAAAGGCATTCAGGCTCCCTGTACTTTACTTGAAGCGACCTAAGTATAGGAAATGAAAGTCTGCACCACAACAATGAACCCACTGACCTGAAGAACACGGAAATTCGCGTCGCGTGCAGGTACGTCGAGGAGCTCACTAGGGGAGCACCATCAGTTTGTGAGGCTTGGCAAACCAACCTAATTTTAGAAGCGGCTAGAATGCGCAACGTGACTGTACGAATTACCCTCTTTAGAGACATGAACGATGCCGTACCGCAAATCCTCGACGGCAACATCGACATGTTTGGAAATGTGATCATGGTAACCTTGCAAATTTACCGCAATTTAGCGATCACTCCGATTATCAGATTAAGTTATGAAAGCTTTTGGGCAAAACGCCTGCCTCCTGCACCGTTGTCCTTCTACGCCATACTAGACCAATCGAAGGTGGCCGTCTTGCTTGTAGCAGTAACAGTGTTACTCGCACTCTTTGTACTGGTGGCTGTGGAGATGCATGGCATTCGGGACTGGTCATTCGCTCACATGCTAGTTTCGTTCACGTTCCTACTGGCCTCATTCTATGGGACATCCTCGACAGTTCCACGAGCACGTCGTTTCGCCGCTGTTTCTGGCTTCGTGTGTGGCCTATGGCTCATGGGCATTTTGCCGTTCTCGAACTATTTCCGAGGAGAACTGACATCCTTAGTGACAGTGCGTACGACTCCAGAACAGCTTGACAATCTTCAAAAACTTGAACGCGAACTGGACAAAGGTACGTTGTTGGTATGTGTGATCGAAAATGACTATTTGCGCCTGCGTACAAGATTTGCCTTCCCCTGTGGACAGCGTTTATCGGAAGCTGCACTCCGCATTTGTGCGAAACCGCGAGCGTAGGTCTCTGAGTGTTTCAGGAATTTCAGATTGCCTGCGCTGTGCTAATCACACAAACCGAATTTGTCTTCTGCACGCCCACCCACGATGGTTTCTGCTGCCTTTAAGTCATGGCCTTGTCGAGTCCACTGAGCCATTGGCCACGGTTTTTGTGTCCATAGCCGTTCGAAAAAACTATCCACATAAGACTGGTCTGCACAAGCTTGTCAGAAGAGTGCTTGAAACTTCGCTACTGCGCCAACCGGAGGATTCCGCTATAATGGAACACCTGCATTCCTATGACGACAAGAACTTTATAGAAACATGTCCCATTGAATTAAAAGAGTTGGCCACTTTTTTCCTCGTTTTTATTGCTCTTTGCGGTATCACTGTTATCTTCCTGGGGTTAGAGTTGTTGATCGGAAGAAGAAGCGGCACAAATCAGCAGAACCCCACCATGTCGCCGAGAGAGAGAGAATAAGCATGAAAGAAAGGCTGGGAGGTTAACCAGGGCTAAGTCCCGTAGGCTACCCTGCGCTGGGGAAGGGGGGAGGGGGAATAAAAGTTGCAGAGAGGAAGAAAGAAAAGTCACTGTTGGCTTCGACGTAACGGCAGTTCGGCGCTTGACATCACAGGCAGTGAGTCAGTCCAGTTGCTGAAACGAGAGCAGCGCATTCGTTGATTTATGCATATTGTATGCGCGGTCTCATGCAACCAAAATCTTGTTGACGGTGAAGCCATGGTGGTGCTGCTAGTGTTCTCATTCAACAGACTTCTGAAGGCCTGCGAGAAATGGAGTGATGGTGTGCAGCAGCTGCAACACGCTTCGAGCTATCGGTGCCTGCATCTTGCTTAGCAGCACACGAATAGCACTCACTAGGTTGTTGACAATGCCGAGAACTTGTCTTTCTTCGTCCGTCAGTTCATGAGGTACCGATGAAGTGTCCCTTTCTGTGGAAGTCTTATGTCGCTCATAAGGTGAATGCAGCTTTGGGAATTCAGGCCAAGCGTCAGCTGCATTGCTGGTAGAAGTGTCATCGTCCATAGACACGGCTGCATTTGGTCTGGGTGGTAGAAACGAAGCGCCACCTTCATTGCTAGCAGAAGCGTCTTTGTCCTTAGACCCGACAGCGCTTGGCCTGAGTGGAAGAGGTGGAGGTCGTTTCGAACGTGGTTCGTGTGGCAACGAGGCTTTGGAGGCTTTCGTGCACCGCCGGCGACGGGACCGTCGTCGCGTAATAGATGCAGCCGTTTCTCGCTGTGACAAGTCATCTTTAATCCTTTTCTTCAGAATTGCTATCTGCCTTCGAATAACAGGGCAATCATTCGAAGATGCATCATGGGGCGCGTTGCAATTTCAGCATTTGAGTATCATAGCCCCGCATTTGTCCGTGGTGTGGTGTTGAGTGCATCGGCAACAAACGGTAGCGTTCCTGCACTCACTACTCACGTGACCTAATTTCATGCACTTCCAGCACTGAAACAGTCTCGGTACAATAGGGCGAACTGCGTGTCGGAAGTGGCCCACTTGTACGTCTGATGGGTGTGATTCGCCCTTAAATATAATCCTTACGCATCGTGACGTCCCGATATGACCTTGATCAGGACTGGTAAGTCGGTGTTGGTAATGGCTTCGCCAACATCATAAATTACCCCAGTGCTCATTTCCTTGCCCAACGGTACATGAGAGCGGACTTCCATTCCATGAAGTCCTGTGACTTCGCGCAATGTGTGTAGCGCAGTCATGTGATTGACGTCGATCGCTAGGATGTTCTTGCGGCTGTTCACTCTGACCTCCTTCATTTCATCTGGCACCAGTGCCTCTAGCTGTACAGACACGGCTTGCCGGTTCAGACATGTCATGTTGTCGCAGGCGAGAACTGGCGCGAAGAGGATGGTTAATACCTCGATATTCCGCGAAGATCGCATGGTGGACACACTCGAATTGGCTGACGTGCTCAGGAATCGTCTCTTTGACCTTGCGGCTCCTCACCAGCTCGAAGGAGGCGTCGCCAGATTCCTCACTGCTGATATAGTATTGCACGGTGTCATCGCTGTCAGTGTCGCTCTCGGTGCTGTTGCGCTTCCTGGAAGCAACACCCGTGGGCACTCCGGTGTCCGATGGTCGCGCGGGAGGCTCCACCTCCATCGCACACCAGCAGGAAACCGTACTTGACTGGTGAAATGCAAATTATTCATGAAAAAGCGTGGAACTCAAACACTCGCCGTTCGGCCATAATGACACTTCGTGTTCGTCTCTCTGGCCGAAATTCACCATGTCGCCGAGTTCTTAACAGTACTCAATAGCTGTTTTCGTACGTGCAATTAAAATGAAAAATCGCGACACAGTTGACAACATCTATCTATCTATCTATCTATCTATCTATCTATCTATCTATCTATCTATCTATCTATCTATCTATCTATCTATCTATCTATCTATCTATCTATCTATCTATCTATCTATCTATCTATCTATCTATCTATCTATCTATCTATCTATCTATCTATCTATCTATCTATGTAATTTACGGTTCGGGATTGACCGTCATAACCTTAAGAGCATTCGTTGGGTTAAGTTCGTGTTCAATGTTTCATATTGCTTATCCACGTTTGTGATGGCACCCACAGCTGACTGTTTTGTGACTGCATGTGCTGCACCGAATTGTATGCGTTCAAATCATCACTTTAATGGTCACTTTAATCTCTTCGGTTTCATAGTCGAGACCACCCATGATATATACCCATCTTCAGTGATGCTGCGTTTTGCCAAGCACGTGATTAATGATTGCAAGTCGTTTGCTCGCAGAGTTTTATCTCGCACTCTCTGCAATTCAGATATTCCATAAACTCTAGCTTAAGCTTCTGATTTTACGAGGCTGAGACCTTTATTAAACCAGGGTACTTTTGTGAAGTACCACTCGTGCGCGTGCATTCGACAAATTGCTGTTGCTGCTCGATGCGTCTGTGTTACGAGTGAATGATATTGACGGTATTTGTTGATAAATTTTTGTGATCAATAAAGCGCTAAAACTACACTGCTTCGTAGCTTTAACATATGCTCATTTCCTTATTTATATTTTTGGTAGTTATGTTGCCGTTGCCCCTTGAAGGGAAGCTGTAATTAATGATCGTCGTTTCACTAACGGCGATGGTGTTCTTCCCATGTGTGCGGCAGTGCGGCGCTGGTGGGGAACAAGGGAGGGTGGTGAACATCTCATCGGCATTCAAATTTTCGTCCACCTGCTTTTTACCCCCACTCCTAAGGAGCAAACATAGTCTACGCAGCGCGCATAGGTTCCCCGCCTCCCCGAGAAGGCTCTCCTCGTGGACGTCGCCTAGGTAAAAAAAAAAGAACCTGTCGTCTTCTCTGCGTTACAAAGCGAGTCAAATAACAACGTTTCGCGGAGCGCTTCGCCTATGCACTTCCCTTCCCAAATCTACAAAGTTCGATATTCCAAAATACTCATCAAAGTTGCAACGCGAAGGCGGTGATAAAACAAGTCGGGTCTCACTTGAAAATCTGTATTTAGGTAAAAGCTGAGATCACAACGCGAGGTGTTTCGCCACCACTCTAAGGCTTGTTAACTACAAATTTGAATGAGTACGTGTTGAACAACAATGAATCGTTTTGATAAGGTGTAAAATATGAGTGGGTGAATGCTTTATTAGTTAGAAATATTTTTGCAAAAGGTACTGAGAAGCTGGCGTTTTCACACTTGTAAAACATGAATTGTGCCTATTGCAACACATAAGAACATTTCAAGAACCGAAGTAGAAGACACTGTTATCGGCGATTGCATTCTGTAAAGAATCAGCCAAGATGTCTTAGCTTCCTATTATACGTTTAAGAGGTATTCACCAGCTGCTGACGACCAAAGTGCAATGCCGGCTTGGTAGTAAAGGCGAAGCGTGAAATCAGGCTTTTGAGAAGTGTGCTGCTGGCTTTCCGAAAATGATACGCGTGACACTTTTATGTAAGAAATACCGGCGCTAATGTGCCAGTTGTCTTCGTCGCGAGCAGTTTCTCAAGGCTCTTTTTTTTTCGTCTGCTGAAGAAATTTTGCACATCTTTTCAGATCAGTGAACTTTGGTTATAATTAGTGACGCTTCGATTATGTAGTTGAGCAATGGGAATCGAAATGATGTAACTTCCGATGTTGGTCGGCTCTGTGTTAAAGAAGTTTAGTTATCATAGTTTCTTTTTCCCAAGAACGGAAGACATGTCACCTCTTGATGCTTGACAGGGACCTGTATGGGCGTTTTACCAAAATGTTGGAGTGCCAAGAAACTGCATCGATCGCCGGTGTCATCACCATGCAGAATCAGTCATCAATGCGGCGGAAAAAAAAATGAGATCCTCGTTTCACAAGCATACAGCGGAAATTAAGGTGGTAGGCCACCTTCAAAAGTCGAAGTTTTTTCCCGAGGCTGATTTTTATTTTTTTATTTTTTGTGCCCGCCCAAACATTCAAAAATATGTTGCAACCAAAACTATCCTACTATCATCAGTAGTTTGCAAGTTACAGCAAGTTGTCTATACCCCATGCACGTATATCGAAGCCTAAACCACGTTATGTTTTTTCGAAAGTAAGTGTTGTTTCGTCTATATTTTTGATATTCAAATACTTTGTAAATTTTAGTGTGGCTGTTACATAAGAGGATGTCATTAAATATAACTTTGTGTTTCTAATTGTTTTTAATTCTGTAAAAACGGGCACAGGGGGGACGCACACCTCTTGCAAGCTCTGGAATCGTTCTTTGCGTTTTTTTCAAAATAAGAATTTCTCTCCAAGTCATGTGTCGCCAACTTTCATAACTTTTTTCTCAGTGTGTACTTCGAACTGAAATTTTGTATAATAGTTTATACCGTACATATCTGTGCAATGAACTAGAATAAAAGAATTTGATGGAATATTTTTAAACTCACAGCTAATTTTGCAAACAAGTTCAATCTAAAGTGGCTCTTTTTTTCAGTCTTTTTTTGTTTTTTTTAACGTTACTTCCTTGATATTTGCTGCATAGTATTTATCCTGATTCATTGCATAGCTCCAACCTTTATTTACATAAATGCCAAAGCTTTACTGATATAAGCCAGCCATTAGCCACTTATCACTGCTGGCGTGACTACCACTTTTAAGGCAATTTTTGACAATGATGTCCTCCCAAAAAATACATAACCAATATTTTACACTATAAATGGCTGGGTAAGTTAAATAAGACATGCTTGTTTTGAAGAAAAGGTTATATAGTTATATGCATATTGTGGGAACACCTTAAGGCTTACATAAGGCGGCATTCAGGTAGGCACTGAGTTTTAGTTCAATATCTGTAATTTGGCTCATTATAGCGCCAAAAGGTTTCCTCGTCATAGCGCTGAATCTACGTATAGTGCTGCGGTGCCTGCTGCATGATAATTATGTAGTCTGCGAAAGCAAGCGACGTTCCACCAAACGCCTAGAAATTTCTGTCGAACGTATTGTTTATTGCTTTTCTTCGTCCATATAGTAGTACAAACGTGCGCTAAGCTTTTCTTTTCTTTTTTTTTGAGTCGTTATTTCACGAAAATGGGCGGTGCCGGGTTAAACGGGCTCAAGAAAAGAAGCATCCTCGACATTCTCATCAAAATCACCACATTCGAAGAAATTCACAGTTTCGACGCAACGGCGAAGCAATGAATGCGATAACAGTAAATTGGAATGTAACGCGAAGAACGGAAAGCAGCTCGAAATTGCCAGGGCGTCGCTTGAGCCCAAAGGACGCACGAAAAAGACGCACACAGGACGAGCGCGAACTATCATGCGTCACAGCTCGACACTGGAAGCGCACTGCTCAAACATAAAACCGGACGCACGAAACAAACGAACAGGTACACACAGGACGAGCACGAATTAAGTGTCACAGTTGTTACTTATTTCTGTTTGAACAGCGCGCTCCTTTCGCAAACGCGGCCGCTGCATCGAACGAAGTGACCTTCGTCCGTGACTTCAGCGCGGACATCGCGGGGAGAGCACAAGACATACAACCCCCCGCACCACCCTCCTGGCCGCCCCCTTCTTTCCTCGAGATAAGCGCACGAAGGCGACCACGACGTGTAGGGCGAAGGGTAACGGCGTTCGCAGGAGCGGGTCGACGATCTTTAAAGCGTGCCATGCACGCACATCGCGCCATAAATGTGGTGACTAAGAAAGCATGCTGAAGTAAATGGTGTATATAAATAGCTCGCCGTTAGCAGGCTGAAAGACGGTACTGTTGGTGGCCTAACCGTCTAACGCAGCGCGCTGCAAAGCGAGAGCTCGCCCGTTCGATTCCGCACGTCGGACGGAATCGAACGGGCGAGCTCTCGCTTTGCAGCGCGCTGCGTTAGACGGTTAGGCCACCGACAGTACCGTCTTTCATATATATATATATATATATATATATTGTAATGAAGAAACAGAGACAGTACCCGTTCGCTGGGCCGGCTGTTCTATTAACTGACTTCTTCCCTCTCGTCTTCCAGTAGCCTAGCGCGCGCTCGCGCCCCAGCGGCGCTGCCATCCTTACACTCGGCCACGACTGCGACGTAGCATGACGACCTGCCGAAATGTCTCTGGCGGGCGAAATTGACTGCTCCTTGGCGGTCTTTGTAGATATCGGTTCAGCTGTGAATGGGTATGTTGGAGTGCAGATGTTTCCGGCGGCCGGCACTGGCTATTGAGGGAAGGTCGTAGCTGCCGCTGTCGCTTCTCTCGTTGCATTTCTTGACGCACTGTAGGAGGTTCACGATGAACGGTGGATGACTGCACTGATGTGTTGTCACCGCAGAGAGACCGTCTGTTCTGTCGTTGCGCGCGTCGCTGCTGCTTTTCAGCTGACGGACGAAATCTCGTCGACGCTCTCCAAACACACGAGAGCGAGGTGGAACGTACCGCGCTATCGAGTAACGGGCGTCCACTGTTTTGAGGCTCCACATAGAGGGCAACTGAACATGCCCCCAAATTTTTGGTTTCCTTGTCTGAGGGAGGGGCATGTCAGGTACGAGAACATCTGGCCGCTCCATGTGCTCAAGCAATGGCGAGTTTGGAGGCGGCATCGCCAACTTCTGTGGCTTGTGGGTGGTCTTGTGTGGTGTGGGGAGTACCCACGTAGCCTCTCCCATCAGTGGGAGAGAACCCTGCTCGCGGCCGGTCGTTGCTGCCGCGGGACATTCAGCGAAGCTTTCGTTGGGGTGTATGCTGCGGGTATCTTCAGCGCCGAGGTTATGCTCCTCAAGACCTTCGTCAGCGATCAAAACGATGGATGGCTTGTGCTCTTCCGGCGCCTTTACTGTAGCTGTGGCAAGCACGAGAGGAGCTGGTATCTGCATGTGCCCCAGCGAAGGCGAATCTGGGGCCGGATCCTCCAACTGCGCTGGATGAGGGATGGTCTCAACCTCTCTCAGTGATGTTATGGCGCCGGGTTCCGGCGCAGAGACTGAGAATAACAGCGGAGTGGAGCACGTGCGTGTGACGTCACTGGTAAGGCAGCCTGGAAAGCTTTCTGTCCAGGGGCTGGAGGGCTCCGATGAACCCTCGAGCTGGTGCTCCATGTGAGCTCGCCCGAAAGAGGGCACGTTGGTGAAGGGCACAGCTACATCATAGAAGCGCTGTGCCTCGTGATCTCGGACGGAGGCCAGGTTTGTGCACGCCCAAGCCGCGCCGTCGAAGTGGTGTGCCTCACAGCCCCCATGCACGGTCGAGAGTGGGTCTGGGGAGATAGGGTCACAGGCATGTGAAAGAGGACGAAAAAGATTTGTGATTTTTGCACACCATGCCGACCAGGATGGCTGCCTGACGCCCTCGTAGGCATGCCATGCCTTAGCGGCATCGCGAAGGCTGTCGATGGCAATCATCCATTTTTGATGGTCCGTCCAGGCGTGGCGGGTGCCGAGCGAGTTGATGGTGTCAATCCAAAGGAAAACGTCGTCCTGGAAGCCGCGGAATTCCGGTAGTTCGCAGGCAGCCGGTGATGGTGCTACGGTAGGCGAAACTCCGGGGCATGACGACGCCAACCAGTCGAGTTGGTATGAGAGCTCCGTGAGAGCACACCGCAGCTCTCTGCGGCTCTCGGGTGAGCTTACTTCATGGAATCGCGAGGCGGCGGCGGCCAACGCGGCATTCAGCGAGTGCAGTGCTGGCAAGGCGGCAGGACACAGCACGGAGATTGACGCTGCCAAGGCGTTCACCGTGACTCGGAGTCGCGCGATGGTGGCGGAAAGCTCGGCGGCGCTCTCAGGCGAGCCGCGCGTGGAGCCAGTGGTGACGTCCGAGGAGTTGGACACAATCGGTGTACTCACAGAGGAGGGACCCTTGTCCGAGGGAGCTTGGACAGCACCCCTAAGCGGCTCGGGTGCCGATGGAGTAATGAGTAAGCCATTGTCGCTGCGGGAAGCGTGGATGGCATTCCCTGGGTCCTGGCCGTTGGAAGCGTCAACCGCGTTCCGAGGTAACCGGTACCCGTGCGATGGCTTGTCGTGAACTGGTAATGCGGCGTCGATGAAGGAGGATTGAGCCGCCGAGGAGGCCTGGACGCCGTCCACGGACGGAGCCTGAAGCGCCGACAGATTGGCAGGTGGTGACGAGGAGGCATGTATGCCGTCCCTGGGCGTGAGGAGCCCGTGTGCATTGTTGCCGCGAAGTAGCACGTCACCGGACAAGTAGTTCCCCGGAACCACAATGGAGGCCTGGACGCCGTCCGGTGGTGGTGGGATGGATGCTTGCCGCGGTGATCTACTTGCGGGTTCCATCAGCGAGGAAGCGTGACGGCGTTCCTCTGGAAGACGCGTTGCCTCAAGCTAACAGCTGGGGTTCGCCGAAGCCTTTCGACGGCTGCGCCATTGTAATGAAGAAACAGAGACAGTACCCGTTCGCTGGGTGATGATGATGATGATGATGATCCTCTACACATGGCTCATACCCACTCTGGGGGATTGGCCAAGAATTGTAGATATGAAGATTTAAAACTACTAAGTTAACACAAAAGACAAGCACACATAAAAAGAACTAGTGCAATAATTATTTCTACATTCAGCCCAGACTTCTCATCCTAACTAGAAATTAGAATAGTGAAATTACTGTGGTACCGAACGTCTTCTTTTTTATTGATTTTTTTTTCTTATTGATTCATTGCTATTATCGGAACAGGTTTGCATTTAAGAACTTAAAAACACATTCGTTTTGTTTCCTGAAGGAAAGCAATTACGGCATCAAAAACATTCCTGTGGCTGACGCCCAAATCCGAAGCACCGAAGGTGAGAATAGCGTCTATTGTTAAAATTATCCCCAGCTTAGCACAGTGAGTTTCAAGAAGTCTTTTTCTTTGTAAGATATAGCGGCGACACGATAAAAAATAATGCTCTATCGATTCGATTTCTGAACAAAAGTGACAGAGGGGAGATATCACCTGACCAGCCCTGTGTGCATATAGATTCAACGAGGGCACTCGGCATCGTAATCTAGTTAATAATACTTCTAATTGTCTAGTTTGACACCACTGAATTTTCCATGGAAATTTTAGATGTCTAAATTCTGTCCATGAAGTTATTGATTCTATGGCGTCTGCTCGAAGGGAAAATTTCCTATACCTAATCGCAGTTATGCTGGCTACTTCAGGGAGGACCGAAATTATTGGACCGTTCAATGCCGCTCTCGCTAGTGTGTCGGCCATTTCATTTATTTCTAATCCACAATGGCCAGGTACCCATAATAATTTCAAAATTTTCAATTGTGGAGGCACTAGCGTAAGGAGCGTTTTTAAGGCAATTGATTTTGATGACATTGCTAGAGATGTACATACTGACAGGGAATCTGTTATTATTATTGCGCAATGGTCGTTCAAATCTAGTTTTCGCAGCGCCAGTATAATTGCCGAGAGTTCCGCTTCAAACACAGGGGTGAAGTCCGGCAGTCTTAATGAAAATGACCAGCCAAGCGAAGGGGAGTAAATACCTACGCCTGCCTTTTCGTCAATTACTGAAGCATCTGTGGCTACTATATTTTTTGTTTTCGCGTGTGTAAGATAATCTTGCAGCCGACTATTTAACACCCTGTATGATTGAAATTTAGGCTTAGAGGGGAAAATCTCATCGAATTCTATCTTAAGATTTTGATTGGACACATTTGCTGCAGGCACATCTCGAATCTTCACGTTTATCCGGTCTAGCTGCTTCTGAACAAAAATAATCTGTGGTGTACGAAAACGTGGCCAATGAGCAAGAAAAAAGGAGTCTGGCTCATTTATAAAAGCATATTCGGATCGTCTTAACGGAAAGCTATAAAATTTTAAAAATGTCTGCACCGTCAGGATTCGGAATCGACAAGGCAATGTTGGCAAGCGCGCTTCCTGATACAGAACGTTGATTGCTACAAACCCAGGGAGTCCCAGACACAATCGCAAGGCTTCTCGCTCCAGCATAACCAGAGGCTTAAGTTTGTACGCAGGGCCACCCGAGAACAAGACACACCCAAATTCTAATATTGGGCGCATGTACATTTTATAGACCATCAAAAGTGTGTCCCAAATATGATTCCCAAATATTTTAGCGACTCAACCTGCGGAATAGGCTCTTGTTTATAGAATATTGAAATTGAAATTGGATCTGCGATTGGAAATATCAACAATGCGCTTTTATTTACATTTAAGGACATGCAAATTGTCTCTAGCCATACCTCTAGCATACTCATATATCTCTGTAATTTCTGATATAGAGAATAAATATCACTATCAGCCGCGAAGAATGCAATATCGTCGGCATAAACATATACCTGCACATCCTGGCAATTGGGGATTGAGCTCATTAATACATTAAATAATACTGGAGACAACACTGCTCCTTCGGGGACTCCGCGAGTCTGTTTGAACTTTAATGATGCACAGCCGTCCTTATAACAATAAAATTCTCTTGCCCTCAAAAATTCGCCCAACCACGCAATGATATATTGAGGGAAATTACGCTTCTGTAAGTGGTCCAATAAAACTGAATGCTCCACACTATCATACGCTTTGGCGACATCTAACGTCACCAAAGCTGCGTGTTGCCTTCTTTTCCGAGCAAGTTGAATACGGCTTTCTAAATCGGCGTGTGCACACCATATAGAACAGTCTGCTCTGAAGCCAATTTGATTTGGATTTAACAATAAATTATCCGCCATCCAGATTGAAATTCTATTATGGAGCACCCTCTCTATGAGTTTTACCATATTAGAAGTAAGAGAAATAGGTCGAATGTTTTCTATGGTATAGCCTAATCCTTGTCTTTTTTGTACCGGAATTATTTTAGCTAATTTCCAATCATATGGAATCCAGGCATTTTTTAACGAATAATTTATTGTATTGATGAGGTCACACGGTGATAATTTGAATAATATCTTTATCATATCAACCGTAATTCCGTCCGGACCTGGAGCTGACGAGGGTAAATCTTGAACCACTAGACCTAATTCTTCCAATGAAACTTTAGTAAAATCCACCGTTAGCGCTGGTACTTGCAAATTGTATAACTTAGTTGATGTAAATCTACATTCCAGGCCTTTAGCTATGCCTTCCAAAGATTTCTTCATTTCATCTGATGACATAAATTCACAGTCTATATTACTTGGTGATGGTAAAATTTTTCGTGATCTCATAAACCTAAACAGCGATTTTTTGTTCTTAGGATTCGATAGGTAATCATAGTGTTTCCTATCGTATGCTTCTTTAGCTAAAGAAACTGTGCGTTTAAATATTGCAGCGTAAAATTTGTAATCGGACCAATTTTGGGGGGACTGGTTATACATAAGCTTCTTCCAAGCTGCCTGTCGTTGACGGTAATCTCGTGTACAATCTGAATTCCACCAAGGACTACCGGAAATGGACTTTGCAGACTCAACAACAAATTCTGCTTTTTTGTACGTCCTTTTAATTAATGCACTTAGCCTCATAGCTTTTATATCGTCTCGCTCATCCGAATATGTGGTCAACGCATTTTCTAGATCTTTTTTAAATTTGCCGTAATTTATAAATAGTCGAGTCTGAGAACAGGATGAAGTTACTGGACAAGCAATCTCAAATATTACTGGCAAATGATCGCTGTTGGTGGCACAGTCCATGGCTGCCCATGACAAACTAGTGAGAGACGAACTTACAAAGCTTAAATCCAAGGCTGAACGGGATCGCGCACGAATAAAAGTAGGCGTTCCAGAATTAAGGCAAGACAGGCTGTTATCTACTGTCCAATCCCACAATCGTTTGCCACAGCTATCTGTTCGAAAGCCCCAACACGCATGATGGGAGTTGAAATCCCCCACCAGAATTTTATCTTTACACGGAGATGTAACTGCAGAGTCCAAACACCGAGTATCTTGTACCCCTGTAGGAAAGTATGCATTTATCAACAAGAAAGGCAGGCAGCCTGGCAAAGTTATTTCTAATGCAAAAATTTCGCTGTCAGGTGTCATATGCTTATATGCAATTTTTGCCTTGAGGCTTATTCTGTTATTGATAAAGAACGCTAGACCTCCGCCTTTCGATGGTCGGTCTAGCCGGAAAGATCTGAATCTACTTAATTGAAAAGGCTGATGCATTGAAAGCCAGGTTTCTTGTAGTGCAATAATATCTGGAGTGAATTTCGATGCCAAGTACACCAAATCAGTTACTGCTGAGTGAATTGATCGGCAATTCCAGTGAAGAATTTTGAGTGAACCTATGGTTTTGATAAAATAGACTCTGTAACTGCCTTGCTTAAAATGCTTTCTTTTAAGAAAGCGCTTTTAGTCAGGCTATCTTTCTGGTACTTCTTGGTCTTTGAGTGGGTTGGCGAAGTACCTTTTTTAGTCAAAGGGGATCTTGAGCGTTTTAACGATCGTGGATCCATCTCCATCTCATCTGAGTCCTGCACGTCATCTATATCTTCACCTTGATACTGTCTGGCAACGGCGGATGTACCTGCAGACTGAGTATCCTGAGATGAGATAACCGACACCTCCTCCTTTGATGGTCGTGAAGTGTCACTGTTTTGAGGTGTTAAGTTAACATTTTCTGCTGTGCTAACTATCTGTGCCATCTGGTTAGTGATGATTTGGGCCAAAGACTCGCAAAGTTTCCCAGCAAGGCGTTCCGTCGCTTTTTCCATTGCCTTGTCGATCGCTTCAGCAATAGCAGCGGATAGAGACCCTTCCATTGATGGGATATGGCGAGCAGTAACACCAGCGTAACCTTGTGATCTCGTCTGTAATTCAGCTATTGCTTCTCTGCGAGAGCAACGTCTCCGTTCTGCTATTTCTAGAATTTGCAGCTCACAAGCCTTTGCGGCACAGCTTGCACAGTCTGCAGCATGAGCTTCGTTACAAAGGCAACACTTTTCTTCCTTACTTTGACAGTCACTAGAATTGTGATCCTCCCCACATACTCGACACCTGACATTAGACCTACAACCTCTTATGGTGTGCCCATAACGCCAACACTTTAGACATTGGAGAGGGCGAGGGGAAAGGGGTTCTACCTTGTTCGCTGGGCCGGCTGTGACTTCTTCCCTCTCGTCTTCCAGTAGCCTAGCGCGCGCTCGCGCCCCAGCGGCGCTGTCATCCTTACAATATATATATATATTGCTCAGAGGTTTATTGGCACAGAATATGGCAAGAACAAGCAGCGGTCAGTAGCGTTCGGACAAGCGCAGCAACCAGGAGCTCATGCCGATGGTGATGCCGCTGAGGCGCAGAGTAATGCCGCTGAGGCCGCTCTTCTTCTTCTTTACAATCGCCCCGCCACGGTGGTCTAGTGGTTATGGCGCTCGACTGCTAACCCGAAGATCGCGGGATCGAATCCCGGCCGCGGCGGCTGCATTTTCGATGGAGGCGAAAATGTTTGAGGCCCGTGTACTTAGATTTAGGTGCACGTTAAAGAACCCCAGGTGGCCAAAATTTCCGGAGCCCTCCACTACGGCGTCTCTCATAATCATATCTTAGTTTTGGGACGTTAAACCCCATATATTATTATTATTCTTCTTTACAATCGCCCTCCGCTAAAAAAGGCGCCATCCTGGGGGCTTAGGGTGAGGACAGAACGATTGGGTACGGCTAAATACGAGTACGGCATCGTAGTACGGCTAAATACGAGAGACGTGGACCAGTTCGCGGCCCCGATAGCGTAGATCTGTCGATGGTGTGATGGGCTCCACGAGGTAAATCATGGAGGACGTTTGCTCTACAACGCGGTATAGTCTGAGGTATTTGGAAACGAGTTTTGCGGAGCGGCCGGTTGCGGTAGCGGGTACCCGAAGCCATACCAAAGAGCCAGGGGGAAAAGTGGGTGCCGAACGGTCTCCAGGTTGACGATATTGCTGCTGCCACTGGTCATCGGTAGGAAAGGAGCGGGCAAGCTGGCGGCATTCATCAGCATGTCAGGCAGCTTTGGAGAGGGGGGTACTTTCGGACTCGTCAGGTTTATATGGAAGAATGATGTCAATCGTATTTGACGGTTCTCGTCTGTATAGAAGAAAGTACGGAGAAAATCCAGTAGTAGCTTGTTCCACATTATTGTAAGCGTAGGTGACGAAAGGGAGAACTTGATCCCAATTTGAATGATCAGAGGCGACATACATTGATAGCATATCGCCAAGAGTACGGTTGAAGCGCTCTGTCATGCCGTTCGTTTGCGGATGATATGCTGTACTTGTGCGGTGCACGATTCGGCCTTCGTCAAGTAGTGCCTTCAAAGCGTCGGCAAGGAAGGCACGCTCTCTATCGCTTAGGAGCTCGCGAGGGGCGCCATGTCGCAGAACGAAATGTCGCAACAGAAACGTGACAACGTAACGGACTGTGGCAGTCGCCAGTGCGGCTGTTTCGGCATAGCGCGTCAGATGATCTACAGCAACGATAATCCAGCGGTTACCTGCTAGAGTTGATGGCAGCGGTGCGTATATGTCAATGCCAACACGGTCAAAGGGTCGACTAGGGAGGGAAGAGGTTGTGCCGGATAGACTTGTCCGGCAAGTAACTTTCGTTACCCCGCACCTCCACCACTTGCTCCACCACTTGGTTTTATTGGCAAAGATAATGGCAAGAACAAGCAGCGTTCGGCCAAGCGCAGCAACCACGAGCTCATGCCGATGGTGATGCCGCTGAAGCGCAGAGCAATGCCGCTGAGGCCACTCTTCTTTACAATATGTATATATATTGTGGGGTGTTGCGGCTGCGGTTAGCCCTGAACCCTTAAGAAATGAGGCCGAGACACATAGGCGCACATCTTACTGCATCGAGCATTCAGGTGAGCCGCCTCGTTCCCAGGGTTTCCAGAGTGTGCTGGTACCCAGACAAGTTCTATTTCCCGAATTTCTCGCCCCGCGGCTCGGTGCAGTAGTCGTGCGGCGGTGACCGATATTCTGCCCCTCGCCAGATTTCGAATGGCTGTTTTTGAATCACTGAGAATCAGGTCAGCCGCCCGTTCCGGGGAGATCCGCGAGAGATGGGCTGGTGTCCTTTCACGACATCACCAATCATTATAAACTAGAGCGTAGGCTTTATCCGCCCCCGCACAAGCGGTTGACCAAGGCGCAGGAATGCGTCTGGAGAAAACTGCAGACGCGATCTTTTCCCAACCCATACGTGTTGAGCAAAATATACCCGGAGGAGATTAAGCCACAATGCAAATGGTGCCAGGCAGTGGCAAGTTATGACCATATACTGTGGGAATGTAGCATGGTGCCGCCACCGGCGGATATTATGCGTGATCCCTCTCTCGAGCAGTGGGAGGCCGTGTTGACCAGCTCAGACCCAGTCGTCCAGATAAGGGTCGTGGAGTGGGCCACACAGGTCGCCGTCAACCTTGGGTTGATGGCCATCTAACACGGAATCGTCCCCAACTGTTTTCTGACGAAAAAGTCACAGTTTCGCCGCAAGGGCGAAGCAATGAATGCGATAGCAAGGAACTAATGCTATACGAAGTGAGGCTCGCCAATGGATACTCTCAGTTTTAACATCGCTTCTGTTGCAAAGGCGGCCGAAGCAGCGAAGGAAACTAGCGTGCTTCAAGTGTCGAGCTGTGACACTTGATAGTTCGCGCTCATCTTCTGTTTGTTCGTTTAGCGGCGTCCCTTGAGATCGAGTGACTTTCGTACGCTCCGTAACATGAGCGCGGACATCACGGTGAAAGCGTGAAACATCCCTCTTCCCCTCACCACCAGAAAACCGCGCGAGCAGACAGCGGAAGCGCAAGCTTCTCCCATGCGCAAATATAAGAAGCGAGCGAGCGAGCCGACGACTTTTAAATGCGCCCGTCGGGCTCCTAGCGCCATCTCGCTAGTAATGAAGAAACGCTTATTATCGCCTGCTGTCTCCGAGTCCGTCCAGCGCTAAAGGGTGTGTATATAACGCTCGCCGTTAGCTACATAGAGGATCTGCGTTTCGTGGCGTAGTGGATAGCGCCGCTCGCTGCGGAACAAGAGGTCCCTGGTTCGATTCCGCGCTTCGGAAGCATTTTTCTGAATTATTTTTCTTTGGGGCTTTTATATATATATACATACTTATACATATACGGTGCATGACGGCGACGGCGACGGCAAAATCCAGCCGAGACTGTCCATATAATTGCTATCGCAATAATAGTTTTTCCATCCATCCATTACTGCATCGAGCCTCGGCCGCAACTGCCCGCTGCCGGCGGCTCCGCGTGACACGAGCGCACATGCGATCGTCGTTTTCTTCTACGCGTCCACAGCCGCCGAGCGCCCCTATATATATATATATATATATATATATATATATATATATATATATATATATATATATATAAGTTATGTTTTTTCTTGTTCGTTTTCTCCTTGATGTGGATTGAAGTCCCGTCAAGGAGATGATCGACGTCGATGAAGCAGGAGGCAGGTTGGAGGTAATGAAAACTTGAAGGTATATTGCAGCGAAATATTTACAGTCATATGTACATCTTGCCGAAGCACACTGATGATAACATAGACATCAACAGCATCTTACTCTTCTACTTAACTTTTCTTAAGTTAGAGCCTAAAACACTGTTGCTACATACGAAGAACCGAGTCTCACTGTTCGACCACCGAGTGGTTACGGCCCAGACGAAAGTTGCATCGTACGGAGTCTTACTGATCGATCAGTTAAGTGATTACAGCCTAGACTGAAGGGAAACGAATTCCGTCCAGTCTTAAGTACCTTGCGGTAACAAAGAAAAGGGGAGGTGGCCACTGGTGGTCCGCCTCGACACTCCCTTATCCAATCCGTTTATCCCCAGATTAAGCCACTCCCTACTGGGCTGTCCTTAATCTCGACAGCAGTGTATCGCACACCTGAGGCATTCGCGCAGTTTCTCACGCTCATCGAGTCTAACCCCCGGTGACTGTCGTCAAGACGATTCCGGAAAGACAATTTGCGTGTCCTCGCGTTCCCGCGTTCGGACCGTGCATTGTTGCGTCTCAACCCTTCTTTCCGTCGGCGCGCCTAAAGCGCTTGGGGGTCAAGCAGGAGATGCTTGCTCTCCTCATTTTCCCACCCGTTCGGGCTATAATCCCGAAGCCGACCTCTGAGAACGGTCGCGTAGTCGGAACTCGTAGGCGCCAGCGTGGGAGCAAGCTGCCCCAATGGAAGCCGTTTGCTTTCCGTTGATAATTGCACAGCCGAAGACCGGGCAGGGGGAGAGCCGAGAAAGAAGCTTTGTACGACGTACCGTGCCGCGCCGTCCCGTCTGCAGGATCGACTTATGAGCGGCAAACATAACAATATATATATATATATATATATATATATATATATATATATATATATATTGCCACGCCCACTTCTTGTCTTGTTTTTATGTATTCGGGTTTGACAGGCAGGGACGGTTATCAACGCTCGACGCTGTCCGCGAAGTAGTGTTCTAGAAGCGTCGCGATTGTAGTAGATCGGTTTGTTAAGATTGCGCCCCGCACGCGAATGTTCCAGCCAGGGGCGGATCCAGGCGCTTGCTTTGGGGGGGGGCGGTTGGTTGTTGGGGGGGGGGAGAGGGGGGGAGGGGGCGTTGCCCAACTTTAAAACTTCACGTTAGTAACCAAATGCTCATTATTTTTGTTCTCAGTTGCATTGCTCAGTGCCATTTCATTATCTAAAATAATATCTCGTAGAAAACCACGTGCAGTTTTGAAAACAATTTATTGACATGGTGGGCATGGTCAAATCTTGTAATATCACAAAAACCTAAAAGTTTACGCAGGAATCTGAGTAATATCGGCGACAAATATGAACACAAGAGGGAATGCAAATCACGCAAGCAGCATTAACCAGCATAGAGCGGCGATTTGTACGTTTACACGAAGTCTCACCGAGCTTTGTACATAGGAAAGTAGAGCGACACTCATCATTCATGAGTCATACACAAGAAGTACAATGAGGTATCTAGAGTGATACAAAACAACTACAATAATGTTTACTAAAAGTAAACATAACTGCATTATACAGGGTTCATGGCAACTTTGAAGAAAACAATTCAAGGGTTTTTAAGGACTTTCAAGCACCTAACGAAGAATTTTCAAGGACTTCAAGCAACACTTGTTGAGATGGTAGAAAAAGGAAACACCAGCTTTTACAGCATGAAGCCCATCCTTCATTGCACGCAAGCCAAAGTAGGAACATTTTCACAATTAACAGCTAACTAAAGGAATTCTCACCGTTCCTTTTTCGCTCATATTTTTTACACTGTTTTCCACGGGTTTCAGTGTTCTTCTGCTAAGTTGCTTAAACTGATTCACCTCACAATATGGATGTATTGCGTGAGCGCGTGTGCACATGACACATACACAAAATGTGCATTGCCAGCCTTAAAATTTTTTCAACTTATATGTATATAAGACATAATCGCCGCTAATATAACACAAAAACGCAGGAAAAAACACAAACATGACAACATGGGCAGCACTTGCAACTTATTTTGTGACATTTTAGGGGCAATTATGTCACATATAGCAAGTACCAACTAGGCGATGAACACGTTCACCTGTTGAGCATATATGCCCACACACACATATGCAAAGGGGTCGGGCTCCCTTCACTCTCTACTGCCACAAAATAAAATCCTCGTCAACCCTCTGATCAAAAGTAGGCTCGTGCAAACATAACTTTCTAGGCTCAAAGTGAATGGCAATTAGTGTCGAATAATTTTGTAGTGATTTCATATAGTAGCGGGATTTGAATTGTAGTAGGATGCAAACTATATGTGGAAAAATAATTTAAGTTTTAAAATGTCTCATACGTAGGCAATATAAGACGATAATAAAAGGAATGACTGAAGTGCAGAAGTGTGGCTTCTCGCTGGGACGGATTTCCCCTGACAAGGTGGTTTTTCGGCACAGCAGTCCCGTGTTGCAGTGAAACCATCTTTAAAGCGGGTTACATGTGTTAGAATATGTCTGTTCGTTCTTTTTAAATACTTTCAAATTCTAAATTAATGTCATAGCGAATTGGAACCGTGTAATATGAGCTCGATTATTGGCACAGAACTATCCAAAATGCAATTGCTAAAAATTGGCTCAACAAAAGTGTATTGACAAAATTCAAGGGCATTTAGGGACCTACAAGAATTTAAGAGTTTTCAAGGCCTTAAAAGTGCTATTTCTAAATTCCAGGGTTTTCAAGGGTTTCAAGGACAGCTACGACCCCTGTAGCATAAGAAAAGGCGGCAATCTTAACCAACAAAACAAAAGTCGGAAAGAAACATGTGCAGCAGAAAAACGATATTTACACACGAATGAATGTGTATATTCGTGATAAAAAGGTTCACAGGTTTGTTAGAAAAGCATGCGGGGTTGGCATCTTCGGCAATTAAGCTTGTAAAGACTCAAACTATGGAGGCTGGTTAAATCACAAGCTCTAACCTCCGCTGTCCGCTACATTTGGTTGCGAACCGCTCAATCACTTTACTCGTGTCAATGGTAATGTCCCTATGAGCATGTAATAATGCCAGCCCAGTCAAACGCTCTTCACCCATTTGAGAGCGCATCCACGTCTTCAGACGTCGTAAAGCAGAAAAAGACCTTTCGGCACTGGCCACACTTACGGGTAGAGTAGCCAGTATCTGAAGAAATGTGTGAATTAAAGGAAAGATTTCCCTGTCGCACGTGTCCAGTGCTCCCGCAGCGGTAGTGGGAACTTCCCTTCCGTCTTCGGCCTCGCGCATCCATTTCTGTAGCCATAAACCTAGCTCAGCTTCAGCCATCTTTGCTGTCGTTGACACATTTGTGCCCATGAAAGCGGAATAGCGCCGAGAAATGTTTGCGAGATACTTTTTGTCGTCCTCTTTTGTGGCGTGACTTTGGGACGGCACAAAAAGAAAAAGTTCGTAGGCACTTTCCGCCTCAACAGTGAATCGCGATTTTAAGTCAGTCAACACATTGTCCAGTAATGGAGCGTAGACTGCCGTCCTATAGTAGCTCTCTACATCAGGCATAGGGGCGTTGCATCTGTACGTCTGTCTTTTAGTAATGCGTGGCGACCGAATCTCTGTTTCCAGTTCATCTGCCAGGACGACGGCGTCCTTGTAGAGTTGCGAAAATGTTTCGGCAGAGTCCACTCTTCGCCTATCAAGAACAGCCATGGTGTCCACCAATGCGTTCTTGGCCGTTCGGACGTCAATACACTGTCTCTGGAAGAGACGACTGAGCGGAAGCGTATGGGCCAGCATGTCGGCCAAGCAGATAATAGTAACCAGGAATTCGCCGTCTTTTATGGCGGCAAGGAGCGTTTTAGCTTTCGCCGAACTGTGCATTTCAGTCCAAGTGGAGATGCTATCCAAAGCCTTGGCCACGCTCCCAAGCGAATCACGAAATCTCATAACGCCGTCGTGCCTCTCAATCCATCTCGTTTCGCAAAGACCTTTCAGTTGACCACCAAGGATGGTTTTCAAAACAATATTTCGTTTCGGTGACGCTGTAAAAAAAGAAATCACCTCTTCCATAACACCAACAGCATTTCTAATGGACTGTAGCCTTGATGATTTTGACAGCGACAAGTTTAGTGCGTGGTTGAAGCAAGGACAGTGCACAGCATTGGGTGCCGAGCGTTTAATTTCAGATACAGCGCCACAAATCTGAGAGACCATGACGCTGCAGCCATCGGTACCTATACCAACGCACTTTTCGAGATCAACTCCTAATGCCTTCAGTGCCTTAATAACTTGTTGCCCGAGCGTTATTCCTGTCACAACGGGCTCACTTATGCCAGAGCCAACAGCCGTGCTACCAATATCACTACGAATGTCTACGAACTGTACGAAGTCTTCTCGAATGACGTTGTTGTGGACATATCGCAGAACAAGACACAATTGTGACATATGAGCAACGTCAGTAGTTTCATCAAACATAACACTGTACATGCCGGATTCTTGTACCTGTTGAATTATCATAGAAAGCACTTCTTCCGCACAGCACGTGATTAGTTCATTCTGGGTTGTCGTGCTTATATATGTTGCCCGAGATGACGCATTGGCGAGATGCCTCTCGAGTTCCTTGTCACCACTGGAGACCCGAAAGCGCAATAGTTCACGAAAGTTTCCCTCGTTAGCGACTGGTGAAGCCTCTTGTGAGTTGTCGAGAGCGAGCCATCGTCTCTATGTCCACGAAGCGGTATGCCTTGACGCCCTAGAAATATGATGCTTTCTATGATGGGTATCAGACGGTTTCTATTCTCAGTCACTGAAGTAGACGCTGTTTGGACACTTGGTTCGCGACATCTCTTTCCGGTGCACCAGCACAAGCAAGAAAGTTTTTTGCGGCTTCCACTGCTTCCTTGTGGTATCTGGTGGCTTCATGCCGAGGAAGATCGCCATCCTTACATAGTAGCCTCGCAAATGTCCTGAGCGGCTCCGTCACAAGTTTCTGAAGTGGAACATTTCTTTGGTAGCCTCCACGGCGCCTGTTGCGAACAATGCGCAGTATTTGCAATATAGACCTTTCTGACTGTTCGACAGAACAAGCCACTTCATCATCATCATCATCATCAGCCTGTGTACTCCCACTGCAGGGCAAAGGCCTCTCCCATGTTCCGCCAATCAACCCGGTCCTGTGCTTTCTGTTGCCACGTTATACCTACAAACTTCTTAATCTCATCTACCCACCTAATTTTCTGTCTTCCCCTCACGCATTTTGCCCTCT